>NC_048417.1:17381559-17391568 GCF_013103735.1 Etheostoma cragini
GGCCTCGTTGTCCACCATGAAGGCACAGTCGGAGTGCTCCAGGGTGGTGTGGGTGGTCAGGATGGAGTTGTAAGGCTCCACCACTGCAGTGGAGACCTGGGGGGCCGGGTAGACAGCAAACTCAAGTTTTGATTTCTTTCCGTAATCAACAGAGAGTCTCTCCATCAGCAGGGAGGTGAAACCTGAGCCAGTGCCTCCACCAAAGGAGTGGAAGATTAGAAATCCCTGCAGGCCAGTACACTGATCCGCCTGAAAGGAAATTGTTTTTGATTATTTAAAATCCCACTTCAGTTTCACAATATCAAAATGTCTGAAGTCACACTCAATGTTTTTTTATATTGAAATCTGCTCTGAAAATCTGGCAAATATCCTTTTTGGCAAAGTAAATTTTCTTTAATCAAAAGATAAGCATGCCAAAATTCTAAACCTGTCCAGTAAACTTACTAAACTCTCACCAGTTTACGAGTCCTGTCGAGAACCAGATCAATGATCTCCTTGCCAATGGTGTAGTGTCCACGGGCGTAGTTGTTGGCAGCATCTTCTTTTCCTGTAATCAGCTGTTCAGGATGGAACAGCTGCCGGTACGTTCCTGTACGCACCTCATCTGTGAAAGAAAACAAGATAGTAAGCTAACGTCCACAGAATATGAATGTTTTTAACGTTGTGTTTTCTTAATACCCTACTGTTATTAAAAAATGAATAGCATTTTAGCTATAATACTGAGGTCTAAGACAATGTATAGAGTGCCATCAGTATAGAGACACTATACCTTGTCTTTCAGAAATTAGGGGTTGTGAAGTCAAGAATATACTGTTCATTACACACATTTACACATTACTGACCAATGACAGTAGGTTCCAGGTCGACAAAGATGGCTCTGGGGACATGCTTTCCTGCTCCTGTCTCACTGAAGAAGGTATTGAAAGAGTCATCTCCTCCTCCAATAGTCTTGTCACTGGGCATCTGTCCATCTGGCTGGATCCCATGTTCCAGACAGTACAGCTCCCAGCATGCATTGCCCATCTGGGCACCCGCTTGGCCAACGTGCATGGAAATACACTCACGCTGAACAAAAGAAAGTAGAGAGGTTGGTAAAATCAGATGTAATTGAATTATTTGTAATTTGTTAATTGAAAAGTAGTACTGCATTTGCTTTAAAGCTGTGAGCACTCCGTTTTTAGAGTTGTTGGCCAAAAATGCATACTAACGTTTTAGCATATTGTAATTACAGTGGTCCAACAGAAAACTGGACTTCTGCCCCTCCCGTTGTCTCTGTATTCAGAAATTCTAGCCATCACAGGACACTGGTCAATCACAGGTCATTTCAGAGAGAGTGTGTTCCTCATGGCTGTGGCTGCGAATGCATTTCCCATACGGGAAATGAACGCGCAGCCACTGCAGAAAGTGTCTACAGGAAGAAGTCTCAATCAATTTTGAGATCTGGCAAGATTTTGAATTTTACATACTGCCGCATTAATTAAGCCCGGCCCAACACTATCTGCTTACTGACAACTGTGACATACAGTGACATACAGTGTGCGTCACCATATGTCAGACCATCTCACAAACGCGCTCAGGTTAGTGGTTTCAAGTTTTACAATAGTCATAATAAAGTGGAAAAAAAACATTCTTGTCCTTTATCATTATTGCTCTGCAATGTTCCTTCTTTCTTAATGTCTAATGACACTCTTTTATGTTATAACTGCAACCGATTCAGGGAGTAAACAGTTTAGCTGACAACGAAACGTTGACTGCTGAAAACAGTGTACCAGAGGAGAATGTGAAGCTTTGAGCTGCTCAAAGTGCATGGCGAGCAAGACAGCGTTTAAATAAAAGCAGCTATCAGATTGTCCAGAGTCTGCACTTCTTGTTGTCATAGAATCCAACAAATGTACTTCGGATATGTAGCTTCAGAAGAAATGCAGTTAACCCATTTTATGGAGTTTCCCCAAAGAATGTGAAAACCACACATAGTAAAGGCAGTGTGTGGCAAACGGGAAGGCTTTGCCTCTAGAAGATGGGAAAACCTTCCCCCAATTCTCCATCATGTATCTCCTCCCTTTCCTCATCCCCTCCCCTTTTGTGTCTCTCTCCTCCCCCATCCTGTCCAGCTGCATAGTGCTAAGTAACAGTCAGGGATGTCTCCTTCTCTCTCTCCCTTTCTTCACATCTCTATCCAACCAAAAACTCCTAACAGCTGCAAAATGGCTGCCATGTAACTCATACTGTCTAGGCCAGACCACTCCTCTTTTCCCTGTTCTTTCTATCCATCCCCCCACTGCCACGATTACCCCGGTTACTCCTTTTCTGTCAAGATTAGGTCTACTTTAATTTCTCTTCTTAAGGTCTACTTAAGCCTCAAGTTATTGTGTTCTATTAGTTACATATGTTTCCTTCTTTTTGACTAGTTGTAGTACATCAAACAAGTACGGAAATTACAAAGCAATCTAACTCAAAAAGTGTCTGTCATCTGACCTAGACTGACCAAGAGTACAGAAATGACTTATGGAGTCTTGTGGGCATGAGTATTTATCCCAGGGCATTCCTGCCCTTCAATTCTCACCAGACATGCCCTGAAAAAACTTTCTTAATATACAGCACATTCAGATAAAAAACACTACTGTCACTTAATAGGATACAGCTGCTCTTGTATCAGTAACCTTCAACTCCACAGCAGAGGCCTTGTGAGCATTAAAGAAGCTTGACGGTTCAATCCATCTAATGCTAAGAAACAAAGACAAAGGAAGGCTAAAGGGAAGAGAGAGGACATTTCAAGACTATGTCACCAGCCAGGGTGTTACTTACCATTGTGTCTGCTTGTCCTTCGACTGACGTTGAGGATTCAGATACAAGGCAGAAGTGCGGAGGAGAGGGAGAGTCAGGGTTTATATAGGCAAGGATGTGGAGGGGGGCAGACAGGAAGGCACAGCAAGCAGCTGCATATCTCATTGGCGGGAGGGAGCAGCAGTTTGAAAAAAAGAAATAAAGGGAAGTCCCTATTACTATCTGTGATGTGATCCGCCCTTGCATTGATCTGCTTTGTCTGTCAGTTTGAGATCATGCTTATGCTTACGTGTGCACTTTTCCCCTATTTTCTCATCTTGTCTGTAAGAGAAAAAGAGAGAGTTTAATTACCATTGGCATTCAAATGTTCACCCCTGAAGTTTTCTCACCATATAATACAGTATATGTATTAACAAGGACTGTGAGCTAAGAGAATGATTATGCGTGTTGGATGCATTCATCTACACCCACACACTCAACACACACACACCCTTTCTCTGTATTTATATTGTTCAATAAATATTCACACAATGATGATTGGGAAAAAAGGAAAACACTATGAAGTTCTTTATTTAAAATGCTCCTATTGTGTAATGGTACAAAAAGTAAATTGCAAACAGTGAGAGTACAAGTAATGTGAGATGACACAAATGACACTGCAACATGCAGAGTTTCAGTTTAATCGGAATGCACGAAATGCACAGAGAAACATCCTATTGGAAATCAACTCACCACTGAAATGTAAAAGATTAAAAACAAGTGACAGTTCTGTGAAATGTCAATTTTTTTTGCTCATCCTTGGTACAACTTTCAACAAGTGTCTTTGGCTCACAAAGCCGTGATTCATACATAACTGGGATCCTATTGTTGCTGCAAGCCACTGTCTGAGAATGAACTACACAAACAGCACCATACAGTGAAGTTGTTCAGTTATTTTCTCTCCCTGCTCCCGCACAGTCACAGCTGAATGGTATATAAACTGACACAGGAGCCCTTTCATAACTTACATTCCACATGAGAGAGGATAGTGGGGGGAGGTGCACAAAAGAGAAGGTTTCTCAGACTGATATGGCAGAATGAAAATGTCTTAGAATGCCCAAAACAAGATATGTCTGACCACAGGTTGTTTTTTGCTTTTATGCTAATACCATGTTTTCACACAGCACAAAACTAATATTTTTTTCAATGTGATTCTCATGTTTTAAGCTTTAAGATGTACAGCTAAACTTTTTGATCAGTTTTGTTTTGTTAATGTGTGCCACAATATGCAGAATATGCTACCAAGTTCCTCATGGTGCAACTTTTTTAATTAAAAGTTACTGAAAAAAATTTAAATTTACCATTTTGCTCTGTTTTGATGATAATGTTAACATTTAGGATCATTCAAATGTGTTATTTTCCCAACCAAATAATTTGACTTACATTTTTTCTTCAATACAAAAAGACAAATGTTAAAACAAGAATTCAATATCAATGTACTTCTGACTCTAAGCAAGCGTTGGTAATGTCAGCAACTGACAACTGGATCAGGATCAGAGTCTGAGAAATAATCAAATTGTCCTATACTTCAGTGACAATGTTATATAACGGTAAGGTAAGGCTGGTAAATACTTTTTCAATGTCACATTGTTGGGCTGTATGACCTTTACATATCAACACGTGAAAACTTGAATTTGATGGTTAAATGCATGAATTTGAACACAACATCTGCAAAAATTGACTTTGATCTTTAGCAGATTCATTGTTGCTCTTCTTGTAAAGATGTCTGTGGATTCTCACCAAAAACACATGCTAAAAATTTTGTTAAAAAACTTTTTTTGGAAAGACAAAATCTCCAAACCAGGGTGTGTGCTGAATTCTAATGGCACCTTTAGCAAATTAAAATGTACAGTTTTGTTAAAATACTATACATTGTTTATCAAGCATTTCACTTGCACTTTCCCCCCACTCTTTTCATAAGTGGAAATGAACTATCAGTATTTCTTAAGAAATATAATTCATATCTAATGTGTGCTTTTCCTTCCTCAGTTGTTGAGTAGAAAAAGAAACATGTGAATTGCCTCATCGGGCATCATCTGACATGGAGTGATCAGCAACTGCCTGCCAGATTAGTTTCATTGTATACAATATTAAAGACCAAAATGCAAAAACAACACACAATCAGGATTTTAAATCCATGCTGAGATTCCTTGTTTTTTTCTATTCCGGGAAAGCCAATGGTTTCTAATAGGTTGTTTAAGTCACATGCTCACAATTCTACTCAACATGGTTTTCAGTTGTATAGCGGTAGAGTACTGCATGTTTCAGCTGGTAGGAATGTCCCAAATTCATTACAATAGCATGGCTCGAAGGCAGAATGCCTGCATCTGGTCTGTGTTAAAACAAGTCCAACCACTTTTAAGACCAATAACAGGTGTCCACTGTAATATGGGAAATGTTGATTTAGTATAATATGACGTAAGTGGACTTCCTCCTTGCTGTCAGACATTGTCTCAGTGCACTTTACAATTAAAGGAACACAGAAATGAGCTCTTAGGTAGCTCAACTGGTAGAGCAAGCACATGCAGAGTCCGCGATGCAGCAGATGCTGATTCGACTGCGTGGCGGTGTATGTGGTATGATAAGCTCAGATAAATAAGGTGGTGTGAGTCCATGCAGGGCCTTACATGTTAAAATTAGAACCTAAAAATCAGCACTATAGCTTGCACTGATGAGAGAGGCCAAAACGACTGTTAAGTGATCATATTTTCTAGTTGTTGTCTGGATCCTGGCTGTGTGTTCTGAGCAAATTGAAGGCCTCTGGTGGCACAATTTGGAAAACCAGAAAAAAGGACATTGCAGTAATCATTACTTTGAATCACGCTACAAAACCTTTAGGTCTGGTTCACGTTCTGTGAGCTGAAGTATTGTTAGCCCTCACAATGTCCACAGAGCCCAGCTCCAGTGGCGCCATTTTGATGCTAACATAGGCCGACCATATTTTGATTTCCAAAAAAGAGGACACAGGCTTCTCAGAGGTTAATTTATTGTGCCTCAGTGGTACAAAGAAAACTTCTGTAACAAAATAAAATATGTAAAAACCTGTGACAAAATAATAGCTCTTTTCATATAAATATGAAATAATGTTCTGAACATGACTTATTACGTGTCAGCTTAAAAACCCAGCTTCAACTAAATATTTCTTACATATCACTGGGAAAGCACACACCTTAATGTTGTCTTCTTCTTTCATGTGTTTTGCCCTCATAGGTGTTGCCTGAGTCATAAATGTATGTCCTACTTAAATTGTTTGAGAGTATTAGTCTCGAACAACGCCCCGCTATTAAGACTTTTCACCAGTAAGTCATAATAATGCCAGTGCTGGAAAGGAAGAAAGAGACCCAGAGCAGAACAAAACAAGAAGAGATTATTTGCAAAGGTTTTGAGGTAATGATAACTAAATATGCGGGAATGTAAATATTTGTAATGTTATTGAGAGCCACACATTCAGCTCAGGGTAAGTTTTTAACTTTTAATCGATGCAGTCCTAAATCAATTCAGCTGTGTAGATTTATGAATGTAAATTTGTTTTCATGCTGTGTAGAACTGTTGCATAAATGCAATAAGTCTCTCCTGATTGAAAAGTAGCTCAGCGTAAATCCTTTCAGAAAGACCTCACTCTTAATCAGTGCTCTACCAAACTCCAATCAGCTGTTGGAGGCATTCACCTTCTTGATAAACCCGATACCATAATCAGAATTGTACACAAAAAGCAAGGGCCAATCACAGAGTCACCACCCTGCTTTAAAAATCTGTTTCTCCCTTTGCTATCAGCTCTCGTTGCAGGCAAAGAGTACAACCCTCCAACTCCGGTCATCTAGTCCTTTGTCGCCACCACCGGTGTCCAGATTCCATCTGGGGTTCTGATGGTTCTTTACACCATTACACATACACAAAATATTCATATAGCAAATAATATAATTGTCAAATACTTAGCAGATTTTATTGAGCTGTACTATAAACCTTTTTTGCACATCTGCAAACATACCTCTCCTAATTGAAATGATATGTGACATTATAAATTAGAATCTCACAATCCAAATTTACACAGAAAGCATGGTAGTGGAAGAGTGACATAAATACATAAACGTTTTACAGGTCCTGTTTAAGTGCTGAAAAAAAATACTTCTAGTCTCAGAATGTCACATGGACTGTCTGTTGAGTCAAATTAATGACTGAGTATGAGTAAAAAAGTGATTCTCATTCAGTGACTCATGGTGAAACAACCACTACCTCTAGCATTGAAATGGTTCCAATGACAGCACACGCAGTAAAAGGGTAGTCAGGGGAGGTCTGCAGGATGTTCGTCCCACCCATGAGATACAGTAACTGACTGTAAGCGTGGCTATTACATGCGGCAAGAAGGACATTTTGAATTGCTGTGGGCGGGATTGGATTTCCAGGGCACTAAATGTGATGTGGTTTTCCAATTAGAGACAGGGTAATAAAAATGTGACCACGTAACGTATTGGCAAATAACATGGATGTATGATGCTGACATGAATGATTAAAGCAAAAAGAAAGAAAAGGGGATTTGGTGTCTCCCTACACACATTCTGTTAGCATTTTAACAGTACTGAGATGTGTTTAGCATTTAGACCATCATCACGTTAGAAACTGACACACACTGCTGGGTATGAATAAAACAATCTGTGAGTGAGGCAATGAATATACAATTTTGCTTTATGGTGTTTGATCAGGTAAGAACTTTCTCAGCAGGGCAGTGTGTTTGGGAATTATGAAATAATACTTTTTTGATTAAAAAAAAAAACTATTATGAATTACAGTCTTCAAAAGCTAACCAAGAACTAAGAAATATTAAACGCTACTAGCTGTACATTACTCTGTAGAGTACTACACTGTCTCTATCTTTGCCTCAATCAAAACTAAGTACTGTGCTTACAGGTATTTTTTTCAATAGCCATCACAAACCTATAGAATTCTCCTTCCATGCATTCCACAATAGATTATTTAAAGAGTCAGCTTAAAACTCACTTTTAGCCGTTACCTATGAAGGTAAATATTACCCTTTAACTTTGCATAACCTACCGTGCCTCCTGTAGTCTCTCGCTGTAGGATTTCGCTGTCTCTGTGTGCAGAGTGTGAACACAGGGAAATGGTAGAAACACATTACCTAATCTTGTCATCTCTAAAAACTTCCCCTAGGGTTGTGTTTGAATTGCTTGATATAATGATAGCAGTGGGACTCAATATTTCTTTGTTTAGATACATAATTTCCATAACACACAGTGTCTTGCTGCAATACATAAAGTGGCCTGCGCGCTCATTGTGCGCGCTCACGTCAAATAGACAGGTGGGAGTGGTTTGCAGTTGAACATAGCGCGTGAGCTCCCCGCCCACCTGGCATTACTCACTCACTCGGACCACCTTGACGGACGCTGTGAGAAGCTACCGATAGACTACAGCAAGCTGCACGTTGCTTTTCTTTTAAAGGACATTCTACTACTCTATTCTACAATGGTACGTATATTATCATTTTTTCAGTTTTAGTTGGAGAGAAACTTCTACTTCAAAAGTTCGGTTTGTTTGTTTCCTAAAACTGAGTAAATATTTCATCAGCCGTTCCATTTTTACAAGTCTAACAGTGGCTGGTGACTTATTAGCAAATGCGTTTCATATCGTAGACCTGTATCTGTCAGAGCTAATGGAACGAGCTCGCAGACTCGGCTGGCTCCCCGGCTAGTTTACAAAGTGCGTCAGTGAATCTTCAGCATTTTCAATGTGGTGCGATGTAGCAACTCCTCGGAACTGCCCCCCCCCCCCCCCGCCTTTCTGGAGCAGGACTCCTGTGACGGAAATAGATTCATGACTGGCAGTAGCGCTGAGCTGGCTGCTGACCTGTGTGAGCAGGTGGGGATGATCAGAGACAAATAATAAAGTGTGATCTTGTTTTCGTTTTGGGTTTAGTTTATTATAAATGTATATCAATAGTCCAGCATTTTTATATTGAGTGAGAGATCATCTTTTATAGCATTTTATATACATAATCAAAAAAAGAAACGCCCTTTTTTCAGGACACTGTATTGTAAATATACTTTTGTAAAGATCTAAATTACTTTAGAGATCTCCATTGTGAAGGGTTTAACCCTTGGGTTGTCTTCCCGTCAAAATTGAAAATCAACACTTTTGTTGACGCTTTTTATCATCTTTTTTCAATGTTTGTAACTTTTTCTGACGTTCAACATTACATAACACTAACTTATTAACTTTAGTTTTCCAGTTATTTTTGGAATTGATGGTCAATAAACCTAATTTGTAGGAAATTATACCTAATGTTCGAGTTAGAAAAGCAGAAATTAGGAATTTTTTGACTAAAATTAAAGGAATGGATGATTTCAAATGCTATAAAATTGAGTAAGACACCCCAAAATTAATTAAAGTAGAGATTTGTATTTGCCTAAGAGTGTTGTGTGGAATCAATCACGTTATTTTGGATGATTACAATTGGGTAGTTAAAAAGAACATTGATATAAGAAAAGACGGTTCAATTTGACCCAAGGACAACGTGAGGGTTAAACAAAGTTTCCCATGCTTGTTCAATAAACAATCAATGAGCATGCACCTGTTGGACAGTTGAATAGACAATAACAGTTTAAGGGCGGTGGGCAGCTAAGGTCACAGTTAAAAGAAAATTAGGGAAGTAAAGAGACACTTCTACTGACTCTGAAAAACACCAAAAGAAAAAAGTCCTTGCTAATCTGCGTAAACGTGCCTTAGGCATGGTGCAAGGAGGTATGGGGACAGCAGATGTGGCCTGGGCAATATATTGCAATGTCCCTACTGGAGACAGGAAGCACTACTGATCTTCCTTGCAGTGGCAGAACACCTGCATAGGATCTATACATCAAAATAAAACACCTGTGGGACATAAACAAAAACAACAGAAGAACTGACCAGTCTGGTGCAGTACAATACCTAATGCAGCTGGGGCTCACACCAGATACTACGGACTATTTAGGATTTCCCCCCCCTTGTTCAGGGACACATTACCCAATTTCTGTTAGTCACGACTGTGAAAATTATTCAGTTTATGCTTTTGTTGTTAAATCTTTTAATGAGGAAGAGTTTTTGTTCAGTTGAAAGTGAAAGGATGTTGTGTGTGTGTGTGTGTGTGTGTGTGTGTGTGTGTGTGTGTGTGTGTGTGTGTGTGTGTGTGTGTGTGTGT
>NC_048417.1:17391874-17399162 GCF_013103735.1 Etheostoma cragini
CAGTCAGTCAGTCAGTCAGTCAGTCAGTCAGTCAGTCAGTCAGTCAGTCAGTCAGTCAGTCAGTCAGTCAGTCAGTCATAATCAACAGTCAGCTCAGACTGAGACTGTTGTTTTTCCAGGGTAAGACTTAATCTTTTCCCTCCAAATTCAAACACTCACAGTAAAGTTCTAACAGTGGGCTGGGCTTCCAACAATTATCTAAAAGTGGCTTCCATACGGTACAAAGCAATGACGCATGTCCTAGTAAAATGGGACTGTAGGCTAAACCCTGCCAAATGCAACCTCTGTGATTGGGATGATAGTGGGGAAGTTGATTGTTATCCCCTTTTGAGTTTTATGTTGTGTGTCAGGAATTGAACTAGCATACACACACACAGGTAACGTGTTCTGTTTGCAGAGTGTAGTATAAACACAGCGTGTTGTCATTGTCAATGGTGAGGGCTTATATAACCAAATGATATTGTGTACTAAGTACACTCCTACAGTAGAACCGCCCTGGTTAAATAGTCTGATCCATTAAGTTCCAATATTGTTAATGTTATTTCTTTTGAATTTCAAAAGCTACACTAAATGCATGGTATAAAGTAGGGCTGGGCGATATAGAGAAAATCAAATATCACAATATTTTTGACCAAATACTTTGATGTCGATATTGCGACAATATTGTATGGTTGACTGTTGCTGCTTTAACAAAATGTCATTTACAGAATGAGATTTTAAAAAATATATATATTCTCCAGAAATTATTTAATTTCTTAGAGGGTAAAGGTAAAAAATACCTGTGTATCTAGAACAGTCTAGTAAGCTAAAGTTAACTTAAATTACATCACTTTACTGTAATGCTGGTAAAGACAATACTTACCATATTACAATATCTAAAATCTGTGACGATATCTAGTCTCATATCGCAATATCAATACAACATTGATATATATTTCCTAGCCCTAGTTTAAAGCTATACAAATTATATTTAACCTCACCAGTGACATAAAATAACAACATATACATATGTAAAGGAAGTAGACCCAGGATCAAAATTGAATTCCCAGGGCGGCGACACTTTGTGCAAGAGGTTTTTAGAATTGGTGTAATCCATGCTTGTTGTAGCCTACAAATGACTCGTCATGATAGCACTAAATTAAAAAGAGAGGCTATCCTTGTGGGCATGAATGTGCTCAGCAAATGTCACAACAGTCCGATTCTGTACGTGCAATACTGGTTTTGGACTTGTATTGCTTGACTTACTGTAGCTGCCTATATCACAATTAAACTGTTTTCATCTGTCTTTAGCATGTTACCTTTTTTGCCTGGAGAGGTAACAGATGTAGAATAGGCAGCCTGTGAGGGCTTATCAGGTTGGTCAACATTGATTGAGTAAGACTAGGGTATCACCACAGGAAAGACGTAGGGGTTGTATTATAGTTTTATTTATCAGAATCAATGGAGCTATCTAAGGCACTGTCTATGTTTCCACCTCCATGCTTCATGGTTGGAATAATGTTGTTCTTCCTCCAAACACGCAAAGTGGAGTTTAGAACAAAAAAGCTCTATTTTTGTATTATCAGACCACATGACCTTCTCCCATTTTTCCTCTGGATCATCCGGATCCAACCTTCATCATCATTGCCAATGACCATCTGATCTGAACGCCCACTCATTTAGCCAAATAGAGCATGAAAACGGTTCACAGTTGTTTACTGTGAGAACACACACAGCAAGGTGCTAACTACCAATGTGAGCGTCACTGCAAGTCAATCAAAGTTGAAACTCATCTAAGAACTGTTCTCCAGACTCCCACACTTTAATCCCCGTTTTTGACACATTCAATGGGGGATTTTGGCATGAGGGTGGCAACAGAAGAATGGTCAAATGATCATCACAATCATCGTTAACATCTACACTAAATACATTTATGCACATTCACTTAGTTAGATCCAATTTCTGGCGGAGGGAGGTGAATAGGTTCTCCAAAATCATGAGGAACCATCTTTAAAGTGCCATGAATATACATTCCAAGTATGATATCAATCCGGCCTGTAGACACATCCTGATCTCGACTAAACTGTCAGACCGAACAGTCGACCAAATGAAAAAGAAAATAAAGAATAAACTAAATTACAAAATCAGCATTCCAGCAACATGTAAACGTACAAAAAAGATGAATTCATGTTTTTGCTCTTAGAGCATGGTTTTATACACATAAACTAAATGCATGGCAGTTTGGGTCTCTGGACAAGATTCCATTAAATCATATTTATCTATCCTCACCTTGTCTTTATGGTACATTATGTTCATTGTCCTGTTATACAGTAGAAGCAGATTGCACTTTGATGATGGAGTATTGAGGGATCTGTACTCCCATGTCTGCTGACCTGAAAAAGCTTTTAACAAATTGATTGCTCTTTGTTTCTATCTTGTTCACTTTTCCTCTCTTGCTCTCTGTAGACTATTCATTTTAGTTTTAGTGACCAACGAAACTGGAATCTCAAGTCTATGTGGGCTCAGACATGCCCTTGTTAACGTTAAATTACAGACACACCCTAACAGGTTCTAGGGACAGGAGAAGTTTGGTTTGAGTGTACTTTGTCTTGAATTTGACAGAAAACAGGGCTGGGGACGGTACGTCTTTGTCCCGATTGGATTTTTTCACGATGCATGGGTGCCGATTTGATTTGCATTGCAATTCCATAGTTTTGAGTATTGTTTTATTTTCCTTCAACAAAAACAAAAGTTGAATACTACATTTTTAGAGGCAAGATCATGAAACATTTTAACAATTGTTTAAAATAAAAAAAAGGCACATCACTTCAGTCAGTTATTTACAGTGGGGAGAACAAAGTTTTTGATACACTGCTGATTTTCCTACATACAAAGCATGTAGAGGGCTGTAATTTGTAATCATAGCTACACTTCAACTGTGAGAGACGGAATCTAAAACAAATCCAGAAAAATCATTGTTTGATTTTTAATTACATTTAATTCAATTATTATTTATTTTATCATTTGCAAGAAAAGCAGAACTTAATATTTGGTTCAGAAACCTTTGTTTGCAATTCCAAAGATCATCCATTTCCTGTAGTTCTTGACCAAGTTTGGCCACACTGCAGCAGGGATTTTGGCCCACTCTGCCATACAGTCCTTCAGGTTTTGGGGCTGTCGCTGGGAAATACGGACTCAGCTCCCTCCAAAGACTTTCTTTAGGGTCACGTCTGGAGACTGGCTAGGCCACTCCAGGACCTTGAGATGCTTCTTACGGAGCCACTCCTTTGTTGCCCTGGCTGTGTGTTTGGGGTCGTTGTCATGCTGGAAGACCCAGCCACGACCCATCTTCAACCCTCTAACTGAGGTAAGGAGGTTGCTAGCCAAGATCTCACGAAAAATGGCCCCATCCATCCTCCCCTCAATTCTGTGCAGTTGTCCTGTCCCCTTTTCAGAAATGCATCCCCAAAGAATGATGTTTCCTCCCCATGCTTCACAGTAGGGATGGTGTTCTTGGGGTTGTACTCATCCTTCTTCTTCCTCCAAACACGGTGAGTGGAGTTTAGACAAAAAAGCTCTATTTTTGTCTTATTAGACCACATGACCTTCTCCCATTTCTCCTCTGGATCATTGAGATCAAGCCATCATCATTGCCAATGACCATCATTGGCAAACTTCAGACGGGCCTGGACATGCACTGGCTTGAGCAAGGTGACCTTGCTTGCGCTACAGGGTTTTACTCCATGATGGCATAGCACGTTACTAATGGTTTTCTTTGAGACTGTGGTCCCAGCTCTCTTCAGGTCATTGACCAGATCCTGCCCTGTAGTTCTGGGCTGATTCCTCACCTTCCTCATGATCATTGATGCCCCCCAAGGTGAGATCTTGCATGGAGCCCCAGACCAAGGAAGATTACGCCAACAGTTTTTGCCTTCTCACCAAGCTGTTTGCCTTTTGTCCTTTAGCCCATCCCAGTCTTGTGCAGGTCTACAATTTTATCCGTGATATCCTTACACAGCTCTCTGGTCTTTGCCATTTTGGAGAAGTTGGAGTCTATCGACAGGTGTCTTTTGTACAGGTAACGAGTTCAAACAGGTGCAGTTAAAACGGGTAATGAGTTGAGAAAAGAAGGGCTTCTTAAAGAAAAACTAACAAGTCTGTGAGAGCTGGAATTCTTACTGGTTTGTAGATGATCAAATACTTGTCATGCAATAAAATGCAAATATTTTATTTGAAAATAAAAAAATGTGATTTTCTGGACTTTTATTTTAGATTCCTTCTCTCACAGCTGAAGTGTACCTGTGATTAAAAAAAATAAAGGGGACAGACTTCTACATGCTTTGTAAGTAGGAAAACCTGCAAAATCAGCAGTGTATCAAATACTAGTTCTCCCCACTGTACATCCTTTGTACAGAAGTACATCACATCTTATTTTCTGATTTTGGTCAGAATATGGATACGATATAGTCACCGTCGGCTATACTGTAAAAACAGAAAATATTTAGGTGAAAAAATACAAAATATCGATTCCAGGGAAAATAATTAATTTTAAAAATCGTTGCCCAAAATAAATCACAATAGATACAGTTTACGTTTTTTTTCCAACTTTAACATTAAAAGCAGATTGTGTGTAAAGTTTAACCCTGCAGTGATCACTATTTTGGGGACTGCCAGTCAGTGTTTACTAAAACAGTAAGTGAGCCTTTGCTGCTAGGTGTCAGGTTAGTATGAAGAACTTAAAATAGCTGCTGCAAAGAGCTCTGGTAACTTGGAAACCCAGGACAGTCTGGGTAGGGTCACCTTTGCTTTATATAGCTTATATTATAGTATTGGAAATATCTAAAAACTTGTTGCTGATCAATAACAGACTTGACAGGGTCATTCCCTATTATATCCTCCACCTATACTGCTCCACCTTCCCTTGTCTGTCTGGTCCGTAGGTCTGATCAGGTGGATAAAGTAATAGGAAGATGTTTAAGCAATTAGAATTGTAGCAGTTCACAATGATAAGAAAGACTTCAGGTAACTTGTTATTGACATATGAGAATATTATTATAGTTTTTTTACATTTTAGACTAGGAGTGGGTAATCTTTTGTATATTACTATTTTATATTACTATTGTGGGAAATCCATTGACAACTTTAAGGGGGAAAAGACTAAGCAGACAGGAATGTTTATTGACCCTAATCCAGCAAATTAGATACCAGGCAAATCAAGGTTTTTCCTCACATTGATTAAAAAAATAATTAAAAAATCCAGTATTGCTATTAAAAAGTCTGTCATATTGATTTGCAACATTGCTACAACAGTCCCATACTGCCTGATATTTTAAAGGAACAGCTGCCTTTGCATATGTTTCCTGCAATGGTAAAATCTCTGATGGATGACTAATTTATTTAGGGAGAAGACACTGCAGTGACTCTGCAGCAAATCCATTTTGCTTGTTCTTTCAACTTCAACCTTCTGCCCCCTATAGATCTCTTTGCTTCCACCTAGTGGCTGAGTTTCCAAATGACTCCTTATGGATTCCTGCAACTTTAGCATTTGTGTAAAATCTGATTATGGTAAAATTTGCCAATAATATTTTGTACAGCAAAAATCCCTTCAGTACTTGTTCTTTTTTAAAGCTCTTAGCTCACTGGAAAAACAGTATGCAACCCTTTATCTTCCCTCCACTGTATTTCCCTGGTCTCCTTTTCTCTGCCCCCTTTTTCAACTTATCCTCTTCCTCTCTTCCAGCGTGAATGCATCTCTATTCACGTAGGCCAGGCTGGGGTCCAGATGGGCAACACCTGCTGGGAGCTTTACTGTCTGGAACACGGCATCCAGCCAGACGGCCAGATGCCGGACTGCAAGCCAGTAGGAGGCCACGACGACTCCTTCACCACCTTCTTCAGTGATACTGGGGCCGGGAAGTACGTCCCTAGAGCGATCTTTGTTGACCTGGAACCCACTGTCATTGGTCAGTAGTGTTATCACGTGCAGCTTGTTATGTTCTTAGATGTCGGCATATTCAAGAAATGGTAGTTTCTTCCTTGTGGCATAGCTTAATGCAAGACGTACGTAAAAAATTGAGAGAAGTTTTTCTAATTATCCATCATTCTCCAGTGACATTGCTCATCCAGTTGTCAATAGCTGGCAAAGCATAGAGGTTATATTAAACTTTGTTTTGCGGATGAAGTTGTGTCTTACTTATTTCACCTTTTCTTTTACCAAACCACACACATTTTCATCTGCATGTTGTGATAGGTCAACAAATGAGGTGTCACAGTGAGCATGTGAAATGATTTCTGCACTAATAGCATTTTGTATAACGGATGAATTTGCTTTATCAACTGTGGCTTCTGTCTTTTAATTTCCCAGATGAGGTGCGCACAGGAACGTACCGTCAACTATTTCACCCAGAACAGCTGATCTCAGGAAAAGAAGATGCAGCCAACAACTACGCCCGTGGACACTACACTATTGGCAAAGAGATCATTGACTCTGTACTAGACAGAATCCGCAAATTGGTAAGACACTTGTCGTTGTGAGTTTTGCATATTTAGCATTCACACTTGCTTTGCCCTTCTAACAGGGCTCCTTACAGTCAACAGCTCATTTTGCAGTAAGACCTTGCTCTACAGTGTATTTAGCGATGTTGTAGAATGGAAGCTCACACTGCTACTGGAGCTGAATAAAAGTGGATGTATAATGGGCTTGAGCAGCCTTTTGAAAGGGAATACAGGTTTTATGTATGTGGAACCTTTAATGCAGATCTGAAGAGACTGTAGATTTCCTTTTCTTTTATGATCATACACATAAGTTTAAAGCAATGTGAAGCAATGCATAACTGTTTTTAATTTAGTCTTTATCATTGTTTCTCTGTATCTGTAGGCTGATCAGTGCACGGGTCTCCAAGGCTTCCTGGTCTTTCACTCTTTTGGTGGAGGCACTGGCTCAGGTTTCACCTCCCTGCTAATGGAGAGACTCTCTGTTGACTTTGGCAAAAAGTCTAAGCTTGAGTTTGCCGTCTACCCGGCTCCCCAGATTTCCACAGCTGTAGTAGAGCCTTACAACTCCATCCTGACCACCCACACCACCCTGGAGCACTCCGACTGTGCCTTCATGGTGGACAACGAGGCCATCTACGACATCTGCCGCAGGAACCTCGATATTGAACGCCCGTCATACACCAACCTGAACAGGCTCATCAGCCAGATTGTCTCATCCATCACTGCCTCACTTCGTTTTGATGGAGCCCTGAATGTTGACCTGACAGAGTTTCAGACCAACTTGGTGCCTTACCCTCGTATCCACTTCCCTCTG
>NC_048417.1:17399262-17412628 GCF_013103735.1 Etheostoma cragini
GGAGGGCATGGAGGAGGGAGAGTTCTCAGAGGCCAGAGAAGATATGGCTGCCCTGGAGAAGGATTATGAAGAGGTTGGGATTGACTCCTTTGACGAAGAAGAGGAAGGAGAGGAATATTAGATGGGCTCAGTTGGCATTTGCCATTTATTTTTGATGACATTGTCTATTTATTAAATAGACAAATTGTTTCAAATTTAGAAATATTCTTTAGTTTTAATTTACCTTTTTTTTAAAGTAAAAAATTGACCTACCTACCTGTAAAGCTGCTTTGTTGTGCCATCAGAATTACTTTAGACAGTTTTTGTGTAAATGTATTTCATCAATAAGACAGAAAATGGGTCAATAACCTGATTTTTATAAGTTTGAAACCTCCATTGTTTCTCAATAAATCTTTCCCCATGATATGTTTTTGTCTTTTTACTTTACCAAACTAATCCTTCTGTTTCTATTAATCATTTAACATTTCATTATTATTGTAAAGATCATCAAATTTATTTCATATTTTAAACCCATTGTTTGTTACTGTGTTTTTGTACTACATAAATACAATGTTGAGCAAGTATGTCATTGCTTAACCTAATTTTGTTGGAATGCCAATAGTTTTACAGCTCCAGGGCTCAGTGAAATCAGCTTAATAAGCCACTTCCACTAAGAGAAACTAATTTCTAGGGTTCAGATGTTGGTTAGTTTGAAAAATTCTTCGCTCAGCTGACCTTATATCAATTAGGTAAGATGAAGACTTTATCATCTGAGTTTTGGGCATTTTATTATCAAAGATATATCATCTTTATTCCTGAACTCCCTTTATGCGTTCTGATGCTAAAATTGAGTTATCCATCTCTTTTGTAGTGCATGCTGGGTAACTTTGCTGAAACCTTAGTACAGCTCTTTTTAATACAGCCCATGTCCCAACCTTGTTTTACTGTTTATAGAATGTACAAAACATATATGGTCCCGATTTTGGTTATTGATAAGTTATCAAGCTATCTCAGTTTGAAATGTAATACAAAACCATGTATGTTATACACATAGACAGTACAGGCCTTAGATAATGAGATACTGCAGTCACTCCATTTAGCCTATTTGAATGTGAAGGCATCCTCTAGTGGAGGTTGTTGAGGTTGCAGAGGCTTGGCTGACATATGTAATGGTTATGTAATGCATGTACATGTCGCAGCTAAAGTAGGTTAACGTTAGCAGAATTGACTCACGTTGCGTTGTTAATCACAGCTGTCTTGCAATGGAAACAGATTGAGAAATATGTAGTGCAACAAAATTAGTCATGACTTTTGGCTAAAACTAGTAATTACTGAATACAAAAATGAACAGGCAGACAAATCGAGATAGCCTATTTGCAACTGCTCCAATTAGTCAAACCTCAGAGTTTGCCTCCTTGACACAAGTGGTGTTTTTGAACAAGCACTTCATCCCAAAGAAACATCAGTCAGTTTCTTCAGTCTGTAACAGACCAAGCCTTTAACCCATAGACTATCAGTCTCCTACATAATTCAGTTCAATCACATTTTATTTATAGTATCAAATCATCTCAAGACACTTTACAGATAGACTAGGTATAGACCACACTTTAATTTACAAAGACCCAAAAATTACAGTAATTTCCCCAAGAGAAAGTATTTAGTGCGAAAGTGGCGAGGAAAAACATCCTTTTAAGGAGAAACCTTGGGTGGTGAAGATAACTTCCTTTTAGGGACGAACCTCGGACAGACCCAGGCTCTTGGTAGGCGGTGTCTGACGGTCCCACTGGGTCCCATTCAAAGAAGAAGAAATGTGTCTAATTTCATCTAATTCCCACAAGTGCAATAATCAAAATCCGAATCAGAAATACTATATTGATTCCCGAAGGGAAATTCTGCAAGTAATTATTAAACCTTGGTATGCAACCTAGTAACTTTTGTGAGCATCATTAAGCAAGAAGCCTACAGAAATTCCTCCTTATCGTAATTATTCACTTCCAGAGACATTATGTCATGAGACATTTCTAAAAAAAAAAACTGTTTTTTGTTTTTTTAAAAGAAAGCACATCACATCAGCCTGACATTTATTTCATTTGTAAAGAAGTAGCCCTACATAGAATATAATTTCTGCATTGTCTTTTTTCGGTCTGTTTTGCTGGAAACTGATACAATGTAGTTGTCGTCAGCGGTACCTTTAACAGAAATTGTTTTGGTGAATTATTGGTAAAAAATAAATTAAAAAAATTCACAATAGGCTACATACGATTGTCGATTTCTTGTGGTAATAAGTAAAATTATCTTTTAAGGTTTACTTATTTGTAAAATTAGGGTTTCTCCTGTTCATTAATTGACAGAGTTTTGCTCAGGTTGTCCTTTTTATTTGAATTTTGGTGAATGTTGCCTTACTACAACTGTTTGTTCATCCTCAGATAGTGGCTGTCATAGCGACAGGGACCTGTGGCTTGCTGAATAATTTTTAAAAAAGCACAACATCCCGGAAGCATGGTTAGTTAGCAAAAGATACAGACATTCTTCTGTCAGCATATATAGCATGCTGTTTTGCTCTGAATTGAAACACAATTCCTACTTGAATAAGTGAACCCCATCCTTCTTACTACCTATGGGACGCTCTTCATGAAGTCCAAATAGAATGTGCTAATTGAAAGCCTATGGGCATGAATTCAAGGAGGTGCAGGAACTCATCACTGCAGATAAAAAGATGTTTTTTTTGTGAAAGTAACCAAATATCTTTTTTCACCCTCCAAATCACATTTACCATATATCTGTTCATGGTATTCCATCTATTTTTCCTTTAGCCCAGAGATCTGCAAGGGGTCCTTAGAGTTACTGCAGGGGGGGCACCAAATTAGTGTTAAGTTAAAAAAAAATTTTTTTTTTCAAAAAGTGAAACGTTTTAGAAAATATAAATAAGTCTATGTCTGTATGCTAAAACATTGATGATAGGCTTACTAGTTTGTGCTACTGACTTTGCATGACATTCAACATCTACATGGACTGTCTACTCCGGTTAACTGTGTTATTACCGACCTGTGTCACTAACCAGACCTCAATTGGCACTGACTACATTTCAGCGTTTACATAGACTACCTATTCATGTACACAGTCGGTCAAAAGTTTGGGGTCACTTAGAAATTTCCATTGCACACAATTAGACAGAATACCAGCTGAGATCAGTTGCATTGTTGCATTGCAGTTTTCAGATTACATAATGTGTTTACATAATTGCAAAAGGGTTAGTTTTTAAAATTGATATCAGATTAGTAAACAGCATGTGCCTTTGGAACATTGGATGAATGGTGGTTGATAATGTAGATTATCATTATTAAAGATCAGCCACCAACTCAGATCAGCTGGTGTTCTGTCTTTAATGGAGTGTAATGGAAATTTGTAAGTGAACCCATACTTTTGACCGGTAGTGTTTATTGCCTTAAAACTGACTCAACACCACTAACTAAATCCTAATTCACACTAACTGTTCATGTTCTGTTTTGTTAAGCTCTACACACTACATCTCATCAATGTTTTAGACTGTCTACTCAAGTTAAATTAGTAACATAGACAAAGTATCACTTTCGATCATGCGAAAAAGTGATACATCTTGCTTACACCTCACCTTGCTCCAGTTTTGTAATGCCAACTTAATCTCCATTTAAAGTAGCCTTTTGTATTCTGTATTCCTCTTTTGTATTGAATGTGTCCTGTACGCCATGGCTTTTCTTTGCCAGGTTGCCGTTGCAAACTAGAACCTGATCTCAACTGCCTCAATCTACCCGGTTAAATAAAGTTTAAATAAAATAAATTAAAAAAAACAGGTAAGGTAGTCACCCACAGATACAGTTGTTCCTAAAGAACTAACGTTACTGTGCCACATTTAACAATAAAATATGATTTATAAAATCACACCAATTTTTATTTGAATAGCTTTGTATTCTTTGAAGTAAAAGGTTATATATAGATTATTTAGGCCATGAACATGTTATTGGTACATTTTGAACATTATGTAGTAGGCCTACCCTGATCCGTCTTTCTCTGTCAGTTCAGGGGTCCTTGACTTAAAGAAACGTTAAAGACCCTGCTTTAGCCTATCTCGTAATGTTGTCTGTAATTCATTCATTTTGAAGTATTTTTATAGGGTATGGATCCTTGTGGCAGAGGCAGATAAACTCAAGAAAAAATCCAGCTGTTTTTTTTTGTTCTCATGTGATAGGCCTATTGCATTTACATTTCAGATTTCACAATTGTTGAAATTACCTAAGGCATTGTTCCAACAGATCTGTAAAGTTAGACATTGAACAATACGTGTATAAAAGATATGTAGCCTACTTTTGGACATTTTGGCACTTGATTATTGGATCATTGCAAGCTGCTACAACCACGCATAATACTTATGGACTGTTGCTCAGCAACTGTAGGGACGCTTTTTTACCCTTCCGGAAGTACGTGGCTCTGAGCAAATATGGCGCACAGACCAGTGCGTATACCAGTGGTATTTGTTGCTTCAACCCATTCGTTTATTGCATTTTGTTTGTCAGTTTTCGTCGTTTTTGCAGCAATGCAAACAGTACACGCCGACAATGTGTTCAGTGCAAGCCACACGGCTACTATACCCATCGCTGCCGCTAGGGATTTACGGTGAGATTTCTGACATGTTAATTTACTGTTAGCTAAATTTAGCTACTCTATGCTAACATATCGTGACAGTTTTATTTTTGTAACTGTAATTCTCATGTTTATTTGTACGTTAACTACATTTTCAGGTTACACTATTGTCCTTTTAAGGCTGTATTTCTATCCTGTTAGCCAGAGTTAATCGTGTTGATAAACCCTTCAGTCTAAAAGGTAGCTACGGTAATGGTGAAACCTGACTCAGTTCAGAAAGCAGCCACTTTAATGTCTATATGCATATTAAAACCATACACAAATTGTAGACCAATCCCTTGTACAATTTTCGAAACATTATGGATTTGTAGTAGACTTCGGTGTATAAATGGTTAATTATGCAGCACCTGAATCTTTTATTTTTCACCTTTTAGTTTTCGAGTCGAGACGTATTGGTGCTACTCTGGTCAGCACATTAACTTAACGTAATGAGGGCGGATTAATTTGACAAGACTGAATATAATAGTTCTAAAGAGATAATGGACCAGCAAATTCGTGTTCAGGTTTACAAAATAATTTAGGGGATGTTATGCACATGTGTCACGAAATCTGACCAATCATCGGATTTTGGGGTTTGTTGATGTTAGCTCAGTAGAAATTAGACTACAGGTAGTTTTACCTGTGCATGGGCTTTTGTTTGCAGCATGATCGCTCTGTGCATAATAAGCTTGCAGTACTCTCTCCACAACAACTGGGTAGGATGGTGCTCTCAATGTCATAAGTGTGTGTTGCTAACAAGTTACATTTTCATCTAGTATTTGCACTATGCAGTTTTTCCATTCTTAGTTTACAATAGATGATACTTAACATTTTAAAATTTGATCAAGGTTGCTTTACTGCTGAATGTGGTAGGTTTGATGTAGACAGTCAGGCTTTACCCTTGTGATCTTGTTGCCTCATGTCCTTTCTTGTAATCTCAGGTACCTTCTGTATGACGTGAACCCCCCGGAGGGTTTCAATCTGCGGAGAGATGTCTATATCCGCATGGCCTCACTGGTGAAGACTTTGAGAAAGGAAGGGGATGACTGGGTATTGGTTCTGCCCCCATGGGGTCGCCTCTACCACTGGCAGAGCTCCAACATCCACCAGATTCGCATCCCGTGGGGAGAGTTCTTCAGCCTCAATAGCCTGCAGGCCAATGTTCCTGTCATTGAGTATGAGGAATTCATTGCTGGTGAGCTTTTCATTTTGGTGATCCAGACTAGTTACTAGGGCTGAACAACTTATTGTAATTTTATCAAGATCGCAATATGGAGTACTGCAATATCCAAATCGCATATGGCAGGTGGGGCCCCATTTTTGGTTAAAGACAAAATATGTGTCATGTCATTCTGAGTGAAGTATTGTGGTGCTGCAGAGATGTCCCGGCCTACAAATTGTATCCTACAAAATAAATATAAAAATCTTTGTTTTGTACAGATCCTCGCAAAAATCACACTACAAATCATTTACATGTTTTAGATTTTAATATTTTTCAATAAAAATGTGAGTAATGATAAAAAATGATCATTCCCTCTGATATCATAAATCATATCGCAATATCAGTCAAAATAATCGCAATTGGATAATTTCGTCATATCGTCCAGCCCTACTGGTTACGTATTTAAAAAGATTTTCATTTGTTGTCTGGCATAAGAACCTTTTGACACCTTATTATCTGTATAATAGAATTTGAGAAAATACATATTTGTGTTTTATTCTATACTACATCAATGGTTCTATTTCACAATGCATATTCACCACTTTTTATCAGTTGTTAAAAGAGATTGCTCAGTTTTGTTTCTACCATGGTTCTAGAGAATGGAGGCCCATTCATTGACCAGGTTCTGGTACTGCAAAACTACGCTGAGGGATGGACTGATGGGAAATGGGAGGAAAAAGTTGATGAGCGGCCCTGTGTTGACAAGTTGATGTACTCCAAAGATAAGCAAGGTCACTACAGGTAAAGCAACACAAGTAAACCAAGTATAAAAATATAACCCTATCTCTTACCCTTTCTACTCATACACAACTAATTTGAGTAGTTATATAATGTGTTTACAGGGTGTGGAGTTCTTGTGGTGGCTGTGTGTATACATTTTTTGAGTTTGACACAAGAGACAGGGTTTTTATCCTGTTTTGACAGGTGTAGTATTAACCCGCGGCAATTATCTTTCCTAAGATCTAGTTGTGATGATGTTTTCTGAATTTTTCTGTCTTCGCCTCCTTTGGAAGCAGATGTTTTTGTTTTGTTTATTGTTCTTCCATGAAAGAGATTTATTAAGCTTAAGTGCCAAAGATAATGAATTGTAATCATAGTAGAATACCTCAGTAGAGCCAAGTTGGACAATGATAGATCCCATTCACAGTATTTCTGTATTAGTGATATCCATCCCTACCTTCCGGCTAGCACATTTCTCTCTTCTCTATCCTTTGTCAATTTATCGTGTATGTGTGTCTTTCCAAGGGGCTGGTTTTGGGGCTATGAGGAGACGAGAGCTCGAAATGTGACGTGTATATCGGCCCAAGGCCATGCCTCCATCATGGCCCCAGTTCTTCAGAAAAACATAACAGTGACGTGAGTACAGAGCAACATGCTGATATAAAATGCACCGACTATACACAAACTGTACAAACACAATGTGTTGACATTTGTCAAGCACCAATGTCTGGTAAAATGGTAAATAAATGTATACGATCATTTTTTTAATGTTGTGGTTATTTTTATTTTATCTATGTTTTCTGCTGAGTTATAGCAACAAAACGATCAGCTCATTTTACAGTACATGACTTAACATGTAACATTGAGCTATTAACCATTACTAGTCACGGTGCACATTAGATAACAGGTGGACCTAATTCACTAGATAATAGGTTACAAACTACCAAGACAACACTGTCTAATCCAGGGGTCTTCAACATTGTTTTAGGCCAAGGACCCCTAACCTGAAAGAGAGATGGGTGTAGGGACCCCCTACTATATACTGTATATTTTTTTTAAGTGAGTTAGATGATTAACTGGGCCTACGATAACATGTAGGGCGGCGTAAAGCCTATACACACATACCCCATTATGGTGCCCTAAAATGCTAAGGTATTAAAACAATAATTATTTAAACATTCATATGCAGTATCTTCATGTTTTAATTTCAAACACAGTATATGCATAATTTTAACTGATGGCTACCATAGTGGCTCCTTTACAGGCCACTAACCATATCATCAATGTTGTTGAAGTTCTTTTTGAGGAATAGGCTGATTCATCTTTGCTAATATTATGTTGGATTCATGTTAATAGTTTTAGACATATTTAAAATTTGGGGGGAAACACTTTAAAAAAAGTATTAAACAATAATTTTACGGCCTCCCTTCAATGACTCTGAGGAACCACTAGAGGTTGTGGTCGAGACACAAAATTAAGTGTGTTCAAACTTCATGTTAAACAGCCAAAGTATTAAGCGTAAATCCTCTATAAGACAGTGGAGTCAAATCTGACTTTATTGCTATTTAAGTGTGATTATGCTTACAGTTTAAACTTCGGTTAGATCTTGCTGACACTGACATGGATAAAGTTGTTTCTACCATTTTGCAGATCAGTTATGCTCGACCGAGCAGAGACACTCCTTCATGACCACTACGCAGGGAAGGATTACTGGGATGTAAGTCGCGTAATGGGCTACTATCCTACTTTTTTTTGGGGGAATGTTGGTGTTGGCTATTAGATGGTATGTTAGTTATTATATATTGTTTCCGATAACCCGATGATGAAGTATCTGCACTTGTCTATGTTTAATGTAGACCCGCCGCAGTATGGTTTTTACCAAGCACCTGAGACTTATAGGAGATGACTTCAGAACAAAGTACCTCAACTCTACAGATGACAGAGACCATACCATTTACAGTGAGGATTGGACTCGCATGAAAGTGAGTCAGTGTATCCGTGGAGATTAACAGCAGATTATCCAGTATTTACCATTTGACTGCATTTGTGTCATTTGGGTTGTGGCTCATACGTACTGGAGAATGTTTTACATTTTTTGAGCTAATCCTTCCACAAAATCAGATCATTCAATCATTCAATCACACACACCCTTTACTGCTCAATACCGGTTTGCTGTCAGATGTCATTGTAGTTTCAAACACTTGATACAACAGAGATAAATCCTTTCTTTTGGTTAATGTTGAAGCTGTTAAAGGAGAATTTCGGTGGATTCCAACACGTAGCTCTGTTGTTTGTAAATTTGGAGTGCTGTGACTAGAGCGAAAAACGAAACCAATCTGTGCTGCCTTAGCCGTGTTATCCTCCTGCTAGAGTTAGCACCCAACAGGCTTTAACAGGGCAAGTGTCAAATGTGTTTTTATCCTCTAAACAGGTTCAAAATGTCATTAAAAGTGCCTACCCATGTGCAGTGATTTGTAGTGAATCTCACTGCCGTATATGTGACAGAAATCCATGAATGTTGTGCTAATTCAGCTGTGCTTTTTTCCTGTGTTGAGACGGCAGTTAGAAAGCTTAGGGACTGTCTACAAAATACAACACTGAAAAGAGATAAAAGAAAATAATGTAGAATATCAATTTAATGATTTAAATAAGGTATTGTCACCTCAGTTATAACTTGTCTCCTGCTACTTGTACTACAGCACATAATGTTTAAAAATAAGCAAATGTTTAATTTTTAAAATATGTTTGTATCTCTTTTCTCTGTTGTAGTTTCTAGACAGGCCTGACGTACTTGCAGTATCAACACAGGAATAAACACAGCTGAATTAGCAGAACTTTCATGCCTTTCTGTCACATCGACTGCAGTCAGATTTACTGTGTTTATTCAGAAAGAATCACTGCACATGGGTAGCCACTTTTACTGACATTTTGAACATGTTAAGAGGCTAAAAACACAGTTAAAACGTGCCCTGTTAAGTCTGTTGGGTGCTAACTCTAGCAGGAGGATAACACTGTGTAGGCAGGTCCATTGCAACCTCGTAAGCCAGTTCCAGAATGGGCGTATGTGTGCAGTGCCGTGAAGCAATTCGTTACAACGCAAGACCTGATATCACGGCATACTTCCTGACGCTGAGTCCGGCGATTCTCCAACCGAAAGTTGCAAGGCGTTCTTTCCGCTTGTCACTCCCTGATGTAAATTGAGTGCAGATTTGAGTTGCTCATGTGTCTCTTTTTGACAAGTAGCAGCCAAGACGCTAACGAGAAACTTCTGTAATGTCAGTACAATACAAATGGACCTACACAACGAAGTTGGTTCACTGCTGGCTATAAGTTAGCAATCCAACGCAACAAAGTTGTCAGTTGAATTGCGTTTTGAGCTAACCATAGCACTCAAACAACAATCGATAGCTAAAACGTTTTTGAAATGACTGCTAGCTTAGCTACAAGCTAGGACTCAAACACTACAAAGGCTGTCACTTGAATGCTGTTGTTAGCAATTAAAAAATCATAGATAGATAAAATGTTTTGAAAGGATTCCCATCTTCTGTTATTGTTTGTAATGAGAAAACTATTATTTTATGGATTTTACAGATTTCATTATGACACGTTATGCCGTAAACCGTTTAAATCCGATCGTTTAAAACTTACATCGGGGCATGACACCGCTCAAAGGCGCTAGGGGGGAGCGAGACGACCACCATTATATTCAAAAAAAGTCATATAACCATTCCAATGACTCCGTAGCTTTTCAGTTAAGGTAAACTAAGCTTAAAGAAAACTGGATAGTTCCCCTTTCATTCTGAAAACGACCAGCAATTTCAGCGTTTAGATGATCAAGTTTTAAGCAAAGATTAAACAGCGGTCTGTTGTTTCTCGATTTCCTCCTCAGGCCAAGTTGGGCTCAGCTAAAGGGGGTCCATATCTGGGGGTCCATCTACGCAGGAAGGACTTTATCTGGGGTCACAGAGAGGATGTACCCAGCCTGAAAGGGGCAGTGAAAAAAATGCGCAGCTTGATGAAAAAGCATAAACTCAACAATGTGTTTGTTGCGACAGATGCAGATGAGGAAGGTAATGATATACCAGAAAAGTGATAAGTGATCTATAATTAATTGTCCTTTTAAATGACCCAAGGAGTAATTTGATTTGTAGTATGGACATTAGTGCTTTAGTATTTAGCAGCTAATGAAATCATGTTATGAACGTTTTTCTTTAAAAGATCAACACACTAAATATTCTGGTCTAAACCCATTTAAAACGGCTTTGCCAAAATAACATAACAATTCAGTGTAATCATATATAATGCCTAATGCTAATAATACTGCTAGAAGAAGAACTAGTAGTAGAAATGATATTAGCTAGTAGTCGTAAAAGCATATCAATAAAGGCCTTTTATAATCCTTTTTAATCTATACAATTTTGTAGAGGTAAAGGAGCTGAAAAGGTTGTTGCCAGATATGGTGCGTTTTGAGCCATCCACAGAGGACCTGGAGCTCTTTAAAGATGGAGGAGTGGCCATCATTGACCAGTGGATATGTTCTCATGCAAGGTAAATTAGTTTTCCTGGTTTTGTTATATGTATTCATTACATGACGATGATTAACATAACAGTTTCTCTGTCAGCCTTTTGGTATCACACAGTAAGACGGCACATCATTTATACGTTTATGACTTTGTTAATTATAAGTTCTTAGCTGTGTTTTCAGTCATTTAAAGCCTTTTGGGTTCTAACAGCTCTGTTCTGCCCCATGTGATTGTGTGTGAATTAAACTTTCAAAAATGTGCCCCCACACCTTTCCCTGAACTCATCCAGCCCAATCATCAAATTCATTTGTCCCGATACGTTATGACCAAGTACCCGTACAACTAATGACACTCTCCCATCAGCCTCACCTGTACTTTGTGTTTGGTGCTAATCAGAAAATGTTAGCATGCTACCAAACAAAGATAAAAAAGTGACCATGTTAGCATTGTCCTCATGCTGATGTAAAGCAACACTGTGCCTAAGTTCAGCCTCAAAGAGCTACTAATGTGGCTCTTGCTGTTGTATCCTTTTAGAGTGTAGCTGACTCATTAAAAAAAAAAAAAAACTTAAAAAAAGGTCTCAATATGATATAGTTGTAGAAACAGTTTTTTTATGAGGGGCTAATATAATGATTTAAAACATGTAGATTTAATCATTTGCACCAATTTTAACAAAGATTTAGCAAAAACCCATGTGTTATTGGTGATTTTTATAAAAAGGTAATTATTGAGGATTAATGCCAGTTCCTGTGTTTAACCCTAGCATCGTCTTGGAAACCAAAGATTTATGAGCCTTTTCATTGTTACGCATACCCGTGGGAAATATTTCAACTTGAAAAACTAGTCAGGGTGACTTAACATTATTGTAGTGGCAATCTGATCAAATGAAGTGCCACCGGAGGGAATTCGAAACCATTTCAAACGCTTGCTGGTGCGAACAATGAGGTCCGCCATTGTGTTAAGGTTAACCTTTTATTTTATAAATGCATTTAAAAACACCTACAAAAAGACTGACTGTGAAAGATTGTTCTTACTGCATTTGATTGCATAAAAAAGAAAAGAAAAGTTGATTCAGGTATTTATTTTTTCAGAGTCTTCATAGGAACTTCAGTGTCCACCTTTTCTTTCCGGATCCATGAAGAGAGGGAGATCCTGGGTTTTGATCCCAAAACTACATACAATCGTTTCTGTGGGGACACTGAGAAAGAATGTGAACAGCCCACACACTGGAAAATTGTTTATTGATCTCACTTTCCTGACACACACAAGTGCCAAAAGCAGTGTTAAAAGTGACATTTATTTGTGTTGAGTACACAAGATATTTCTGTTTCATGGTGTGTTTTTTAAATTTTTATTTGACTTTTTATGGTTATCAGAGATGTGCACTCAGGTCAATAGTGACCACTGTGATTGAACCGTACGCTCAAAAACACCAAGAACGGGCTGCCAAACACGTATTACTGTAAGTAAATCTGCAAATATGTTTTATGTTGACTGTGGATCCTTTATGACAGCCTGGTATTTTACATAGTTTCTGATATTTATTACCAGCTCCACTGGTGAGAATAAGTGTCCTTTAATGACTGCAGTGTTGGATGGGAGTATTCTCAGTTTATCATTTTGTTAGATTTAAAGATGTTCTATAGATAGATGTTCAAAGATTTAAACTTTGACAATTCTATTTTTTCCCCGTTGGAATTAACACCACAGAAGGATGAAGGTGCATCCAGAGATCAGGAAAATAGTGGCTTTTTAATTAGCCCTGTCTCGTTTTTTGTGTTTATGTAACCGTGTTACTTACAAAAAAAAGTATTGCGTGTAACCGCTACTTTTAAACAATGTGTTTCTTTCCTCAGAAAACATTTTCAGAATTTTTTTTTAAATACTTTAAACCTTGCATTGTTTTCATTCATGTTTGTCTTCTTCTTCCCTGCCTTTGTTTTAGCACATTACGCAGTTTTACTTTTAGTGTTACTGCCACAAAGTATATTGCGTAGCCACTCTCTAGTGCACGCTAATACGCATCCTTGTGGTTTTGCACAAGATCCAAACAAAAAGGGGATCCGCTCACAAAAACACTGCTGCACAGCACTATTAGTGGTCCAAATCTTCACAGGGTACCTTTTTAAAATAAAAGACCAGAAAAAAAACTAATGATTCCCAGCTCACAATTGTGTTTTCATCGAGTTTTAAAAAAATATTTTCCATTATTATATATGTGTGTGTGTGTATATGTATATAATATATGTATATGTATATGTATATA
>NC_048417.1:17412728-17417121 GCF_013103735.1 Etheostoma cragini
TATGTATGTATGTATGTATGTATATATATATATATATGTATGTATGTATGTATGTATATATATATGTATATGTGTATTATTTGTTATATGGTGTTACATGAAAATAAAACTGATGTTTGGAAAGTAGGAACTATGACTGACATTGTTAATAAAAATACAATGAATTTTTATGCTGCCTAATTCTTTCTCTTTTTTTTGTGTTCTTGCTATATTGATAGTATCATTAAAGGGATTGAAAGGCCACGGTGAAGCCACTGTGTCTCTTCAACGCTAGCCAGCCATGAAGCTGTTGTGTTACAACACAGAACACACCCTATTTGTTCCACTCCAGAGGATTGTCTGGTATGGGCATTGTCTCATGACCAGTAGTTGGGTAATTTTTGTGTTGAATAAAAGTTTTTAGCAGGCTTTAAACAGGGTGGGAAATAGATTTGTGAAGATGAAAACAGAGTTTGTTTGCTGTTTTTTTTTTATCTCAATCATATTGACATATAAACTCCATTTTGAGAGAATTAACATACATTTCACACTATGTTAAAATAGTCTCTTGCTATGCTCTTGTTTGACCAAACCCATGAGGCTTGTTATTATTCCTAATTTTTCCTTTTCTAGGTGATTGGTAATGGAGAGAATGTGCATGTAATGTTTGTACTGTAATATTTCCCCCATAGGCAGTTCCTTCAACAAAAAAGATATTTAAAGACTTGTGTTTCTTGTCGGTGACAGCGTATGCTCTGTCAAGAATTTCAGGCTCTAAATGGAAAATATTTTCATGACATTCAGCAATGTACCAGCAGTTGCATATGTGTAAGGTCACTTAGGCTGTGTATGTACAACAGTGAGGGATAAAACAACATGGGCTTCAGCTACATTAATCAGCCTTTAGTAACAAATAGCAGGTATTTTCGAGCTTACATCTTCACATCTCGCTCTGGTGTTGTGTAAATGTAGCAATTCAGATACTAATTTGAATAGTAGTATTTTAATTCTTTAAAGCATATACCTTTGTTTGTTACATTATTATTTTTCTTTCAGTATACCTCGGTTTTATTTTGTCTTTGTTTTCTCCACATACTCATAAGATGTGCGTCTGGATAAATCACTGCATTGTATTTACTTTTACCTGTGTCTCCCCTGCATTATATCAGTCGGATCAGTTTTTTCCCCTGTGGATGCCCTACATGACATCAGCGTGAACAACACCTTAAAACCCTGGGCAGTTAAGTGTAATGTGATGCTTGACTTTGCCTTGTCCCCTTTAAATCAATGCTCTACCTTTTAGAACAAAAAGTGTACATTTTTTGTAACCTTTGAATATGATTTGTAATTTTAATCACAGATTAATAGTTCTCTAGATTTAGAGAATCCGGAGGAATTTTCCACGGAAGTTGGATCCTAAATAAAAACAATAGCTACTACTACTTCTTCTACTTGAGGTCAAACAATTCTGAAAAGCCTCAACACACACGCCTAGGTGATCATCATGTATTGCAATGGAGGGTTATTACAAAGTAATATTTTGGTTACGTTATGAAAGATGATTTAAAAAAAAAAGTCTTACTCATTAAGGAATATTAGTCAAAGTATATTATGCTGTGTAATCTTTACTGAATTTGAATTTAAAACCATTGCAGCTTTTACAGAGAGTGTTACGAGAGGGTTGGGGGTGTTAGGTAGGTAGAGTAAATGAGGCTGAAATCTGAAATGTGACCATCAGTGGTGGGTTAACCGTCTACAGACAACCAGCAGTAAACAAAAACCACATTTGATTTTAGATATGCCGTTATTTACTATACAAGTCGATTAAATGATGATCTAGATATAGCCTAAAGTTGTTTGGCACAAAGTTTCGCAACAATGAATCGCTGGGAGCCTACGTGCACAGTTAATTGTTCCTAGAAGTCACCTTTCCTTTGTTTAGTGCAGGCGGGGGCGCCCTCCCTCACAGGCACCATATCTGACACAGGTGCGGCTGCTCGCATACGCACTCAACAAGGAACGCAGAGGTGAAGCCTGCTGTTGCATTCATCGATATCCAGTTTCTGCGACGTCTTTCTGTTCCTGATTTACTCCTATCCCCGACTAATGGAAAGGGCATCGTGCTAGGGCCCACCGACACCATGTCCTTCGTAATCCTGAGAGCTACAGTCAGATAACAAATCAATATCAAATTTAATAGGACAGACGCAACCAGGTAGGTCCAGTGGTTTATTAGTGGGCTATGATTACTTTAATATTATTGTTGTTGTTATTCTTATGTATAAAGAATGAAGTAGTTTTACTCTCATTCAGATGTTACTTTATGCCTGTAGATTTGTGATAAGTTAATTTTGTAGGCCAGTAATAGTTTATGAAAACGTTTTTTAAAATGTTATACATTTTTTAATTAAAGTTAATTATTACTCTTTTATATGGTTATATTTAAACAGTATCTTTATCTGTTATATCTGAAATGTCAGACTACTGTAATAGACTACTGTAATAGAGTATCCTATAGCTACCCTATATAACTCAAACTCATTGGCAATGGCTCATTTTCTGTGAGCCAGCCCCCCCACACACACACACAACTATTACATGTTCGGGTCGAGTGTAATAATTGCATGGGGTGGAACAAGTACTAAAATATTGTATCAATACTTTGATGAAATATTACTCAAGTACAAGTTACATTACCTATTTGAAAGATTATTCAAGTAAAAGGAATACGTAGTTCATTTAAAAAGTTACTTTGTTACACAAAAAACTAAAACGGTAAAACGGAGGTGTGGGGGGTGGGGGGGCAATAATGAAAATAGGACAAGGGTACATAAATCACAAACCATTTTGTTTTTAATTAAAGAAGAATCTATACAAATTTATAAACATCTGTACAAATGTCTATAGGCCACATGTAATAAAAACATAACAAAACACATATCAAACATGACATGTTGTCAATTTTGCTATTTGTCATGAAAAAGTACCAATGCACACATACTTACCAAAACATGCTTCCGCAGATCATATGTGGAGGAATGCTGCCCATTTACCTTTCGTCAGGCACATCTGGCATTGGATGATGATTGGCTACTATTGGTCCTAACTCTCTTGAATTTAAATGAAAAACAGTCTTTTAAATGTGGCCGAGGATTTTTTTGTCGTTTTAGGCCGCAGAATTCTATCAGCTAGCATTTCTACTGAAACAGTCTCAAAACCGTCGTCGCTCTACTGATCCACCTCCATCTCATTGGCTCCTACAGATAGATTAGGTGCTGGTAGGTAGCCTAGATGTAGCCTAGTGGTTCCGGGCACAGTTGATTTTCTTCCTTTTGATTTTTGAAAATGATTTTTTCTTTTTTTTACTCAGTAACGGATGAAATTTGTAGTGTAGCAAAATACAATACTTCACTCACTACGTAATAAGGTACATTTTAAATTATAGATTTAAAAAACTACTGGAAAAATACACAACAAAACTACACAATGCAATAACAAGAGTATATGTATTTTGTTACTTTGCACCTCTGAATAATTGTGTGATAATTTTAGGTGCTAGGAAACTTAACTGTTTCCCACCTAAATGGGCCTGCTGTGTGTGTGTGTGTGTGTATGTGTAGGTGTCTTTGTGCAGGCATGTTATCTTTCTGCACCTGCCATTCCCACACAAAGTTACCAAATCTTTACATTCCAAGCACATTCACCTGTCCTAATTAAGTTCTGAGAAATAAGCACCAACAATGATCAAAAATCTTTTTTCTATTTTGTTTTACCTTTCTTTACAAATGAATGTCCTTGTTTTCTCACAAAAAAACGAAAATGATCATATTATCATAAATGTTAGCAAAGACTTACATGTGTGTTACAGGGGTAAATGGCAAAAATGAACCATAAATCATGTATATCATATAACTGAGCTAAATTGAACATCTGTATCAAGTGTTTTTTACATAAACTGTCATGGCTGTCTTGATTTAAAGGCCTAATAAGGTGGTGGGTCCACCAGACCCCGGAACATTGGCTGTGTAACAAAAATATGAAAAAGGGTTAAAAAAGAAAAGATACTTTAAATCTCAACTATGTGTACATCATATAAGTGGTTTGACCCACAGTCATATGTATATGGATGGATCATTCTCATTAATTGTGTCTTCATTTTAGTCTCCTCTACCAATGGCCTTCTTCCGGCAGCTGAAACTTCTTCTCTGGAAGAACGGACTGGCCGTTATCAGACAGCCAGTGAGTGACTTTTAAATGGAGTGGGAACTAAATTTATTTCCTTACAAGCACACAGAATAAATCACATAAATAACTCCTTCACAAACAAGATACTTCATATTTCAGGAATATTGAACCATGTATTACTTGAAATGTACAGTACACACACACAGACACACACACACACACACACACA
>NC_048417.1:17417131-17445477 GCF_013103735.1 Etheostoma cragini
CACACACACACACACACACACACACACACACAATTCCATTTTGGAAATGAAATCTTCATGAACTGATAATTGCTGGTTTATGATATTGTGTGTTATAGCTATGGTCCCTGACTCTGATCACCTGGCCTCTCATCATCTTCATCATCATTGCTGTGACCCGGAACCAGTTCCCTCCAGTAATAAAAGAAACATGTAAGTTAAAAAAAATGGCACCGACATAAAGTGCTTTGATCTAGGCCCATGTTTTATTAATGACATGTAGCTATAGTTTAATAACCCTTCACCACAAATGCATGTCTTTAAAAAAGACAAGTCTTACTATTAAACAATCAATTGCAAACAAGATGATGCTGTACAATCTAAATGAAAAGAGGAGATAACAGAATAAAGCTTTAACAACTCCTGGAAATGAGTCAAAGTCCTGACTATCCTAATTAGAATATAAGCTGCCCTGGCACTACCATAACAATTGTATCTTATATCTATATCTACAATGTATTTTCAGAGTATTTCAGTCCAGATGTTTTGGCTGCCATCTCTTTGAAAACATTAAAAACAGGTCATTAAATCTGTCTGATACGATCTTAAACTTTCTTTTCATTAAGAGTTAAGCAAAATGTGAAACTGGCAAATGAAAGGGATTGGCTAAAGTTGGCATAAACACAATATTGACTTGATATGGACAGCACTAGGTCATTCCAGATTCACAAACAAAGAAAATTAATGGAAAATTCAAATCAAACATAAATAGTCCTTTAAATCCAGCTGACTTAAAACCCACCTTTTATCTACAATAAATGTCTGTGTAAATTAAGGAGGATATGTTACATACATATACTTGTCTGCCTTTGTGTCAGCTTCTATCAGGGTGTAGAGGGGAGGGCCAATCACTTTAGAACCAGTTTCCCCAGGCCTTTCCGTGTAACTTAACAGCCCTGCCCTGTTCTGATATAGAAACTATTCAGTGCATATAAACAATAAGGCTGTCCCTGCCCTGCTAAGTGCTGTTTTTTGAGTTGTTTTGTATTGAACCCCACCCAAGACAGGCAACAAAACCATCCTCAGTGTCTGGTCAGACATAACCTACAGTGGCCTTGAGTCAGGTGGTATAGTTTTGCAAATTGCACTGCAAACACACTGTTTCTCACAGAACTATTACGTTCTATTAAGTCATTTCTTGTAAAATGATGAACTGTTGAAAAATATACGTAGACACCAAATCATAGGATTTTTATTGGCTATTGTTGGACAGTAGTAATTATCTTAAATGTTGAAAAACAATGACAGTGAAACATTTGCATTTCTATTTGCATTGACAGAGAAACATTTGCATTTCACTGTCTTCTCTCTGAACGTTTTATGAGGAGGTTTCAACATTGGGTCTGATGTAATTCAATTCTTTGAAGTTTGAATGTTTTGCAATGTTTTCCATGAATGCCGTTACTGAGCATAGTCAAACGTTGTTTGCTCAGTATTATTTCAGAGAAATGTTTTGTGTCAAGTTGATTTTCTGTCCGCTGTGTCAAGACATATTCCATTGTACAGTTCCGCTCTGGTATTTGGTATCTTGTAATTGGTGTAGGAAAGCAACTTGACAAACACATCTTCATTTCTCATTTTCTTTGTTAAAGCAATAGCTGAGATTGTTTACCAACAAATAGGGATGGGAACCACCAGAAACCTCCCGATACAATATCATCAATATTGTTCTAAAAAGAAACATTTCTCTGTTTGTTCATCTCACTTCAATTTCTTTGCTGCAAAATGGGATTGTCAGGCAGACAAACTGACCAACACATATTTAAAAAAAGATTGATACTTGATTTATTTCCCCACCCCTACCGACAAATAAGATATGAGTTATTCACTGGCAGTGATTCAGACAGTTGGAAATTAGCGGAGGCTCCTTATATGGTGATCAGAAATATCACTACAAGCCAACAACTTGTCAAACAGAGATGAAGAACTAATTGGGCCAATTCATAAAAACATTTTGTGCCAACACAAAGCACTAAAATATGAGAAACCATCCACTATAGAATGCAACTAATCAGTGTGTTTATGACGCATTACCATTTAGTTAATGATACGACATTGACCTGAGTGTCATATTTAGACTTGTGGCCTACCTGTAACTCAACTTCAAGTAGTTTCAATAAATTTGATGAATGAAGGATTTTGTTAGTACAAAATTAACAACACAGCCTCCTGGGATTTTGAAACAATTCTTAATGGAAGGGGTGTTTTCAAGCATCCACACTACAACATCAACTCTTTCATGTCTCCTCCAGGTTATGCAGGACCCCGGAACCTACCCAGCGCAGGCTTCTTCCCTTTCCTGCAGACCCTCATGTGCAACACAGACAGTACCTGTTACAACAAATCACGCCTGGTGGACCCAGCTGCAACCAAGTCACGTCTAAGATCTGCAAGGGATACAAGGTAGTTTATCAGTACATATTGTATATGATCTATTATCTGACCTATTCTGCTGTAGTTGTAATTTCAGTCAGTGTCACTGCATCTAAATCAATCAGCATAATGCTTTACAGAAACCTCCAGCCCAGCTACGCTCAATAGAAAAAAACACATTGAAAACCAACATTTGGCGAAATTGCATATAATTGATTGAGCATCTTTTAATTACGTCATCTGATCCATCTGATACTCTGAATGACAGGTCAAACCAAGTTCCAAAGAGTTCCCTGCTGGAAGACCTGTTTCAGGGGGCAGGGTTTTTCAACTTCCCTCTCCCCAACGACTCCAGGAATGATCCTGCAGCACTGGTTGAGGCCTTTAACAACATTTTTGGTATGTTATTCTGTTGTTCAGTGCCCAAATCCCATTTGTGTTTTCTCTAATTCTGGGTAAAATATTTAATTTTTGTGTGAAGGAGCCCCTTTTTAGACACATGTGATGGCACAAACAACTATTCAATGATATTTTGTAGCTATTTAGAAAGATAAACTAGCAACACTCTGTATATTGGGAAGAATACATACATTTTTAGTAGATTAAACATTATGAAAAAAATCTTACTGAAATTAAAAATGGAAAAATTTGCTTTCTTGCCGAGAGTAAAATGAGAAGATCGATAGCTAGCCTTTGGTAAGATTAAACAGATTAAACAAACAAGAAGTGTGTTTTATAGGTGCTGGTAAGAAGATTCAATTTAATTATTTAACCTAGGAAAGAAAGCAAAGCTAGCTGGTTTCCATCTACTACCAGTCTTGCTAAACTATGCTAAGCTATCTGTCTCCAGTCGCTACCCCGATTTTCCGACCAATCTTCTGCTCCATGGTCCCCTCACTCGCAAACAAGACCCCAAGGTATTTCATTTCCTTCACTTGGGGTAATGACTCATTCCCTAGCTGAAGAAGGCACTTCATTGGCTTTCTGCTGAGAACCATGGCCTCAGATTTAGAGGTGCTGATCCTCATTCCAGACGATTCCCACTCGGCTGCAAACTGATCCAGTGAGTGCTGAAATTCACAGACCGATGATGCAGCCGAGTCAGGACCACATCATCTGCAAAAAGCAGCGATGAGATCCCGAGCCCACCACACTTCAACCCCACACCCACCCCGACTACGCCTCTATATCCTTTCCATAAATATTGCGAACAGGATTGGTGACAAACCGCAGCCCTGGCATGGCCCAACTTTCACCTGGAACAAGTCCGACTTACTGCCGAGAACCCGGACACAGCTCTCGTTTTGGTCATACAGAGATTGGATGGCCCTGAGAAGGGACCCCCTCACCCCATACTCCCGCAGCACCTCCCACAGTGTCTCCTGGGGGACCCGGTCATACGCCTTCTCCAGATCCACAAAACACATATAGACCGGTTGGGCATACTCCCAGGCTCCCTCCAGGATCCTTGCGAGAGTGAAGATCTGATCCATTGTTCCAGTGTCAACCAAGACAGCCCCTCCACACCCAGAGCTTTCAGCATTTCTGGACGGATCTCATCAATCCCTGGGGCTTTGTCACTGTAAAGTTGTTTAACTACCTCAGTGACCTCCACCCGGGAAACTGACAACAATCACCCTTCATCCTCCAGCAAAACATACGGCCTCAGATCAGACGAAACGATTATAAAATCAATCAGTGATCTTTGGCCTAGGTTGCTCTGGCACCACGTACACTTATGAGCATCCCTATGTTCGAACATGGTGTTTGTTATAGACAATCCATAACTAGCACAGAAGTCCAACTGTAGCTGTGGGCTGCTGTTAGGGTCTCCTTACAGGAGCACACAGCTCCAGACAACACAGCCCTCAGGTTTATAGGGACACAAAACCTTTCCACCACAATAAGGTGATAGTTCCCTGAGAGGCAATTAAAGATATTTTCTAAAATGTTGAACTATTACTTTAATACTTCAACTAACACTTTATGGACTAAGTTGACAATTTGGTCCAAAAAATGTTTAGACATGTGTTTACTTAAGCCCATTTCATGGTTGTATTATAAGGTGACTGTGCTAATTGGCATAACTGTAACTGCTATATTCAGACAGTTTTTTAACAGTGTCTTCTTGTGTTACAGGTCCATCTTTCCAGGGAAGCTCTAATGTATCTCTCATGAACGCCTTGAATACCAGTCTTCTGGGAGATCAGGTGGGTGTTGATAAAATATAATGGGAGGAACACAGCTGCCGGGAAAAAGGATCAGCCTGGTTACTTATTCAAGTGCCACAGTATTCTGTGTAGGTCATTGTTAACAGCAGATTAGCCATTTATTCTCTGACAATTAAAGCCTTAAAGGAATACCTTAAAATATTGTATAAAAGTGAAATATTTCTTAAATCTATTTTCTCTTTTTTAAGCCACACTAAAGAAGGACATTAAGTTAAAGTAGTATTTGGAATTTGTCTAGCAGCCGTAGCCGATACAAATTCTGAAAGTAGAACAATTATGTTAGGATAAATGTTTATTCACGAATGGACAAAATCACTGGAGTTCTCTCAACGTTTGTTATTTGCTCGGCCCTCAGGGATGCATCCTGTGCTCTTTGCAAGGTCAGCTTTCACATTAAAGACAGAAATCCTAAAGCAGCAGTTTGGATGCAAATGGTTTAACAAAGAAACTGAAGCAAAACAGTTCTAAGCATTATTTTGTAATTTAATTTGATCACTCCAGGAAGTATTCAAGCCTCTCATCAATGCACTCTAAAGTGACAACGCCAACAGTGATACGAGATAAAATAAAAATCAGTACTTTAAACTATTGACATATACTATTTCAAAAGTGAACACTGACATCACTGTGGTATATGGAAGGTTCCATATTTGACCATGTGTAGATATGACACAGTTGACAGTTGATATTGGAACTCTGAAAAATGTGATTTGTAGGTACATTGACTATTTGTGTTCCAATCTAATATTATTGTATGAATTTACCTTTTGAATGAATACCTTAATTTATTGCATAATTGTTATAATCTCAATGTAGGAGACCATAAACAAAATGCTGGAGTCAGTGAACCTGTTGAAGAGAGCCATCTGCACCATGACACTGCCCATGATGAACACAACCTCACCCAACCCCCTCTGCTATGCTGTGGTCACTTTCTGCAGGTCTAACAACACTGTGTTTGAAGTCTCGCTCAGCACACTCAACCAGGTGTGTGTTTGGGGTTTGCTTGCGTACTTACCGTGTGTGGATTTGTGCCTGTATCTGTCAGCTTGTTGTTATCTGCACAGCGGAATATATACAGTATATATTAAACACAAAACTGGTGCAGTTTTATTTGTTTTGTTGACTCTGAAATCTCATCTGGTTGTCAGATACTGAAAGAGCTGATGCTGGAAAAACCAGATAAGATGATGACGGTGGCTGAGGCAGCGGTGGCTGCTTTCAATCAGCTGCAAAGTCAGACCTCACTGTGGGAAAGCCTTCTTGCCATTCCCCAGCTCTCCTCCTCTGGTTCCGTTGACCAGGTGCTGGACACCGCAGGGGCCCTACTGACCAACATACAGGGGTAAAGCACTTTCATAATGCAGCAATGCAAAATTAAGGAAGGGCAGCTGTATGAAGGTGACATATTTATTTAGTAAGTTTAGAAAAATAATTGTAAAGGAAGGAAATATGGATCGACCAGTACCGATTATTAGTAGCTAATGTAACAGATATGCATTTACAGTGGAAATCTTTAAAATCAAAATTAAGATTTTTAAATGTTCAACTCAATGTTTAAACTCCAACACACACTTTTTTAAAATGCTTTAAGCAATTATTTAAAATTAGACACTTTCAACATAACACACAGTTAAAGATAGATAGATAAAAACAGTTAAAAATATTTTTGTTATGGGCGGGACATTAAGGCAGACTCAGTGTTGAGTGAAACTGAAGCCGAGCGACAGACAGACTGTAGCTGTAGCGGAGCCAGAGTAACACACTTTAATGAATTAACTTTATTGGTTATCAGGCAAATAAAACGGCAATACAGATCATATGCAAACTGCCAAAAAACAACACAATAATCGGTCTATCCCTAGAAGGAAATAGTTTAAGTATGCTGTGTTATTCAGACTATTTAATAAGCACAGTGGCCCATTGTCTGTCAGTGCTATGCTGGAGTCTTGAACTGACGGACAAAAGTTTTTCCATTACACATTCAACATTTTTGACGAAGAAACACATATGCTTCTGGCAGATTTGGCATAAATAGGTTTTAGTTTAGAAATACAGAACTGAGGTACAATAAAATATAAGCCTAGTGACTTCAATATAGTGTATTTAGAAATACACTATTGGTATATATAGTCTTCGGTCTTGCTCTGTTTGCAATCTGCAACACCTGAGACTCAAAGGTCCTGTGGCATGGTACTTTTCGGAGGCTTTTATATAGGCCTTAGTGGTCCCCTAATACCATATCTGAAGTCTCTTTCCCGAAATTCATCCTTGGTGCAGAATTACCCTCCCAAAAGCCAGTCCCACAATGAGCTTTCCTTAGGATGTGCCATTTCTGAGTCTGTAGCTATTGAGGAGGAGTTGGGTGGCAAGGTGGAGATTGGGGGTGTGGCCTTGACCAGCTGCCACTTTGCTTGTTTGAAATCAATGATGTCTCTCTCTCATGGGCGGGCAAAATTCTCTGGGCGGGCAAAGCAGAGAAAGGCGAGGCAACCTTGCCCCTTTTGGGGGATTCCCTATTGGCCCATCTAAGATTTTCATATTCGGCGGAGCAGGATACCCAGGGCTTGGTTTACACCTATCGCCATTTTAAACAACGTGGGGACCATACGCAGGCTGGGGGAACGCATAATAGTTTTTAAAAAACTCATAAAGAGAAAAATTCATGCCATGGGACCTTTAAGGAACAGGGTAAAGGGTGTTTGTGTTTGACCAATCGTTAGCTCTGTTTAGTGTTTGGTAAAGGTTATATCTTGCTTTGAGCGTTAAATGTTTTACCCCCATGGTCTCTCTAGTGCTATGCACGTCATTCAGAGCAATTTCCCTGAAGCCAGTGCCTCACTTTCCATTGTGCATCCACTCCTTGCTGGAGGCATCAACATGATCCACTATGCTCAAAACTGGCCTGGCAAAGGTAACTTGCGATCAGCTATATATATCTTTATATTTCATTATCATGTCTTAAAATGCTGAATCACAATGACACACACAAGTCACCTTTGACATAAAACCACCAGAGAAAGGTTGTCAGTCTGGTTTTGTGCTGATACGCCAAAATCTGATTTGGTTCTGTTTAGATGTGTCCATTACCCTTGGCGAGGTTGTGACGTTGCCAAATAACTCACTGAGTGAAATGGTAACAGGTGTTCTACAAGAAATGAAAATCCCACTGCATAAGGTATGTGTTGACTTGATTGAGACATAGACATAACACTGCATACCTTTCTTCAGCTCTGTCTTCAAGGTTGCCAAACTGGTTTTAACCCACTCGGCCACATTTTAGCCTCAGTTAGATAAGATGTAGAAATTGAAGCGTGAAAGTCGTGTTGGACAAGTCAAGAATATTTGTTGTTGTGTTCATGTTTTCAATGTCTTTTACATCACTTTATTGCCAAGAGCTGAGGAAGAATGGCACTAATACTCTCATCCCTGTATGCTAAATATGAAACTACAGCCAGCAGCCTGTAAGCCTGGCTCTGTTTAAAAGTGACAATACCCACCATCCCGGATTTTGTGTGCCAGGCTAAATTAGCTGCTTTCCCCTGTTTCTTGTCTTAATGCTAAACTAAGCTAAAATAATAAGCTTCATATTTAATGAAATAAAATTTCCATAAATGAGTCACCACTTAAGAGTTTGGCCCTGGTTTTATTATATTTACTGCTATTATCTTCCCTTCTCTAGGCTATCGGCCTGACATTGGACAGAGACATGGTGTATTTGTACTTGTGTAACAAGAGCAGTAACCCACTGTGGCTAAAAGCAGCATGTGGTACAGGCACCGTGGACATGCTTCTGGGCTGGATCAGCCCTGAAAAGGTGGCAAAGCAGGTAGGTTAGAAATATGGCTGTACGGTTGGTTATGGCCAAAATGATAATCACGATTATTTTGATCATAATTGAGATCACGATTAGTTATCACGGTTATTTGTTGATTTTAACCAAAACAAATTTTATAGTCACATAGGCTATTTTTAACTGCTTTTACACCCATATTGTGCAACATTCCTCTTATGTTGAAGTTGTATGTTATACATACATACATCTGCAACACCTATAAATAAAATTATCTGAAATAAATAGCCTAGAATATATTTAAAAAAAAAACTATCTCTGAAAAAGCTCCTTCATTTGTTTTTAACAATAACTGATTAAAAGAGCAAGGGAGAGAGAGGGCGATGGACATATGCTACTCACAGAGTGACAGGTGACTCATATTAAATGGGTGCAGCACGGGTCGAATAGTTGAACACGTCCAGCAGGCTCCGTATCACACGCTATTACTCTACGTACTGAAGTTAGTTGCATTCAATAAATTCTGTGTTTTTTTTGCCGTGACCGCCGCAATAGCAGACTTACCAGCGGAAACAGTGGTACAAATACAGGTTTTCCTCTCATGTTTAACAATATACAGCTGTGTTAATAACAATTAAAACTGTGGACAAATGTCAGAAGTGTGGACCGGCGCTGAGTCTCTTCATGTTGCTGGGAGCTGTTTGTGAGTTAATAGGGGCTACGCGGAGAGGAAGAGGAGAGAGAGTAGAACAACCTTGAGAGTAGACAACATTGAGAGTAAACAACATTGCTCCGTTTGTGGAGAAGCAGCGGATGCAAAGACGTCAGGTGCACCGGTGCGACCTAGGAAAAATCTTACTTGCACCCTAGAGCCCTGTGAGCTAACAGACACTAACTAGCACTGGTCACTGCTGTTGTCTGAAAAACAACAAAGTCGGGACCAAATGTTGCATTACTAGTAAACTGGTAAACCTTTTGACCGACGTATGACTGCTATCTCTTGAATTTTCCTCGCGTTACTCTGTCCTTTGTGACTGTCTCCATCTAGAAAATAAGCTGCGCGGTGCAGGGAACAACTCTGACTGGCACATGATCAGACAGTGGTTTACGGAGCGGTAGATTGGCTTTGCAAAAAAAAAAACGGAGCGTACTATGAATGGAAAGATGCATTTAAAATATTACTTGATCCCGCAAATTTCATTGTGGAAAGCCAAAATCGTGATCGTGATTTAAAATTTGATTAATTGTGCAGCCCTAATGTGAACGTTCCCATCAGATATGAGACAACTACTTGATGTGTTTGGCTGGCATTTGTCTTACTGTCTCACTCTTACTATCTTGTGTTTCTTGTCTGTGCTCTTCTGTCCTTGCCCTTAATTTGCAATCTCAAGTGCCACCTTCACTTCTGATTAGATCCATAGAGTACCAGCTAATTAGTCTAAGGCCGCGAAAAGCTGTTGGCCATAGCAACAAACAACTGCAACTGCCAGGTCGCACCTGGGGAGCAGAAACCTCAAAGAGCATCAAATTACCAATTCCCAATCAGAAGCTGTTAGCTAACACTGTCATCACTGTGTACTCGCTCAGTAAGCCGTGCAATAATCAGCAATCTAATGCTGGCATATTAGAAACAGCTTTACTGCCAAGTAGCTGTTCACATACAAATAATGTGTCCTGGTACTTTGCTGTATCACAATAAACATAGTACAAGAAAATACAAGATAAATGTAAATTACTGGAACAGTCAAAAGAACATGAATACAATTTAAAATATACAATAAAAATATGGAAAAATAGTGTAAGTAATATGTATAATACATTTCTTTTAAAAATGATAGAGCTGTATATTCAGTAACAATATAGCATTTACGTACAAGTATTTGTATTTGTATTTTTATTTATAAAGGACAACACACGTTAATCAACATTTCTGTAAATGTGCCAGTGTTAGACAGTGTTGGCCAGATGATTCCAGACCATGGTGGGAAGAAGCAACACAATATCATAATACTTAACATGTTACTTTTTTTTCAGATACGATTTGCCCTCTAAAGGGTTGCTATTGTGTTCTCCCTTGCGCATATGCAGTTGTAGGGCTATGTTTATGCTCATAGAATCAATTTAGTGTCACGGCGCATATGTGCCAGCTAAAACGTTTTTAACTTTCAAAATATAACTCAGTATACCTTCTTGTCCCATAAATTAACTATATTATCCTCAGGCTCTCCTGGTATGGAGTAAGCACGTTGCTCCGAGTGATGTGTCCTTTGCCAAAGGGCTGCTGCATAGTCTGATGGGAGGTTCATCCCCAGGAGGACAGGGAGGCTCTAACTTCACGAGGACCCGGCGTAGCGTGGATACTCCACCACAAAACATTGACGAGGAGCTGTAAGTAGTATACAGTACATTGCCAATCAGCTATAAAGCATATCCATCGGAGATTTATTTTAAAAGTACTGTATATTAGAAAGCAGGATTATATGTTTGTTCAGAAACAACAGAGTTGGCAAAAAAAAAAAAGTTTCGTATTGTATTCTTTTGCACCAGCTAATGGTCACACAATACTATCAAAATGGGAATTTATAAATTACTGTACATGGAAGAAACATTATCTTATTATCTCCTTCTGGGAAATCATTTGGTAATATTTAATAGATGACATTTTGGGATGTTAAAAGCTATTTTTATACTGATCCATTAACATGTTTTACAATTTGTTGCAGCCCATTCAATCGTTTTTGTTTAATACATCATACTCATACAAAGAACAAAATGGAAACCATCTTGTTTTTTTTTGTTATTCTTATTGCACACATCAGGCTAAATATCGGAGACCTGTAAACCAAGTCAAGTGTCCACTGTTATTTGAATAGTTTTTACTTTATCTTAAATCTGGCCGTGTGCTTTGGCAGCTTTTTGGGTGTCGGTCAAGTGGTGATGGAGATTATAAAAATGGTGCCAGAGCTGGATATGGTTGTCCAGAGTGTCCTCAGAACTGGCTTTCAGTCCATGAAATCAGCAACAGTGGCCCTTGATACTGTAGAAGGTAAGACTCCAAAACATCCTGCTCACATTGAAGCCTCAGTGAACTAACACATATGCCTGATGATTTTGGTGTCAGCCTTCAAAATGAAAGAGCAAAAGCAGAGAGACTGAATCTAAAAGTCAACGCATTCCCAGACATATTGTGTTCAGTGTATGACTAGAAAGTATGTAAGTATAACTATTGCACACTGTACACTATTGTTTTCTCGATCTAGAGCACCAGCATGTGTACTATATAACCCAAAGGTGAATGGAACAAGTTCCACCCTTTCTCAGGGGACTTATGAAAGATGTTGAACCAAAGTAGAACTAAAGGAGTTACCATGCGGGAAATGGATACACACACAAATAGGGAAATTAGAAACCACATGGATTTTATTATACAACAGAGATTGTGTGAGAAGTGGGTGACTTAACAGTGATCAAAGGTGGATTTATTTTTTTAACTGTGTTGAAAATGTAATTTTGTTTTATAGCCTATCACTGAATATGACTGTGGACAACTGATCTGGCTTTGTCTTTGCTGAATGATTGTTGTTTACGCTCTCCCTGGTTTGCAGGAATGATGGCCAATGTCCTTAAAGATGCAGATAAACTTCAAATGACTTATCTAACATTGCTGACAAACCAGTCTGGGGCAAGCGTTTGGATTAGTCATGTCCTGGACAGCGTGATGGAAGTTATTAAAAAGGTATGTTTTTAGTATTTCAATTGGCCATAAGCTTTTGGCTATTTATCTTTTGAATAGCAATTATGTTACTTTTATGTAGTTTTAGGCATCACAGTTTAATTATAGCTTAGTTGCCAGTGTCATTGCTTAGCTGGGGGTAGGCAGCACGTTTGGGCAACTGCACAAGTAATCAGACGGTTTGAAGACAGCAAGAGACAGTTTTTTCACCCTCTCGCACTAAGTATAGTTGTGCGTGCATTTACAGTGTAAATGATTATTATTTTAGCTTGGTTTAAAGCCCAGCCTGATTGTTTGACTGCTACTGAACAGTGGCTTTGTATTGAACAACTGCCAGTATTGCCACAGTCACATGTCTCAAATATGAGATTGGTGTAAATTGTTGTAATCCAACTTTTACTTTTAACTATAGCTGGCCCACTTGTATGTATTTTTTTCCAAGAACACAAGCAGACAAGCATTGTTCAAATTCAGGAAGCTTTATCATGAAACTATGTTCAAGAAGCTAGTCTGTCATATGTAATACATTGACTTCAAGGGATGACATGTTTGAGGTTTCTGATTAATAGTATGGAAAACAATTAAGGCAGTAAACACTCAACAGTTGGTGCTTTTTACCTCTATTTTACTAGATTCTGTCAACTGAGTCTTTAACATGTGAGGGTCTCTTGGGTCCCTTTGAGTGGCTCTTAAACACAGAGAGCATAAAGATCGAGGTGTGGAGATCAGTGGTTTGTCAGAACAGCTCCGCTCTACAGCAAGCGATACTAATGGACTGGCTGCCGTTGGTTCAGAAGGTAAAAGTTACTTAAGTGCATTTGTAAAGTTTCATTCCAAAGTGATATGCTGCCTGACATTCATTTATTATGTGAAAGACATACATCATTTTTTTTTTAACCCTCCTCCAACGTGATACTTTTCTTTGTTATTTCATGGGTATTTGATTTTGGAACAAATTTCTTTGGTTTAGGGTTGGATTGTGCTGTATTGTATACTTTACAGAATATATTTAATCAGTCAATACTAAAGTCTTGTAGCAAAAGATCCTCTAAAATGGTGTCCTATGTCGAAACATGATTCATATTTAACGTTATAGAAAAACACTTAAGATTTAGATATTTCATAATTTGTTTCAGGCACAAGAAGTGTACACTGCTCTCACAGACCGAGAAGACTACAACGTGACACTCCCCATGATTCTCTCTGAGTGGCACAAACTGTACAATAACAGTATGCAGGTTGCCGGGCTTTCATACAGCCTGGCAAAAGAGCTAGGTGGAGAAAATTGGATGAACTGGATGCCAGACAACAGCAGTCAAGATGTTACTGAAACTCTTCAACAAAGGTTTTGAGAAAGAATTGATTGTACACCTGTAGGGTTTCCATGCAGAGCATTACCGTTCTCTGCATATCTGCTTTAACATGTGATAATGAAAACATGATGCAACAAATATTGCTTGTACAATCGTACAATTAAAACTCACAACATCACATAATGTCTTTAATTTAAAAGATTTTGGGCCCAGGCCCAACAACATTTTTTTTCTTTCAGTGAAGACATTTGATTTACTTTGGACTAGGTCATTTCAGTTGATTGGGCAAATTTTGTTTTTAAACAGGAGGACACATTTTCCACCATGATGTGTTTTAGATCATGTGCACAATGTTTCATTTCATGCTGTCGGCTATCATTTCATTGTCTTAACAGTGTTGTGCTCCGCTTTACTTGTAGTGTTTCCTTGTTCATGGTGAATTTTGGAGAAAAGATTGAGAAGAGTCAGCTGTGGCCAGAGGTAAAGGACTATTTCCACATGGTTTTCTGGATTTTAAACTACAGCCCTAATGTCACGACTCAGCCAGCAAACTGTGAGTGCCATTTCTTCTCTTTCCTTTCTTTTGCTAGCAAATGCATAAATTGAAGGCAATCCAGGGGCAAATGAGTCCTAAAAGAGTTTTCAGTTTTCAGATTCATAATTTTCTATTATTATCAACATGTAATCCAATCTAGTAGTAAGACATAAAGACTAATATACACATATATTTCCATGTGCCAAGGTGTATTTAATTAGCATATTGTTTTCCTTTATTGTCTTATTCTCTATAAGAGCTTATTAGCACAAGCATTACCCAGACAAAAAGAACTTTCTAATATTGTGTTTATGGAAGAAAACCTTTTTCTGTGAAGTTTTGTATTTATATTTATATACAGCAATTTCAAAATATCTATTGGAAGTTTACATTGTGAATTGATATATTTCCAGTAAACCATGACCAACAAAAATATGTTGCAAATTTTGTTTTATCCGTGATTAATAGAAGATGTCACTGGGCCGCTACAATGAAGCTCAATAAAAGATTTGTATGTTATTTTACATAGAATAAACATGTATGTATGTATGTATGTATGTCTGTATGTCTGTATGTATGTAACATGTTTACCTTCCACTTTAGGTTCTATTAACATCAACGACTCAGCCATTCATTGTGATACTGGTTTGAAATGGCCACAGTTTGTTCAAGTGATGACTCAGGCTCTGATGTCACCCAACCAAGAATTCCTGGTGAAGTAAGTGCATGTACTTGTTAGTTTTAATAAATGATGTCTTTTTAAATGTGGAGACAATGCCTGTGTTTTAAATGCTCCGGAATTGAGATCTCTGAGGATGTTGACTTATTAAAACAACTATTTGAATGAGATGATGATATATCATTACGATGACATGATCGATACCATTCTCAGATCTGTTATACATGAAGTTGTAGCTAGCAGCCGGTTAGTTTAGCCTCCGCCTACCAGCAACTTTTAAGTCGTGTGGAAGTATTTCTGGGTTGCCTGGCAAACTCAAGGTGATGGCAAAACTCCAGGAAGTCATTGAACCCAGCTAATAAATAGTTTGAAAGTAATCCCCCTTAAAAAAAACACAAATTGCCATTTTACACTTTGGCTTCTGTACGGATTAAACAAAAGAGATGTAATGTGTTAATTAGTGAGTTTAAGATGCACTGAACAGAGCCTGGCTAGCTGTTTCCCCATGTTTTGGTCTTTGTGCTAAACTAAGCTAACCAACTACTGGCTGCCCCTTAATATTAGTAATTGATTCACTGCTGTGAGGGTGGTATCTTTATGTTAGTCTAACAAACAAAATACCAAGTCTATTTAATATTAATATTTAATATTTAGTATTTTAATGTAATTTTATTTAAATTAATTTAATGATATGGTTGAGATGAAGTGATTGCTATTGTTAGTGATGTACAATGTGATTAAGCAGGCAGCCTCTTTGCACAAATGCAGAATTCAGCATACTATAGTACGGGCAGAGTTCCAACACCAGAAGAAGTGTTATTTTTTTTTGTTACTGTTTTAACCACATTACTCATACCAATTTCTAAAATTCTCACATGTTCTCTGTCTTCTCTTTTCTTTCTTTTTTCTCAACCTCTGTAGTTGTCTCAAAGGATCTGTGCATCTGTTGCAGCATGTGTTAGGTGACACTTATAAAGAAATGGCAGCATCATTTTTGAAACAAGAAATGAAAGGTGGAGATGCGCTCTCTGCCTACCTGATAAACCTGTTACAGTACCTGGATGGCTTTGTCAAAACAATCTCCATGCTTCCTGACCAAAACATTGCTAATCCTGATGTAATGATTCCCCTCATTGGTAACCTGTTAGAGTCGGCAGGTCTGAAACCACTGCTGCCCCTGCTCCTCGGCAATGGCCCCCTTAATGCCTCCGCAGTGCTCGATGTTGCCTTACAGATTGGCAGGCTCAACCAAGGCATTTCTACCTTCAATGAGAAAGACCCAACGATGCTTGAACTGGAAAAGTTGATTATGCAGTTTCTCTCCTTAGAGGGTAACCTCACCATGTCTCTCTCCCACATCATGGGACAGACTATGCTTAACTATTCAGTCTACCTCCGCCCTGACGATGTGGCCCGTCTCAGAGAAGCCATTCAGCCTTTCACCAATCAGACCTCAACAGGAGTTATAGAAGCCATCCTCAGTGCCATGGAGCTACTAAAGACAGTGATGGATTCTCCAAATGGTGATCCAACTAAAATCATTCTTGGGTACATACACCAGCTTCAGGAGTTTGTGATGTCTCTGTATAGACTGCAGAGAATCCAATATTTTCCGTTACCAAGTGGGCAGCTTAGCGCAGCACAAATTACTGACCTCCACCTGCTTTCCAAGGACTTTCTCAACCTTCTCACCCCAGAGAGCCTTCAGAACCTGTCTCAGGCTGGACCAGATGCTGCCCAGAACATTGTTGCACAGAAGCTTGTAGCATTCCTACCACCTGAGGTCCAACAGGAAACTGCTCGCTTTCTCCAGGATTTCAAAGCTTTTCAGTATGAGATGACAAAATGTACAGCAGGCCAAAACTGTTTGGCTGGAGTCTCAGAAATCTTCACACTTCTGGAACAGATATTAGACATGACACTCTCAGCCAATGGTAATGTCAGCATCAGCATATCTTCAACCAGCTCAGTTTTGAAGGGACAGGAGTCTGAGGAAATTGTATCCATGTTCTTCCCACTCCTTCTGTCCTCTACTGATGCTGCAAATGTGAAAACATTTAACCAGACTCTTCATTTCATCAGATTGATTTTGGCTACACCAAATGTTACTGTGTCTGATGTCCAGAATGCTCTGCAACAGTCAAACCTAACCCTTGGGGAGCTGAACAACATTATTGCACTAGCTGGAGTTGCCAACATAAACGACATGATTGTAAATATCATGGAGATTATCAGTTATCGCCAGTGTTTCGAACCACAGCATAACCAGATGGTGACAGCCCAGTGTGTTGTTGGACTGATAAATGGTGTCAGCAGATTTCTGACACACCTACCTGCTCTCCGTAATGAAACAGCCATCCTCTCTCTCATCCCGTTAATCATCAATAACACATTCAGTGAAGTCAGCCAAGTTAACTTCAGCTCCGATGCTAGGATGGCTGTCTCACACACCCTGAAAAGCATCCTGGCCAACATCAAGACAAACCTCCAGCTGAACCACCTTTACACTCCAGAGATCATGAATGAAATCAGAGTGGTAGAGGGTTTGATACAACTGGTCGCCAACACAGAGCCATTTAACAATTTGAACACCTCCTTGCTGATGAACCCCATGTATGCTCAGAGAGTATATCTGGAGATTATGGAATGGTACTTGAAAAGGCTGGAAAATATCACAAGCACAAGCGCAGTCTCAGAGCTCCTTCATCCCTTTTACTACCTCACACAAATGCAAGTTGCATTACAGCTGGCACAGGTGAATTTCTCTGTGTTTGTCAGTGAGCAGGTCGGGACCCTGATAAACAACCTCCAGTACCCAATAGATGGTGCAGGTGTAAGCAAAATTGGCCAAACAACAGTTGAGATTATCCGGCATCTATTTGAATTCATGAAGGTCAACCTAGAAGCTCAGAATAACATCCCAGGTTCAGAGCCGTTGTTCAATACAACCATTCTGCAGGTCACTGAGGTCCAAATTAAGCTATACCTTGATCTTATACAGAATTGGATAAAACAACCCAATGTCCCGTCAGTCCTCAGTAGTATGTTTAAATGGGGAGACCCCTCCATAAATGTCTCCACCCCTGTGACAAACCTCCAGCAGCTGCTTGAGACAACAGTTCATTTTCTCAGTAATGATCAACAGGCCTATATCTCAATCATTACCAATATCACCATGTCTTTGAGCAAAGCCCTAATGGTGGCAGAGCAACCAGGTGGCCTAGAGAGTGACCACTTCTTAGCCATTATTTTGGAAGCAGTCCAAAGTGCTATGCAGATCCCGACTGCAGCCATGGGCCCCCTACCACTCTATGTACAGCAGAACATCCTGGAAATTATGCAGGACTCTCTTAAGCTCATTGTCCAACCAGACACAAGTTTTCCCTCATCACTTAACATCTCCCTCCTCATCCTCAAGAGGTCTGAGAGTGTCATCCAACAGATGTTACCAGACACGTTCGCTGCATACCTGCTTTCCGGACTCAAGGTAGCAACAACATATTTTGAGAGCATCTCCGCAGCTGGTGGACCAGACAGCTGGAATCAGTTGTGAGTGATGCTGCTATTTTCCTAATACTTCAACAAAACAAATGACAATATTTCCATAATGTTATGTAATGCAGTATAATAGTTTGTTTCCACTGCTCCCAACCAACCAAACAAATCAATTTATTACAAGTTTAATTATGCATATTTTCTAGGTCAGTTGTACTGCCCTACAAACTAGTTTATGGAAATGAATTGCATTCATTTTGCATGTCAGAAAAATACTACTTTACAAGATTTGAATGTGACGTGATGACCTTTTGATTCAGATCTGAAATATTGATGCTTTTGTTTCTTAAGGATTGTGGATGAGATGAAAACAATTCAGAGCCTCCTGCCATCAAACAGCACAGCCCAGTCCTACGTCTCCATCCTCATTAACATCACTCACTTCATCTTGGAGTCTGGCCAAGGCAAGTCAGCTTCTTAGTGTCCCTGTGGGTAGAAGATGTTGAATCCTGATGAACACTGATGTAGTGGAGGTCGCATTGTGCACTTCATTATTCAAGAGTTGAATTCAGACAGCCTAAAAGAGCTTTGGATAAAAGTAGCACAACGTTTCTGTTGTCCTTTGTAAGAATAAGTCGCTACACTCCAAGTTTAACACGGAAGACTATGTTTGTATGTTTGACATTTAAATATAATATTCAGTATTATATATAGTAGTATAATAATAAATATTTGTTGTGATTTCAGGAAACATGAGTCTCTGGGCAGGTTTTCAGAGTGCATCAGTAGAGAATTTGCAGATAATCTTTGGCCAGGTAAGGCTTTAAACATTGTCACATGCGTGTATTAAAAGTTCATTTAGTTTTTCTCATTTTAATGAAGTTTGGTGTGAATTAGTTTGGAAACATTTGAAACGTTAGCAACTTAAACATTAAAAATAATACCCTGATGAAACATTGCAATGCCATCTCTGTTGCTACTGAAATGTTTTGCCAACACCCAGTTCCAAACCTCACCTATCTACAGGTGGGTAAACATAGAATAATTTATCATCATAGACAGACAAACAAAACATTTTTTTTTCTTTTATGTGCCCTGAACCCAATGTTCTCATAGCATTTCATAGACCAAAGCGAACATGAAACGAAACTCTTGTAGTTGATGTTTTGCACTAAATCCCATACAATCAGTGTGTGAAAATGTAACCTTTTTTTCTCCCTAATTTCCCCCCTTTTCATTGTCAGATGGGCAAACTCTTAGACATGCTTTGGCCACTTGTAATGGAAGACCCAGACTCACAAATAACTGCTCCATCTCTGGAGGCCTTTGCTAATCTTGCTCCTGTCCTGGAGCAGGTGATGACTGGGAAGGCAGACCAAGACACATGGGACATGTAAGTATAATTACCTCTTGGAAAAAAGAAAAAAAAACATTCATCACTTTTTTTCTTTTTTTTACTAATAAAAACAGACATTCAGTTGCATCTGTGATTGCCCTAAACCCAATGCTATTTGTGTTTTCACAGGCTTGAAAAGACATTAGAGGCCCTACTGTCAGTCCTCAAAGGAACAGAGCTGTTGGAAAGTGACCCATCTGTTGTCACACTGTTTGAGAAAATCATAGGAAGTATAGTGAGCAACATACAAGCACAGAATGGTGAGGACGATACTGATAACCTACGTTCAGTATATGTGAAATATTAAACAGATGTCCCATTTTGGTTATGGTTATGCTTGGCAAAGCACACATTTTTACACCATGATGTATATCTTAAATATACCTGAAACAGCTGTTGTAAGGTGTCTCCTGTACCGTTTCATAAATACAACATATTTTCTTATATATACCTAGCCTTATTGTAAAGATATTCCTGTTGGTCAAACCCTCTGTCTTTTCCTTCTCCCAGGGATGATTCTAAGCCTTCAGATGCCTGTGGTGACCCTGATGAGAGAAATTGCACTGTCTGTGAACACCAGTCATTTTAACCTGTCTGAGTTCTTGGAAGGAATGCAGCTTGCCATTGAACGCACAGTGCAAGCAGCTGAGCAGGTTAGGCTGCCACGGTTTCCCCTGAATTAGCCTTTGGATATACTGTTTTGCTGTGCATGAATGTCTCTTGTTCCAGTCATTTGCACGCACCTTTTTGTGTGCATGTTTGGATGCGTGAGAGAGAGGCTTAGGTGGGGGTTTAGCTATTGTACCAATGCATACATCTTCATGCATTTTTTCAATTAACAATACCTATCTGTCATCTTGACGGCACACCTAGTTTTTTAGAAATTTCAAACACTTGATTGAGGAATGTTTTTCTTTAGTTCCTGTCCTTTCCACCTGCCTGCATAGCCACATGTTTATTTACACTTTCTGAAGGCTTTTTGCAGACAATGTCATCTTCATACCAGGACACAAAACAAAGTAGTTTTTGTGCAGATACATTGTGTATGCATATACAGTATGTGTGAGTGTGTGTGTACTTGGTATGTCAGTCTGTGATAAGCATGATAAGTCTGTGATAATACCTGTGTGAGACGTCTTCCCTTTTCTTTGCTTCTCTGTAAACTGCACAAACAGAGAGATTGTTATATTCCCCTAGTGCCTTTGCCTTTGTCCCCCCTGACACTTTGTTCTATTTCCATGTCTGTCATGCAAACTGAACCGGTTTTCTCTGAACAATACATATGAAACACAATAAGATGTTGACATTGTTTCCTCTAGGCTAACGGCACATTGGAGTGCAGTAAAGTTCTCAAGGAATGGGAGCCGGTAAGGGAGGCAGCGGGGTTAAGCTATGCTACCATGGCCATGTGGTGCAACATCAGCTTGCGGCCTGTTTTAGAGGCCTTTGCTGCTGCCCAGACCGTCTACGCTCACATGAACATAAGTGTAAGTAGATGCATTGAAGCTATTAGGAACTTTTATAAAAGCTAATTTGATAGAACAATATTACATTACATTCATACATACATATTACATTCTGAATTTGTTTCCAAAGCCAGAATGAAATATAAAAATATGTGCCAAAAAGTATTCAACTACATATAACAGTTTCACCACTGGGTGGCAGTGTTGACACACAGAAAAAGCTGCTACATTACTAACAGTCCATCTCTGCATTTTTTCTTCTTCTGTACAGCACATTGGTGTGGGACCAATGCCTGTGAGCACCACAGCTGCCAGGATTGTCATGGCTGTAGAATCTCTCTACCAAGTCAACATTAACAGCACCCTTGTGATCGAGCAGCTCAGCAGCTCTTACTTCAGCCAGCTCTCTCAGCTTGCAGGCCAGCCTCTGAGCCCTGAGGCACAGCTTTACTGGTATAAGCAGCTCCAAGACGTGCAGTGGCAAAACAGGTGACTATTTACAGCTATACTAAGATGATGTCATTGCTAAATATGTGCCTTTTACTGCGGTCATGACTTAGGTTGCTTAAAGAGAAATCCATCATAAAGCACTTTGAAACAGTTGTTTGTAGTGAATCTGGCATCCCAGATTCAGGTAATTATTAAATGAGTATGAACGAAACATCACATCAGATTAACCTTGTAGGCTCTCAGAACCTACCTGTGCAAAAAATGCCCCACAGTTAACAGTTTTCACCAATAGAGGCCTAAGTAGAGACATTAGACACTCCCACTGTAGCCACAGGCAGGACGGTGATGCAATCATATCAAAATATAGTGCAGCCACCATATAAACCCAGTGAATGCAACAGTCTGATCAAATTAAACAGTATCTTGTTTATTTATTTGACCATGGAATTTTTCTGTACATTTCCATTGAATTTTCATTAAAGAGTCCTGATTACACAGACCCATAGACACAGACTCACTTATACATGGACTCATCTCTCCATTTGTTGTTACAACATTTTCACAATGCACCACTCAGGCCATTGCGATTCATATCTAATCAAACCAGGAATTGTGATCACATTTGCATTTAACTTGATTCATTTAATGCAACTCTGCTTGAAAACAGGCAGCTCTGCACGATAGCAGCTTAACTATGATTCAGCTAGCTGAGACATCCTCCTAAAATTGATTTCCCTTTATACGCCAGCTGCAATAATGAGCCGGGCATAGTGATAAGGATCACATTTTGCATATCACAGGGAATCCATCAGGTCTGACTACATAATTTATAGATCATTGATCACAGCGGAAAGATTCCACAGTCTATCATCAACGATGAAATGGGGAAACTATGTGAATACTTACAAAGCAAGATTATGAAGAAATAGTACTTCTGTTCAAAGCTAAGAAATTAGAATTCTTTGGTATCACTGTGTTCAATGGTTTGTGTTGCATAAAAGAAGTAGGCAAGAATTAGCCCTTAGTCCATTGTCCATAGAAGTGCTTTGGGTCTTCCAATCGTCACATTTTTTCCAATTCATATTGATATTTCTTTTTACATGAGACTATATCTGTAGAATGAACTTGACATTTGTTGAATTTCTCCCCTTTTTAGTTTGTCTTCCTTCAAAAATCTCTCAGATGAGCTGGTAAGCGTGGCCCCATTCATCCAGCCTTACATTGAAGCAATACAGGAAACACTGAGCCACATCCTCAAAAATTACCATCTCATTCAAGTCAACAACTCGTCCCGGGACCTCTTTGGAGAAGCAGCAATGATCTTCTTATCCTCGGCAAACATCAAGTCAAACAACATCTACCCCACTATGGAGGGATTTTTTTCTAGACTCAATGAAACATCTCTTACCGACATGATGAGGGAAGCTGTCAAAGTGGTGATTAACATGAATTTATTTGAGAGTGAGCCTATGCTTTCCCAAGCCTTGGAGCAATTTCTGGCATCCAACGACTCAAGCATGATTGTGCAGAAGGTGGCCAAGATGTCTGCATGGATGGCCTCCACTCAAGCGTCCGGACTGGATCTAATGACTCAGGCTCTGCCCCAAATCTACGACATCCTCAGGCCTCTGTTGTCTGTTCTGACCCAGATGAGCATGGACATGCCAGCAAACATGGAGCTTTTTAAAGACCTCACTGGAAACATAATTGCAATCCTGAAACAATTTGTAATCACCAGTGGTCTTCTTCCTCCTATGGACTACCATCCGAGTGTGTTTCAGCCGGAAATGGCAGGCGGTAACCATACGACAAGGATCAGAAACAGACGCGAGGCCATGTTCATGCCAGCAAGGGACCCCATGGATGACTTCATAGACATGTTCTACATTGACTACCCTAGCATGTATAAAGCCATCTCTGTTCCTGCTACCACAACACAAATAATGGAGACAGTCAATGTGTTCTTTGCCAATCCTGATTTGAGGGTTGTGGTGAAGGGAGCTACAAGCGACATGCCGTGGGGCTTAAATACATCTCGGGAAGAGACCATTGATGCTGCCCTTGGGGCACTCTCCTTCTTCACTCTCCCTGGCACGTTTCAGATGTAAGTCTTATGTGCACCTTCCCAAATATGATTCTAAGAATAAGAAATAACTTTTTGCCTTTTTGTTATGTTGATTTAGTAATGTTGCTCAGTTGGCCACTAATTCATAAATGGACTGTGTTTAATCTACACCAGGGAATCTATGGATCTCCTGACGAATGCTGTCGGCATGCTTCCCGATGGCTTTCCATTCTCCTCTCTGCTTAAAAATATCACCAGAGCACTTGCCGGTGAATCTGAAGGTAACTTACTGGTTCAGATCTTCTGTCAGTATGGACAGTTAGAGACTTTCTTTCTTTCAAGGGCAGCTTTATAATGAGAAGTGCACTCATTAGTCAAATGGAGAATCCTCAAATGAATGATGCTTTATCCTTTTTAGTTTCTCCAAACAACTTTAGCTACTGAATCCTCAGTGAATCCCCTCCCACACATGCTTAATTGTTGCAGTAATGCAGAGCTCACTCTGATGCTGCAGATTGTGTTTACATACAGTACCTCCTGTGACAGTACGTACGTATGAGTGCCGGCTGCCAGCCTGTGCCATTAAAAAGTCAAACAGCATGGAAGAGTGCCAGCCCGTTTTGTCTGTCCTTCATGGCTATTACAGGACCATAGGAAGACAATAAAACATTTTTTTAATGCTGTTGTTAATGTATACATGATTATAGCGCGTCATAATTAATTCTGTAAATATGAGGAAGAAGGCTTCACATCAGCTTAGCCTGAGTTCCCAAAGAGCCTGAGGCCATATGGCCCTTCTCCAGCAGAAAGCCACTCAGCACCTTTTTAAATCTCATTAGCAAAGTAGAATTCAATCACTTATCCTGTCCGCCCTCGCTAAACGTTTCCCCTCGCACTCGCACAAGTGGACATCTATGACCTCCTTTTAATTGCCGTTGGTGCTTGTGTGATAATGTTTTTAGTGTATAGAATCACTTTGTAATCAGCTGCAGCAGCTTCACTTCTCCCTAACCCCACTCATATTCTTCACAATAACACACCAAGAGTGAACTGTTGTATTGTAAAGGCCTCTATGTGTTGAGCATCCTGATATTAAATATCACCATTGTCTAAATTTGGCCTAATTAAATATTCTATCATCACGTCTTGCACCTGAGGTGGTGCCTTTCTTTGGGCTCTGTCAGATGTGTTTTAATGCACGACAGCATCTAGTACTGCTGGCCCTTCTGGCCCCATCAGTCCTGCACAGAGCTTCACTTTAAGCAGATCATTTGCAGATCGCTGGCTGACGATGCTGCTCCGTAATATTCTGAGTCGTAATGAAACCCAGTGGGATGTCTTTTCCCTTTCCTGTCCCACATTCCTGTCTAACTCTAATGACCTCAGTCTTGTCATCATTTTTTACCCCTCCGGTTCACTCTCTGCCTCCCTTCACAGAGAACCTGATGCTCATGCAAGAGATCATCCAAACAGCTGCTGAGCTCCTCCAGATCAACCTGACGGACCCTCAATTCACAGAGCATTTTGGCCACCTGGGATTCAAGGTCTCTGCATTAACCCTGCCGTTTTCCATCAAAACAGAATGACTGAAACTACTATATGGGTTCATTAAGCGTTCTAATAGGCACAGTTATTATTAGAATTTAATTTAATATTGTAGAACTTAACATGACATACATGTGGCCAGGTGTGTGCCTGTGATAAAAGAGTCTCAGCAGTGTTATTAGGTTGGTCATGCTATGTTGTGGTTGTGAAACTGTGTTGCTTGAAAGTGGTCAAACTGGATTAAAATATAGCATCAACATGAACATGAATAGCCCACATAAAAAACAACACCACTAATTAGACTTTGATTACAGTTCGAACTAAATGGGTTTTTGTAGGTAAACAGAGCTATGTTTTGGGATTAAATACTAAAAAGCTGCTAATTGTTGCCTGTGCCAAAAGAGCTACATAAATCACAAGTATTCAATGCTTTGCTCAGACCTGAAGGGACAGTCTGAAACACAGAATCATCAAAAGAAAAACCCATCAAATTCTGTAGTTGGAATGGAGTTCTTCAAGTCACAGTAAGATAGATTTATTACACACTCTAGCCCTAGTCTTGCCTATCCAGACCTACACTCCACAGTTCTTTGGAGGAAGGTCTGGCTAGTCCACACAGCATTCCAGGAGGTAGAAAAACGTGCTCTTCTCTAAACCAATCATAATCGTCTTTGGCGCCAGACTCAATGGTGGTGCCTCTGCAAAATAGCACTGGGAAGCAACTTCTTTTTTTGAAACGTTTACGTTCAAAAGTTGTTTTAGTCGTGCAACAGAAAATTCAGATTGGACCGATAGCCTAGGTAGCTGTCTGGATTTACCCTGCAGAGATCTGAGGAGCAGTTACCCGTAGTCTTCATTTAGGAACTGGAGTTTAGAATGCCAACACAAGGAAAGTGGACGGTGACAGACATGAGGCACATCTGGCTAAACCTCTGGCGGCACCGGAACAATTTCGTAAATGAAATATAATCAACATAGACTACTCTAGCCATATCCCTAAAGTCCCAAAATAGTTAAATATTCCTGCTCCAGAGTGGGCAGCAAAGTATCTCCAACCAATCTTTGCTGCATATGTTTGTTCTTGAGGTTTGACCAGAAGCTTACTTGATGCTGCTTATGTGACTTATTCATTGTAGGTGTGCACCTTGGAGAAAACAGAGTCTGTGCGTCTGCTGATGTCGGTCCTCTCCGTTGAGCCTGGTCAGCTGTGTAACACTATTCTACCCAGCCTGCAGATGTTAGTTGAGACTCTGATGATGAACGGGACTTCTCTGCCCGATGCCATATTCCAGACTGTCATCGGAGAGCCTAAAACCTTCGATGTCCACTCAGACTGGTACATCACTGTCTTCCTTCCTAAAAGTTTTTCTTTCAAGAGTTTTCACTGCGATGAGCAGCAATTTGTAAAGAGAGTGCTGCTCCCACAATCGTCTACATATTTACCTCTTTCATCACTTCTGTATCATTCGATAAATAATATCACAGATTGGTCTGGACTGTTCCACCTTTCAGGATTTGAGAGTATTATAGTCTGCAAAGTCAGACAGTTACTGAACTGAACTGAAGTTTCACCTCAGCCCTTTTAGCCCGCAGGATGCCTGGCAGCATTTGTATTTTAATTTAAATTAAGGCAAAGTTTCCTCTTAAGAAATATTTTTTTGTATTTCTTGATTTAAGTGCCTTTATACGTTGTGTCTGTGTGTGTGTGTTTACAGGTCCTCTGTGCTGAGTCAAAGTTTAGGCTTTAACATCAGCATGCTGAGCTCTTTCAACATCAACATCACCTCCCCAGGTAAGGCCTTTCTCTAAATAGACATTTTACATTTCTGCACCACTATTACACAGTTTTCATAGTAGACCCTACATTTCTGCGTTTCACGCCACACGTATTGGACTTCTCGCTGCTGATTTTGTTGTTCTGTTTATAACTTTTTGGCTGGCTTGTTATGAATAAGGAAAAGAATGAACACATTTGACAGAAGAAGAGTTTATATTCAAAACTGTATACACATTACACATTTGCAAATATTAAATATGTATCAATTTTTGGAGAAAAACAGAAATTACTTAGGATCCAAAAAGTGAGTTTTGTTCCTTCCAAAATTTGGATTAAGGGCTGTGGTCACTTTTGCATTAAAGGGGCGATGCCTGGTGTACTGTCAGTAGAAAAAGGGAGATCACAAATCTTGTTTCCATAGCAACAGACTGCTTATTTCAGCTCACCTGTTGCTCGCTTGTGTCTGGTGTCACTGCTTTGTTCGTAGCTGGACTAATTAACAATAATAACTTACTACAGTGGCAATTTCTTCACTGTTACTTTGTCCAGGATTGTTGCTCTAGTAACTATTAAACCAGTGCTTCCTTTGTTGTGATTGGCTAACTGAGAAAACCATTGTCATTCAGCACTGTACTCTTTCAGCTTCAGAAGGTGTCCTCTCTGCCAAAACAAAAGCCAGATATGGCTCTTTTCAAAGAATGTTTTTTCATTAAATAGGTATTGGCAATTGGTAATAAAAAAAAGACAGCTATATCTGAACAGCAGTACCACCTACTTTAAGAATTTAATGAAAAATGCAACTCATTGCAAAAATAATTCAGTTTTTTAGAGTTTCCTCCATTTCTTCCAAGTGAAACTACATATAATGGTTCAATATAAAACAACAAAAACATTACATTGTATCAATGTTATAATAAAAAAATAAACTTTTCAACTTGCTTTTCTCCTCCTATATCTCTTTATTTCCCAGGAGTGGTGACGGTCGGTGAGATGCTGAGGAATAAGACAGCCTTCCTTGTGGATGTTCAGCAACACAGTCATTTTGATCCAGCGACTCTCCTCCTCTTGATGAACACCACGCTGCCAAACAGCAACTTAGAGGTGAGCCAGGGACATCCTCAGTATGTATCCACATTCGATATGAAAGGTTAAGATAAACCTTTATTGATCCCCACAGGGGAAATTCGGTTGTTACAGACAGCAATGGTACGGATAAATAGAGAAAGTAAAAGATTAAATATTAAAACTCGAATTTAAAAAAACTAAACTAAAATAAGATTAGTAAAACTATACAAGAACACAAGGAGACCAATACTGCAAGGTAAAGTGACAGTTGTGTGGTTAAAGTGACAGTCGTGGGCGTGCAGGTAGCTCAGCTGGTAGAGCCTGAGCCTGAGGTTTTACTCCTCAACACAGCGCTCGAGGAATTGACTCTGACCTGCGGCCCTTTGCTGCA
>NC_048417.1:17445487-17494257 GCF_013103735.1 Etheostoma cragini
ACCTCCCCTTTTCATGTCTTCAACTGTCCTGTCAAAAATAAATACCCAGAAAAGAATCTTAAAAAAAATGTCAAGATTAATAGCAGCAGAGTTAACAATGGACACCAGACTGTTGATGTGATTAAATAATCCCATAAGATATTATATAGAATACGATGCAGACATCAAAACGTGTTGACATAATATAGTATTATAAGCTAAATTAAGATGGCATTGGATATAAGATATTTCATAAGGCATAATGTGTAGTACAGCAATATAACATAGGATGGAATAGAATAGAGCATCAAATATAAAAGTATACTATAAGCATAATGTATTGTAATACATTAAGTGTAATATAGTAAGTGTACTATTTTTTGTAGCAATGTAAACATAATGGTTATGCAATCCAGTGGTCCAGCAGAGAAACAATGGAGTGGGAGAGTAATGTGGCTACTAGCAGCTACATGGTGTGCATGGTCTCCAATAATAATATATATAAAAGAAACACGATGGGTATTTTTCAGCCTTTATTGTGATAGGAAAGCGAAAGAAAATGGGAGAGAGAGGGGGGAACAATATGCAGGAAAGGGCCACAGGTCAGAGTCTCTGTCTATACCAACTGAACTAACCGGGTGCCTTCTTTTTCTTTTAATCAGTATATATATATATATATATATATATATATATATATATATATATAGTTTTAGAGGATTATGCCAGGGAATGTGGCAAGCTGGTTGAAGAATGCAGATGGGTGAAGAAGAAGGCCAGATTACAGTTGTCATCTGAGGGGCATGCGACAGCAAGGCGGACCATAAGACTTTGAGCCGTTAAATGTTAGGTCTTGAAATTATGGCGTTAACTGCAACTCTTTGGCAAAAATCTGGGTGCACTTAAATTTTGTGCTGGTGCACCTACATTTAAAAGTTTGGCGCACCATTGCAACCAATGCAAAAAGTTAGTCCGGAGGCCTGATTCAGAGCAGCAGGATTGACATAACATACTACATGTTTAATTAAATGGAGGAGCAATCAAACACACCATGTTCTAAAATGCATCCACAGCCCATCCACAATATAAAGCCTTGGGTGAACAGTTTGAAAGTAGAACTCTGGTGTCAGTAATGTAAATGCATTAATAGAGCATGGATGGGTTTATTGCTGGTCAATGCATGAGTATATGTGCTTCTTTAGCCAGTATTAACTGTTTTCACACGCTTTTGAAACAGATCCTCTCCTGGTTCGTCAGCCTGCGTCATTGCAGCTCCAAAGCAGCCATGACAATCAAAGAGACAGATGACGTCATCTTCAACACTTTCTGCTCCTTGTCTGCTGAAGAGTGGTACAGCTTCTCACTTCTGATGGCTCGCCATCTCAACATGGAGAAAGTCATTTACAGAGTAAGGCTGAATTCAAGACATGGTACACTTTTTATATTTGTAAAAAATAGAAATGAGAATGCGATGATTGCACATTCTTCTGTAATGGCCGAAAAAACTTGTTTCTGTTCTGGCAGTCACAATACAAGTTTGATGCTCCAGTGTGTTTATTTGAGGAAAATGTAAGAAAGAGAGACATGTTTTTGTACAAGAAAATGTTCACTAGACAAGGCACTTCCTCCCTCAGACATTTAAAAACTATGTTTAATAACGTTTTTTTTCTATTTGATCTCAGAAAACTGCCTATCCCCAAAACAAATTTACTTACCCAGATACCCAGCACAGGATCATTAAATATGCCTCTTTTCTTTTTCAAGTGCAGCTTGTACTCTGTTTAATCAAAAAAAGGTAATTTTGGTTATTTTAATTCTTGGTTTTATTTATTACATTATGGTGTCCTAATCAGTGTTTTTTGATTCTGATTAAAATCCCAAAACCTATAAATTAAAGACCAGCACTTGCCACATGTAAAGACTAGAGAAGAAAAAAAAAGAGCAGTCACAGTGAGGATGTTAAACAACATACACATGTATGAATGGTGTCTCCTGTCTTTTAGATGGTGTTGCCTGAAGAAATTCAGAGCCTGGTGGGAGTTTTGCTCAACATGGCTGAGGCTATAACCAACACGATGACCAAGATTCTTCCTGCTGTTAGTCAACTTCAAACCTACATGCTCTCCATCCAAGATCGCAACCTGGTGGCCAACAACGAGTTCAACGAAGTAAAGTCTTAGTTCTTGCACAGTCACTTATCAGTCACCCACAATATATTCATATGTGGGTTTATGTTTGAAAGAGAGGAATGCAGTTTCAGTGATTAAAACATCCCTGTGGCCATACTGCATACCCAAAACTTGTGCAGGCACCATTGATTTCTTCTTAGCCGAGGCTTATTTTAAATGGATTTCAGATTTGTATTCCCATTTGCATGAAAAATATTCAATTTTGAATACATGACTATCATACAGTATTAACAGTTTTGATTTCTGTTTTGCCCCAGATGGTGAGAGGACAGAGAGCCAGCATCTCTACCAAAGCTACATTTGTCACCCTCTCTCGAGCATTGTGCAGTAAAGGTATGCTGGCTCTGCTTGGAATCTCCAAACTCCCCGTCATGCCAGAGTCAAATGCCTCCTTTTCCAACAACCGCCAGAGGGAGGAGATGATTGAGAGGTTCAAGATTCCACAAAATGCCAGTATGTTGGGAGTGGGAAAGATTTGGGGCTTTGGCAAACTGAATTTTATTGTCAATGTCAATGCATTCACCATTCTTAAGTGGATACTGTGTGGTCTTGGTATTCAGTTTTTCTCATGGGATTCCTTTGCAATCAAAAGCTTTTATACTCAGTATTGTCTTAATAAAATATATAGATAGTAAAAAATAAGTACATGTACTGTATGCACATACATTTTCCTGACTTTATGAAGTAATGTTTTTATTTGTGTTCTTCGCCTAAATCACACAGTTGGCCGTTACAGACTGAATTATCCCACCCATCTAAATTGAATTTGGAGATGGGTAGAGACTTTTCTGCTTGCAGAAAGTAGAAATTTAAAACCCTGGCTGTTCTAAGGAATTCTGAAGCCACCAATAATGGCTAAACATTTTTACCACTTTTGCTACCAAAACACATTGGAATGGTGTTCTGTTTGCTCACTTTACAAGATTACATAATGTTTCTTATCATCAGCTGATCCCATTAAAAGACCAACACTAATGTTAATTTATTCTACCATCAAGTATTGTTGGAACTACATATTTGTGAACATTTAAAAGATTATACAGTAGTCAGGAATGACCCACACATTATTGTTCTTTCATTGAATTTGTTGACAATAGCAAAATGATCAAATAGCATCAGCATTGTCTTTAAAGCTAAAAAAAATTATCCTCAAACTGTCTTAATAACTTCACAAAGAAGCAGATATCAAACTTAACCATTGGACAATTTAAACATTTACCCTTTTGAACACTGTATGTAAAATTGTCCTCCCCTCTTCTTTCCTTGTGCAGGTCCCTTCTGTATGGACATGTACCTGGACATGGTCAATACCACAGGAGGAGCCATCGCTTGGGCCTTCCTCAAACCCATGCTGATGGGACACATTCTGTATACCCCTGACACACCTGTCACCAGGGCTATAATGGAGAAGGTATGTAGTACATACTCAAACATGTCACAGCCAGCTTGTCTCTGGGTGTGCAACCGCAAGACCTTTATAAACTGAATGTTCTATATCCTCCCAAAGCCCTCATCTGACTTTGTCACGCTTTTGCAAAAGGTTTTTGTCACTTCTACTTCTTCTAAGTGATTGTCACCTGTGTAGTCTTAACGCAACCTTGACTGGCATGTAGTAAACAAGAAATACAGTGTGGAGGTATACACATATTTGTACAATATGCACCGCTATCTTCTACTTTAACCAGACACACACAAACACACAAGACAGTATGAAATCTTACTGATACCCAGCCATTCCACATGTTCTACTTGTACTTGTTCTCTCAATGTCTAGGCCAATGCCACCCTGCAGGAGTTTGCAAATCTGAGAAAGTACTCCAAGGAATGGATCACGTCCTCCAACTACGTTGTAAAGTCGGCCCAAATACTCAGCAACACGTTACCAATGCTGCAGGTATGAAAACACACAACTATATCCTGTATATCTAATTAGTCATGCTGGCTCACTGTGTTGCTGGCTGAAATTCTGGAGATAAACTTTGCAGTGCTCTGCGACGAGTTTCAGCAGCCGAATCTTGATGTTGTGCATCGTCTCTTCCGCTCTCTCTCCCCTTCTGTCAGAATTCCCTCAGCAATTCCTTTGTTGTGAGTTTCATTGAGATGCAGACAGACATCAATGTCGGCACACTGAAGGAGACGCTCAGCAACTTCTGTAAGTGAGCATTTGAAGGTCTTATTTTGTAAGCTGCAGACACCAGGCTTACCTTTATATTTCTACTTCACTTATTGCCTGTAAAATAGACATGCTATTAGAAAATAGGACTCCTTAGGTTTACAGGAAGCGTTGCACTCATTTCAACATGCATTTCTTGGGGCTTCTCTCCGTGATGTGATTATGAATGTCAGTCATTTTTTTTCCTCAAGGGATGACTTTGACGTACAGGTATTGAATTTGATTGCATTATATTGTCAGACCATATTTCTATCCTAGTTAACATACAACAACAGGGCATGCCACGGAGTTTCTTTTAACCCTGTTGGTAAATGTCTAAATGTCTTTTTCTTTTCCAAAGCTAACATGACCGTCATGCTGGCAAACAACAAACACGTACTGGATCAGATCACCATCTTGTCCACACTGATGGTAAACCTCTCCTCCTGTATCAAGTTTGACCGTTACCGTGGCTACAACTCTGCTGATGAGCTCAATACTGCAGCTCAGGACCTTGCCAAAAACCGTGATCTGTACGCAAGTGAGTAAAAATAGGGTATAATGCAGATGTTTTTTATGTAAAAAGAGCAAACTCATTGTGTACTTCAGGTTCATTTCTGACGAATGCATCAACGACCTGCCCTGATTTTGGGTATTGATTCATCTTCCCACTAAATGCTACACTTTTTCTTGAATTCTGTCTGTGGTAAAACTTGTGAGTAAGATTTCATTCTGCAAGGTTTCATGTGTGTAAGCCCAGCCTGTGACAGAGGTTGGCAGCCTCAAAGGTACATCCACCTCATCAAACAAATACTCATTTACAGTATCGTAAGCTACAGTGCTTCCTTTAACGGGTTCTTCTCTGTTGATAATGCATTGAGATGAGAAGCCTTACAGGAGATCTGACTCTGCAACAGTTCATCTAGGACTAGGCACATGAGTGCCAGTCTGTTCTTTTAATGTTGTCATTAAGTTTAAAGTGTGTGCAGTGAGGTGGTGCCATCTGTCTTTTTAAGGTGTCATCTTCAAGCTTCCCAAAGACAAGGACTCATCCAAGAATCGTCAGGCCAGGTCTTCCCCCTCTACATTCTCGCTACCTCCCAAAGTCAGCTACACTATCCGCATGCACATGGACAACGTCATGCGAACAGACAAAGTTCGGGACGCCTATTTCATGAAAGACAACTACATCTCGGGTGGTCGGAGAATGCGCTACAACCGGGGCTTTATCTACCTGCAGGAAAACATTGATCGCGCTATCATTGAGACCCAGACTGGACAGAGAATCATGGAGCCAGCCGTCCAGCTGCAGCCATTCCCCTATCCTTGCCACCCCCGGGATGAGTGAGTTCCCTAAATACATGGATGCACACTCACATTATTACATGTACTGAACATGCAAACACACACACACACACGTGCTGTATGAACTAGCTCCCGTATGGATGCATGCATTATGAAAGGATCCATGATGTCTCTGAGGGGAAGTACAGGCATTGATGTGGAATAATGCATCCTGTCTCATTATTTATTTGCCACATGGGACTGGCAGTGAGTAGACATTCATAGAGACTCTTCGCATTATAATTGGCTCTGCACCATGTGCATGAATATTCTCTATTATTGCACATCTGATTTTGAAGGTCATACACTCAAAGACCCTCGAGGCTCTTGAGGAACACCACCCATCTCTATATATACACTTCAAAACAATGGCTTGGCATTGACTTGTGCTTCGATACACTTACTTGCTTTCAATAAATCATCCTTGACCATAATGCCTGTTGTTGCCCTCAAGTGCTGATACCTCATCTAAGAAGCACCAGCGGACCAGTCTCTGGCTGCGCTCTGACCAACTATAAGATATGATAAACCTTGCCTCTCTGTTGTTCTTATTTGTAACTTAGCAACACAATTTCTGACATGAGCTGTGAAATAATGCTGGGTAGTATAAAAGACAGCAGCAGTAAATAATAAAAGGATCATAACACGGCCGTCAAAAAATCCCCAAACCCTCCATTGATATTGCTCTTCCACTCTGCATCTCTGTCTCTCTGTCAAGCCAGTGACTGAATAATAGACCTTTTTTAATCTGCTGTTGTTGACAGTGATTGGATGTTAGGTTTTCTAGAAATTTGACTGACAGTTGGCATCTCTGTATTCCCCAGGTACCTGGAGGCCATCTCTTTTGTCTTCCCAATCATGATGATGATAGCCTGGGTGCTGTTTGTTGCTGATTTTGTAAAGAAACTGGTGCATGAGAGGGAGCTAAGGTTGCACGAGGTAGTGTTTTTTTTCTATTTGGAAAATTAAATCTGTCGCTGTATTTTTGCATTAAACACTGATTTCTTTGTAAGATGCCCTGTGATGACACTGACAATTTCTTTTTGTCTTTCTTCTTTTTTTTTAAAGAACACTCAAATTCATTGTCAAATACAAATTATTTCTAGATAAAGCATTCCTTTGAACACAACATTTCTGTCCTCACATTCTCGTGCATTTGTTGCTGTTCTTGTTTCTCCCACAGTACATGAAAATGATGGGAGTCAACCCACTCAGCCACTTCTTTGCCTGGTTCCTGGAATGCGCCGCATACTTGGTGGTGACCATCTTCATCCTCACGCTGGTGCTGAAGTACGGTGGCATTCTGCCCAACAGTGACGGCTTCATCCTTTTCTTGTACCTCTGCAACTATGGTTTAAGCATCCTGTCCTTCAGTTACCTGGTCAGCTCCTTCTTTGACAAGACCTACATTGCCGGCCTGAGTGGCAGCCTCCTTTACATCCTCTGCTTCTTCCCCTTCATTGTGGTTGTGGCCCTGGAGACGAATCTCACCTTTTCCCAGAAGAGCGCCCTGGTAAGGAACTGCTGAACCTCCTCTGTCAGGACTTTAACTAGTATTAGTACTGTGATATGTGTAATAACCTAAAAAGCCAAAATTGCTCTGGAAGATTCCCAATTGAATGCAAGAATAAGGAACACAGTGGAAGTTATTTCATTTAATTTTATTCCAAAATGTTATTCACTCTATCAATTGTAGAAGAATAATTTTACCAACATTGTGATTCAGAAGATATCAATGCAGCCTCAAAAAGTCAATTGCGTCATGACATAATCAAAGTAAACAGCAGATTTTACCTCCAGTTGTTGTCTATTGAGGTTGAGGTTTTATCAACATTTTTCATTTTGACATACGAGAAGCAATGTTAGCGGAGGGCAAACTGACAGTTAAAAACAGCTTCTGTTTGCATTGCACACTTTTCATGCCTTTTTCTGCTGATATACAGTACATTGTGCAAAAGTACCTAATACATGCTTTATTTTTCATTTTTTATTTTTGTACTTGCTGTCTAATATTCATCAGAGGTCAGACACAACATCACTGCGAACATCTAAAGCCTTGTTTGAACAAAAGTTTTTAGTACGTTGAGCAAGTAAAGACAAAAAAGAGAAAGGCGTTTGAAGAATATACTATACAAAGTTGTAAAAGTTGAGGAACTATAGAAACTTTTTGTCAAAATACAGTAGATACAGTTTTTGATGTTATCTTTTTGCTGCTTCTGTTTCTGTACCCTGTCTAATTTGTCTCTCATTTTTCCAACAGAGTTTGTTTTCCCCGACCTGTTTCAGCTATGCCAGTCAATACATCTCTCGGTACGAGTCCCAAGGAGAAGGTACTGTATATACATGTATACATTTGACTTGTATCAAACAAGATCACTTTGACATATAAGCTACTTTAGTCAGTGGGAAGCAAATGTAAATCTTCTGTTGGCTTCTTTAGGCATTCATTGGAGCAACTCATACATCTCGCCCATTGCTGGAGACATGGCTTCGTTCGGGTGGCTGTGCTGGCTAATGCTCATTGACTCGATCCTCTACTTCCTCATCGGGGGTTACATCCGCATGGTCTTCCCAGGTAAACAAAAAAAATCAGGTCTCAACTCCAGCAGATTGATCTTAATTCGGGGAGTCCAGATTCTATCTGATCTGAGACATATATTGTTAATTTGCTGTGTTAATAAATGTGTGAAGAGCTAAATAGCTCTTCTCGTGTATCTGGAAGGGTTAAATCTGATCTTATAGTTGGTCTTTATTGAATTTAGAACATTGTCTTTAAATGGTGTATCATGTAATAATGAGATATGTTGGGTTCTTTTTTACCCTTCAGGAAACTACGGCATTTCTGCCCCTTGGTACTTCCTTTTCAAAGCCTCCTTCTGGGCTGACCTGTGCTGTTGTGTGAAGTCGAACATTAAGATGGGCAGAGGACTCCTCTTCACCAACATCATGCAGAAAAACCAGCCTGTCTTCACAGATGACAAGGGAAAAGGTACAGGGGGAAAAATGACATTGTACTATCTTGCGGCAGATAACAATAAGCAATGCTGTCTCCTCAGGTGTTGTGCTTTGAAGCAAGAACATGATGTCTTTCCTTTCATGTCATTTTTTTTTTAACCTTGGCACCTCACTACATTTATATCCGTCCCTCACTGTTCATTTAATTCCTGTCCCCTGTAAGTTTGATTTACAGGTTTCCTATGTTTCCATGTTTCTCTCAGGTCAGAGCACTCTTTCCTCTCAAGCCGGGGAGGATTTCTCAAATCTACCAGTGGGCGTTGCCCTCCATGGTCTCAGCAAGATCTATGGCGACCAAGTAGCTATTCAAAACCTTAACCTTTCCTTCTACGAGGGCCAAATCACCTCACTGCTTGGTCACAATGGAGCCGGCAAGACCACCACCATGTATGTTTGGCACAATCTTTCTTCATTTTTACTGTATCAGCATATCGTTAGATGAATACAAATGCATTTTGACCAATTTATATACTGTATGAGGTGTCTTTACCATTTGATTTGTTCATCCCTTAATCAGAGTCTGCCGCTGACAGGGAGATTGTTTTGTCCAAATCTAGCACAGCAAATGCACCATGGTAGAGATTAGCCTGACACGTCTTCACCAACTGAAGCACTTACATTTACATTTTAAATTTGACTAATTCTGCTGATGCTCTTATCCAAAGCAACACACAATGAGGGCATCAGCAGAATAAAGGTCATTTAATGGTTGTGCAGAGGCTCCATGCATAGTTTTTTGCCGTAGCCTACGTTAGTGGCCTGATGTTTATACGTGTGCGCTGGTGTGTGCATTGAGCCGGCACGTGTGCGTGTGTCGGTGTGTGTGGGTAGTGGGTGATAGAGCGAGGGAGAAGTGAGAGAGTGATGGAGATTAGTTTCGAAGCGAGTACTGACTCTAGAGTCATCGTGAGAGAAACAAAGTGTCTCCCCTATGTTTTCCAACCAAGGTAGGAAATCTGTAGCAGGAAAAGTTAACCCTCTCCTTGATTTCATGTTGTTTATGGAGAAGGAGAAGCAGGAAATGTGTCAGAGGCAATGCGACACTACCAAGCCATAGCCAAGCGACGTGTGTCGCTGTGACGTGTGGTTACATTTTTCGACAGGTGAACATTAGGCTATGGCGTAGGGTCCGGTATAGAGGCAGAGGGGTCTGCGGGGTTACGCCGTTGATGAAAACGCACAACCATATAACGGCCTTCAGATTTAACAGTGTTTAAAACAACCTAAACCAAGAATGGCTTTCGTGTTCTATAATGCTCATTGCACCAACAAATCATAATTTAACTTTAAGTACTGGGGGAAGAGATAGCTAGTGGGGCAAAAATAAAAGGTACGACAATGAGCTAAAGCAATTAATAAACTGTCTGACAATATATTTGTATTAAATGCTTATCCTAAAACTTGAAATAGCAACAAAAAAACAGAATTAACAAATGTTCACGCTTTGGGCTTAGGTCTCTCCTGACTGGCCTTTTCTCCCCATCTTCGGGCACCATCGAGGTGTACGGCAGAGACATGCAAACCAACATCGAGGATGTTCGGAGAGAGCTAGGAGTGTGCATGCAATATGATGTCCTCTTTGACCACATGACCACCAAGGAGCACCTACTGCTATACGGACAGATCAAAGCCCCACACTGGTCATACAGGGAACTACTTGAACAAGTCCGCACGTGAGTGATCAATCATCCATTACAGGAAGCATGCTCAATATCATAATGGACTCAGTCATAATGCTTTCTCATGTTTAAAGATGATGTCAGGGGTTATGAGTGATGTAGCAGTGCCATTGGATATATTTTATAATCTGTTTTGTTAAAAGACTTCATGAAAAGGTCTCTATAGTTTAGCCAATTACATATTCCTCCAATAAAAAGTAAATATGCCAGTTTTACGGTGAATAGTAGCCAGTGCTTTACACCAGTAACTGGTTAAACAGGGAACCTTTTAAAAGAATAAAGATGTATCGAACACTTGATGGAAGAATTCTAAACTGTGTTAAGGACAAAGTAATTATTCAGTGTGCCGATGTGCTGCAATAGCAGCAATTGGCACACTGACTATTATCCACCATACTTAGTATTATTCTGCCACATTTTTGTCCAGCTACTAGTCACGAAGCGTTGCCAACACATGCACATACAATAATGTAAATCACAACGTGTGTAATGACCGGGGATGTTGCACTATCATTTGAATAAGACATTTGCCACGCAGTCTTCTCAAAATCAGCAACAACAAAAAAAACGCAGCAAAATGTACCACCTAATATCACTAAAAACAACTCCCCTTTGGTGCCATACTGTATTTCCATACTTTAATGTAGAAACATAATTAAAAGTTTACACCAAAGACAATATTTTGGCCTTTATTGGGGAGAATGTGCATTCCAATACCAAACACGGTTACTACCAAATCACAGTTTATGTATTGTCCAGTATAAGACCGTTTCAGATAGTTTGTGCGGGTCGCAGACAACTATGGAGTCCACCGCACTTGAACCTTTGGCTCTGTTCATACCAACTGCCGATAGAAGGAACGAAAAAATAAATTCTGGGAGGATGCAGACGGTTCCTTGTTTGTTACCTGCCCTATGTCGCATGTATTTGAAAACACAAACAAAAAAACCACATCAATGCATTCACCAGACTTTTATCTCTCTTGTGATGCTAATATTTTTGCCGTTTGGACCCACATTTTTGAATTACAGAACAAACTTAAGAGGCATAATTATCATTAAATGGATAGGTTTAACCCATTAAAGATACTGTCTCCCCTCGTTCCTCTACTCCCTTACTGCAAAAATCACCATAGCAACAATGTCTGACACACCCACCTCCTATCATGGAGACTCTTTACTCTAGGCCATGTTGTCCTCTCTTTTCATGACGTGTCAAACAGCAGATTTACTGTTAGCCAGTGTTATTTGGATGTGCACCGAGTAGTAGGCACACTGTCAAAATTTCTTGCAGAATTTTCTAGTTACACTTGTTGTTCTTATAATTTTTGCCCCCACTTTAGCATCTGAAGAGCTGTGAAATGTATCAGACACTTTTACAGCCATTGAAAGCAGGATGAGAACAATGTTGTTCTCTGTGCATGCTAGGACATTTTCCACAAGGATTTTATCATGTTTTATTTATCTGCCTTTTGCATCCTCATGGATAAGCTTACATGGGCAAGCATTGGAAAATATGTCGTCATTCTGTGGCATCAGTGAGCTATTGGTTGAACCCCCAATTGCATCATGAGATTAGTTCTGGAGGGTTTCTGCATGACAAGAGGAGCAGTAATAAGCCTGAACTTAAAGGCAAGAAAGTGTACCTCCCCATTGGTTTCTGTAGTTCAGAAACCGCTGCTGAGTAACTGATTGAAGTATAACTCAGAAACTGGGTTGTAATGCACAGGAAAAGTATGTCAACATACTGTATGTTCAATGTTATATGCTTTTCATTGTCTCCCCTACCAGGATTCTAGAGGAGACAGGCATGTACTCTCACAGACACAAGCGGGTGGGAAACCTGTCAGGAGGCATGAAGCGCAAGCTGTCAATCTCCATTGCCTTCATAGGGGGCTCTCGCTTGGTGGTTCTGGATGAACCCACCACAGGAGTCGATCCCTGCTCTAGGCGCAACATCTGGGACATTGTTACCCAGCACAAGAAACGTGAGCCTCTCCGACACACATACACACACACATACCTTTCAGTTATTTTCACAAACTCCCTATTGAACTGCAAGCTAAATCTACTGCTATTATTGTTACTACTAATAACAATGATGATAATGAGAAGAGGAACAGGGCCAAATAGCAGAAGAAGAAGACAGAACAGAACAAAACAAGCAAAGTATTCTCCCTTTACATGTCATGTGGGGTCCCTCAAGGCTACATACTTGGCCTGAAATTGTCTGCCTGTCTGTCTGTCTGTGCAACTTTAATGCCTTAATTTCTTATCACCTCAGTACTACAATTTATTATGTACTTGCCTCAATGATGAGGTAATTACCATCTACAGTTGTTGTTGTGCATAATGTAACAGCAAGGCTTCTGACAAACACTAGACACAGACAACCTATCACACCAGCCCTGGATGAATCACATTAATTCCTGATTTGTTTTAGACTTACATATTCAGATGTTCTTGATTACGTTTTAAGCCCCTCCATGGTTTGGCCATGCTACTTGATTTTTAATTTACTTGATGATTTTGTAACTCCTTATTCTGCACCAAGACCCCAAACCAAATGTTCAGGCATCAGGTCGAATTAGCTGTGAGCCTGTGTTACATTTTAAAAAGCTTTTAAAAACCTGCCTGTATTGGCTGGGATTTTTATGACATAACAGTGGTTTATGTTTTCCTTTTACGTTTTGTTCTATTTTTGCCAAACTTCTTGTTGCGTTGTATGTGCACCTGCAAAGCACCTTGTAACTCTGGATTTTAAAGGTGGTATAGAATTAAAGTTGGTTTACTTACTTATTTAACACCCAATCAGTATGTAACATTAGAAGCTATTCAGTGTAAGGGGGTTCCATAAACCATGAAATGGTCTTTAATAGGTGCACAATAAATGTGTAATTAATCATGTTCATCCTATCAGACGAGGATGACTATTTAGCAGACCAATGCGCGTTTATTCTAAGTCTAGTCCTTGTACAAACATACTCAAATTCACATTCTGTAGTGCACTCACTCACATGGCACAGACAATCCAAGCTCTAGTGTTTTCCACCAAAGACACCTCCCCCTTGCAATTTCTTTTAAAAGGGAAGGGATGAGAAGAGTAGGAACCTGGATCCAACCCTGGAGGGCTTTTCCCTGCTCAGGCTTTTGCCTTTAAATTTAGCATGTAATAACCCAAAAGAGATCCATTATTATTTTCTTTAGGCTGTTTTAAGGGACTTGCAGCAGCAATGGCAAAGGAACTGCTAAATGGGATATAATTGTAGGTGTGGAAAAATATCCTCGGTAATTGGCCCTGTCTCAGATGTTAGTGAGATTTAGGTGCCAGGGGAATCTATTTCAAATTAAACTTTCTGCTTTGCTTGCTATTTGTGTGTTTGTTTCTCTGATGGTTTTATTTGCACAACACATTTTGAGTGTGACTTTGTCTTTGTGATGTCTGTTTTTTGGTTGTTTATTTAGATGTGTGTTGTTGCAAATGTGTATGTTTGCAGCTACACTTTAATAGCCAACGTGTATTCACAAAATAGGACATTAGGGAATGTAATTTTGCCAAAACACATCTAAATATGGCTTTCATTTTCTTTTTTCCCCCTTCTCAAAACCCTGGAACTCCTACCATAAACTCACTGTGTGCATTTCACTGACATTGAATCCCTGGATTTTCATGTTTCACATTTCTAAATATTCACATAATTCCCTTTAGCTTCCATTTGAGTTATAGTTATAGGTTAGGAAATTGTATAATATTGCATGCACAAATGATTCATATTGTTTTTTGTGTGTCATGTCAGAGCGCACCATCATCATGTCCACCCACCACCTGGATGAGGCCGAAGTACTGAGCGACCGTATCGCCTTCCTGGAGAGAGGAGGATTAAAATGCTGTGGATCCCCCTTCCACCTGAAAGACAAGCTGGGTCAGGGCTACAAACTCACTCTCACCAAGAAGGTATTCATCCTCACAAGCATCCAGCCCCCATGTTTGTGAAACAATTTGGGTCAAATAATACATGTTTACCTGGTGCTCCATGTTACCATCTTAGCATAAGTGAATGTTGAGGGATTGTACACCACAACCTCTATCTGTGAAGTGACATGTCTGAGACCTCTGATGCATTTTACTTTCTATTAATAACCGATCTTCGATAATGCACAGCCAGCTTAAATAGTTATATTTCCTAACACATCATTAAATAGATAGCTGGCCTGTTAATGTGTGAATACATTTTTGGTTTTGCTTCTGCCACATTGGACAACAGAGTTGCACACAGTACACATTGCAATTTTGTATCAGATATATTGAAAAAATTGCTAAAAAGGCTAAATTCAACCCAAATAATGCTCTGCTGACTGCTGCAAACTGGCTCATACTATTTAACCATATTATTTCTTCAACTGCTTCCATAATGTAGCAATTGAAAGCTCCTTTTTGACATCTATATTTTGGCCAAACCTAAGGTTTCCTTCAGTATTCGGTATTTTGGCTGTTTCTTACATCTGTTTCAGGCTGTATCAAACACATTCTCTATGTAGCAAAAGTAAGAAATCGATGATGTTTGCAGGCAGAGAACGGTAGAGAAAAACACATCCCAAAAAACAGAAAGAATAAAATATATATATTCTAGGCAGCTAATTTGGAGCTGGTTGTAGTAAACCTGTGTAATTGTGCAAAAAAGCATGTCATAATCTATTCCTGCTTTTCTATCTGCAAATGCAGAACCTAGAATCTGAGAAGATAGACAATGCTGAACTGAAGGCCTTCATCCAAGCTCATGTACCGGAAGCACGACTAAAGGATGCCCAGGGAGGTGACCTGGTCTACTCACTGCCCCCCTTTACCTCATCCAACACCTCCTCATACCGCTCCCTCCTGACCGCGTTGGACGCCAACCTGGACGCCCTGCAGTTGGGGGGCTATGGCATCTCTGACACCACCCTAGAGGAGGTAAGATTATCTCATACGCACCTACACACAAAAACACAGGTTTACAGTAAAGAAAGTGGAGAAAAAGACAGGCTCAACTGGTAATGTACATTTGAATTTTCCCTGTGTTAAAACATGCTATTGCTCATAAACTTGATCATAATGACATAATATGCATAATCTTATTCAGTGCATTTTATTGATATGCTTTTTGACATACAGTACATATATGCTAATGTTTTGTTTTTATGTGTGTAGGTGTTCCTCCATCTGACTGACAGAGAAGCTGGGGCGGAGGATGGCCTCCTGTCTATCTCAGAGACAGTTTCCGACACTGATTCCATTGACAGCTTCCCTTCAGACCCCAATGGAAGCATCTCAAGTTTTGATGACAAGATCAGTGAGTAAAAGGAAAACTTTGCATCATGTTTATATAATTCTTATTGTAGCATTTGTGTAATGACTGCTATTTGTCCAGTGACATCAACTGCAGTGTTTATTTTGGTCACCAGTATGCTGAAACATTCCTTATTTTAGCTTTTCAAACTTAACCTCAAAATATTTGAAGAATTCTTACTCAGATGACCTAGTTTGGGAACTTCTACATTTTGATGGATTGCACTGCCATTTTTTGTGTTATAATCTACCTGTTAACCTTCAGCTTAGTGTGCCCTCGAGAGAAAAAGCAGTCATCATTAAGCAGGCATCATTAAGGCTGTAAGATAGTAAGTGGGTTAGTAAAAAAAAAAAGATAAGATCCTGTCTCCATGTTCCAGAGCTTACCGGTTCATCCGTGGTGAGCGGCATGGCCCTGGCCTGGCAGCAGATGGCCGCCATACTGATCAAGAGGTTCCACCACAGCCGCAGAGACTGGAAGGGCCTGATCGCCCAGATCCTACTTCCTGTTCTGTTCATGGTGTTTGCTATGGGCCTGGGTTCCATCAGGAGCGACCTGAGGCACTATCCTGAGCTGGAGCTCAGTCCTGCACTTTACAACTTGGGACCAAGCTATTCTTTCTTCAGGTAGGTCCCCTTGGCAAAACACTGGGAGGGGAGACCACATAAGAAAACAAGGCTAATCAGGGGGATTTGACACCTAGAATGTTTGGAGCAGTTCAATCAAACTCTGAAGCTTTGCTCTTTTAGTTTAATTAATTTGGCAAGGTCAGATCAATGCTAATGAGACTCAAGTGGCAACAATTAATCACACCAAAACACCAGAAAAGCTAAATTTTTGACATAAAATGTCTGAGCAATTTCAGGAAACTACTCCAAACATTTTAATGTATATTTAGCTGTGTCTATCTTGAGTATTATCTCTGTCATTCTGTGAGTTACTTGGTCAGTGGCAAAGCTTGCAGGATGTTGTACTGTGGTGCCATGTTTTGGTGTTTACAAAAATTATACTGCTTGGCCGGAGAGACACATCATAGTAAAAGATTACATTTTGAAACACAGAGCCACTAACTGCAATCTTCCTGCAACTTCAAAAAAAATGGTGTGATGTTTTGTCATTTCTGGGGATCACATGTCTTACTTGTTATCAAAAGATCTTGAAGCTGCAGTTTGTTGAAGGGCAAACTAACCTCAAGGTGAAGAGTGAGTAAGAACGAGAGGGAAAGAAATAATTGTGATGAAGGCAGATGAAATGCAAGATCAAAGTGAGAGAAATTAAGAGTGTCAGTAGGTTGCAAGATGTCTTCATTCTCAGAAGTGCTGTTGTTTGATCAAGGGGATATGTAGCAAGGGAGAAAATGCTGAGTTGCCAAGCTGTATCAAAGATGGCATGGACACTCTCCCCAGTCCTCTTCAGCTTTATATCCAAAAGACATTGAAAGTTTATATATATATATATATATATATATATATATATATATATATATATATATATATATATATATATATATATATATACACACACACATACAGTTTTAATGCAATCAATGAAAGGTTTATGGGTTTTTGGGAAGGTAATAGGTAGTGGTCTTCACTTGTTATGAACTTTCTCAGAGCAGAGTTTTTTAGACTTCCCTCTATGAACAATACAAATGTAATGATCTGAATGTTATAAGTTATAATGCTTCTATGTATATTAAAAGCAGGGGAAGGCTCAAATAAAAGAAGTCCACTTAAATGTAAAGTGGTGAATAAAATGTCATCACTTTATACATGACAATGTGATTAAGTAGATTTTACTTAAACCTGCTTTTCTACTAGGAAACCTTGATGAATGCCAAACTTGAAACCTCAGCCACCAAGATTGATTTCAATAAATCAATAATGACCAAACCTCTCTGCTATGTTAAAGCCTTATGAAACAATTATTTTATTTCATTATTCTTGTAATTATGGTGTTGTTCACTAAAATGTCTGTGTAACCTTTGAGTTGGTGCTGACTGTCTGTTTTTCTGACTCCATAGTAACCAAAATCCCAACTCCGCCCAGCTGATGGACACCATGTTGTCATTCCCTGGGATTGATAACGCCTGCCTCGACAAGTCCGATAACGCGTACGTAATCACACCTCAAATGCCAGCGGCAAATAATAAATTTGTCAGTGATACTCAAGATGAACTGGGTGCTCAGTTTTTCTATGAATTCTACCAGTTTCCGCATGTACAGTATTTTCATACTCATTGTCATTGTTGTCGTGCCTCCTCCTAAACCTTGTTTCATTTTACCAGTCTGCCTTTCTTTTAATTCCTGCCGCCCTCTCTCTTTCTCTCTCTACTCTCTGTCATGTCCCTCCTCTCTACTTTCCTGCCGCTAAGCTAAACTTATGTGGCTTAAAGCCTGCAGCAGGACTCTGCGATGCAAGAGCGTCATTTGTATTCCATAAACACCCTGTGTTTATAGGGGAGATGTTCCCCTACACAGGCACTCAAATCGATGTTGGCACTCATGAACCACACCTCAGAGGAATTTTAAAATGCTCTGCCAAAAAAAGGAAATAGAGGGAAGTAAAGTTCCTAGGGGGCAAAAGAGATTGCATGTTTTCCACATGATGTCCTATAACGTCAACATGACAATGACCAAAGGGTGCTGAGTGCTTTATTTACATGTATATTAAATATACTGTATGGTTCCTTGACTATGGTTATTGTTGTTGATCAAAGTAACAGGTGTGCATGTGATGTGCAAAGACAAGTTTATTGCAGTTTAATACAAATTGTGTCCAAACAAATGTCGCTAAAAACATTTGGCAGGAAACACAGTGAGGGGGAGTTCAACCCACACAAGCTAATTTCACACAATATGATATTACAGCACATATTTAACAGCTTTCAAAACAGCTTTCAACTGATTTCAGAGAAAGTATTTAGGTACTGGTCTCACAAAAGTCTGAGCAAGCTGTTCACACCCCCCGTATGAATGGTTGCTGATTTTGCCACCATATGTACACATGTTTTTAGTATTGATGCAGGCCATCACATTAGTTCAGTTTCATGATGTGTTGGTTCTAGGGATAGTCTTGTGTTATGACAACGCACTGCAGACACTGAGTCACCATTTCACTTTGTGAACGTTTCCTTTTAAGGGTTTGCACAACAAGCACAAACAACTGGAGTTCCAGTGGGAACAGCTCCAAAGCATATAGTGTCTGTAAATGCACCAGTAAGGAACAGGTGAGACTGAGAACAGTGTGTGTGTGTGTGTGTACAAGCACTTTTGTGTTCTCATGCATCTGTGTGTCTATCTGCACGTGATTGGATGAAAAAGACGTTTCTCTCTTCCCTACACTACAGATCTGTGATGTAGACACCTATCAGCCGCCCCATAAGACGATCCCTTCATCTCAAATTGTGTATAACCTGAGTGGCATCAATGTGGAAAACTACCTGGTGGCCACAGCAAATGACTTTATCAGGAACAGGTGAATGCAGCCAGTGTTTACATTTGAGATTTTATCCCATGCATTATTGATAGTTTTCTATAGTCTGATTGCTAATTAACACTCTGATTGCATACTATACTATAAAAAACAATGTTCCACTGTCCTTCTCAGTAACATTCAGAGCACTTGGTGTTGATTGATGTGTTTGTTTGTTTTTAGGTATGGAGGCTTTGATTTTGGCATGCCACTCCCTTCTGACTTTGAAATGGGCCTCACAGCGGTTCCCAAAAACCGTACTCTGTCTAAGGTAACGTTGTCTCCTTCCTGCTGCCTGCCTCGTTATCACTCTAATCGCTGTACTGATGAGTAGTCGAAAGTTAAAACATGAAATCCTATCCTAAAGTTGTTTGACTACAAGGCTTGCAGATGGAACTGCCTAATGGTGCCTTCTACACCATTAGTGTCATCCTAAATATGATTTACTGAAGCACTTTTTTAGTGCGACATGTTCCCAGATAATGTCTGCATTTATTGTGTTTTTAAAGCCTTGGTTTAAAAACAATGTAAAGCATATTATAGTGATGTAGTAGTGATCTATAGCAGTGCGAGTGATGGTTTCTATGTATGTCTGTGTATGTGTTTGCACTGGTTTAGGTCTGGTACAACCCAGAAGGCCAACACACAATGCCAGCATACTTAAACAGCCTCAACAACCTTATCCTACGTTCCAATCTTGCAGCAGACAAGGATCCACGTAAATATGGTAAGCTGGATTTGGTGGTGAAATAGATAAATGGCACAAGTAAAATGTAAAATTTAAGTGACAGACCAAAGTGCATGGTTTGAGATTTCAGTTATTGGTCTATCCATATTATATATGGTGTTATTGTCCTTTATTAACACAGACACACAACACTCCTAAGTTATTGTAAACAATAGTCTTGAAATGAGACCAGATGACTGGGACTGTGCAAAATGGATAAACAGTATTAGAAAAATTCTATATTTCCAGCAAAGTGCTACTGATTGAACACCCAGTGCCTTTTGTATACTTAATCTAAAGAGAGCTGTGAACTTTACTCGTAGTTCATTTCCCTGGATTAAAGCCAGAGGGTGCTGTGTGTCATTAGATTTACGTATGCAGTATGCATGGTGAACACTGATGAGTGCTGCTCACTGGTGAGCTATGCTCAATAGAAAGATGCTGATCTCAGTACTGACCATGTGCTTGCAGGCAGGAGTGCACACACACACACACACACACACACACACAATCACACACACACACACACACACAAAGAAGTACTCATAAAAATATGCGGAAGAACACACATGCACACATTCACCCACATTTCTTCCACACTGTATGTTAATAGTGCTTAAGGGTAGAGTGAATCTTACCTCCAGACTCTAGGGGTGAGGTTGCCATCGTGCCACTCTCGCAGGACTCTCGCAGAACTGCCTCCTGAGACAGATGTGCCATTACACTCCTGTCAACTGTCCACACTAGAGATTCTGATCACTCCCACCTAAAACAATGTTTTGAATGTCTGTCTGCCCCTTCCCTCAGACAAAATATACAGTCATTCAATTGTTTGATAATCCACCTTTTAGAGCTGAAAAGAAACCATAGTCCATACTTTTAAAAATAAAGGGTAAACAGCCTCAGCTTAAGGCAGTGGGAGCTAAACTGTTCTACAAATGTTATGGATCATCACCCATTACTCTAATTTAGTTGATGAATGTATTACTCAATTGACAGAAGAGAATCACTAGTTCCAGTCTTCAAATGTGAATGTATAATAGCATATTTCATATAGTTGGGTTTCGGACTGTGCATCAGACAAAATTAGTCATTTGATTGTGTCATTTCGGGCTCTGAGAAACCGATGGGGTGTTTCCTACTATATTTTCTACAATTTTAGACCAACCAATCTATTAAACAATCAATGAATATGCCCTTGAGCATGCCACTAAATCCCCAACCTGCTCAATGGCTGCTGTGCTTTGGGTTTACTCACACTCTCCTATCTCAGGAAATGTAAAAGCAGAGACATGTAGGGAAGAAGTTTATGTCTGTGATCATCTAGAACACCCTGAAAAAATGATGAAGAAAATTCAATTTCCTTTGTGTGCACTGGCAAATTAAATCATCTTTCACTGTATTTTTCAATTGACTGTGTCCCAGACTAAGAGAATATTATTGCTCATTTGGTTGCTGTGCTGAAAAATAGCCTGTATGCTTTTGTTTTTTCTATTGCTAACACAATACTCTGTTTCTTTTTATTACAGCCATTTCAGTTTCCAGTCACCCCTATTTTGGTCGGCCGGATGATGAAGATGCAGTGTAAGGACTGCACTTAAAATTCTTCCTTTTTGCTGAACTGACATGCAGTTTTAAATAAAAGGAAATGGCTGCACTTCCCAAAAAAGTATTATCAGCATTCTAAATGGTGAAAATATCCCAACATGAGTCAAGTTGTGATGAATATTCTTGGCTGTTGTTTGGCAGAGTCCAAGTTAAATAATTGAAGCATTCTACTTTTAAATTCTGGACATCAGAGTCAGGTGGACTCAGACCATGGAGGTACATGACAGCAGTATTTACCCATATTTGATTTTCTAAATGGATTTCCCTGAGCTTGCACTATTGATCAGAGTCCCAAGATAATGAGTGTTTACCCTGAAGGTGGCACAGAGGTGGATTGATTCTACCCCACTCCCTAAAATGAGTCTAGTTAAAACACCCGATCACAAACGGCGCTATGGGCTGGACTCAATGACAGTGCCGCTGCAAAATAGCCTCGGCAAGGAACTTGTTTTGGTGAAACACGTGTACGTTTAAAAATAGTTTTAGTCATGCAACATTAACCTCGGTTAGTCAGTTAGTCTAGCTGGTGGAATTTCCCGCGGCATCTGGACATCCCTGAAAATAAAGCGTCAATGATATAGACAATCGATCTGTCTGTGAATCTGGGAGGCGGAGCTTCTAAATGGTTGCATTTGTTGATTTCTTATATCAACAATCTTGGCGCAGCATCACTTAATGCACCTTTAAGCCTTTCACTAGCTATATCCCTGTGTTCACTGCCCTTTAGTTTCTTAAATACTCCACGTTTTGTGTGTGTGTAGTATCAACATAGCTTTATGCCTGCTTAGATACTGCAGCAGCTGCAAGTGCACAGTTACCTTTCTGTGAAATTCTGCTTCCTCGCATTATCTGTTGATTTGGCCTTAGCCGTTTTAAAGACACAACAGTCTTATTACTCCAAATGTCTTGATTCTCACAGTGTGGTAGCTCCCATGGGAGGGATTTAAGGCCATATTGACCATACTGCTAACAAACCTGCCCAGTAGTTGCTGCTGCTGGCTATCCTCTGTAGTTAGTGCTGCCCTCTCAAACGCCCACCGCATGTCCTTCCCTGTTTTTGTCTCTCCTTCCCACTCGGTCACACTGCAAGCTTCATTCTCACCCTCTCTTTCAGCCTCACGCAGCTTATTCTGTTTGGTTGGTGGTATTGTGCCCCAGTCAGAGGCGAGGGCTAAAAAAGAGAGCATGGGAGATGAACAGATAGTGGCATCAAGAAAGTTTGAATGAGCACAGTGGGTTGAAAATAACTGAGGAATCAAAGTCTCAGCTGGTTGTCTGGGGTCTTGTCTGGACAATACACTCTGCGGCCACTTAGCAGAACTACTGGCTTACTGACTCTACAGCAATAGCAGTGATAAGTTGTTCTCTACATGAACTGAGCTGTTTCTGTTGCTCTTATTATCTTGTCAGAGGCGAGGCACATGCATCTTTTTGAACAAAGCTGTTAGTTATTCATGAAATTCTATTTTTTGTGAGCCACTTCAATAGTTCAAATGAGACAGGGCCCAGCAGGGAACAACACGATAGTTTGTAGGATGGCTTTAACATGGGCCTTTTTTTGGAAAGGAATTACACCAGGTTGCCTCATTCAAAGTGATGCAGCACCTCAAAGTATATTGATTTGTTTGTGCACTTTGTTGTAACTGCATCTAAAGCTCTAGCTAATGTAGCACTGTAGCCTTAAAGTTCAAACTAAAGTAGTACAACACAACTTAACATGTCGGGATACAAAGGACAATAATAGAGTTGAAGTGGTCTAATGATAATTTACTTATTGCCAACATGGCTGATAATTAATGATGCCAGTGTCGTCAATGACATCTGAATGATCTTATTATTTTCTTCCCAGTGTCCAGGGAATTCTTCATATTCTCGTGGCCATGTGTGTGCTGACGGGTTATTCAATCACAACAGCCAGCTTTGCCATCTATGAAGTCAGCGAACACCACAGCGGCTCCAAGAGGCTCCAGCACATATCTGGCATCAGCGAGCCTTTCTACTGGGCTGTGAACTTCTTCTATGACATGGTAACATTGTCTTATTGAATTATAACACATATTTTTACATCATTATTAAAATAGTGATTCATTATTGACTTGGAACTCTGTCTAATTAAATGATGTGCCTTCATGCTACTGCATTGTGTCCCATCTTTTTCTGCAGGTCATGTATTTAATTCCTGTGACCTTGACTGTTGGTGTGATCGCAGCCTTCCAGATTCCAGCATTCACAGATCGGCAAAATTTGGGTGCTGTCGCCCTGCTTCTGGTACTCTTTGGGTGAGTAATTTGGTCTCTTAGCTCTCTCAGCTGTGCATTCTAAGAACGCATGCACAGAGACTTTAGGAGGTTGATTTACCAAGCCAACCAAAATAATGACCGTCAGTTTATGGCATTGTTGTTTATGGCATTGTCTTTTGACTTTTTTGTTCATGAAAAATAATAATAATAATAATAATAATAATAATAATAATAATAATAATAATAATAATAATAATAATAATAATTTGATCAACTAAAAGGTTTTTAGAAAAAGCACGCCCTCACACGCACACTGTATATTCTAGCATCCACTGCGTGTTACTTTGTGTACCACTAAGTTGGATATACTGCACTGAGCTAGAGACTGGCGGCTGCTGCTCTTCAAACACAAACACAGCTCCATTTTTCAGAATTTCTTGCAAAGACAGGTGGTGACAGGACTGAAAGGTAGATAGAAAAAAACCCTATCAACATGTTTATCCTGTTCAAGTCAAAGACAGTAGGGAGAAAGGGAGGGGGGGGGGGTCGGGAAGCAACATGGCCAATGTTATAATCTCACAATAGAAAGTGTTTACAATCAATCCGTTAATGAGATTTATGCTTTTGGAAAGGTGCCAAACCAATGAAACACAATGTTTCCCTAAATCTGGGTTACTAAGATTGTTTACATCATTCCCTAAGTGTAGCTAAAACTTCATCTCCTACCGTATGTTTCCTGTTGCTGTCACAGGACTCAACCTAAACCCTAGATCTTAGGCCAAGTCAGCACTCTGCTTCTCAATTATCAGACAGATGTCTTCCTCGCAAGCAATGAATAATCAGTCTGTCAAGCGGCACCCACCTGGTCTGGTCTGCAGCCTTCTTGCTTCTGTTCTTTGTCATGGCTTGGCACCAGTGGTCTGCCTACCAGGCACTTTTTTTTGGGCATGGCACGCAGATGCTTTGTCTCTGTCTGGCTCTATTTTTCCGTCACTTTTTTTTCACACCCTACTTTTTCCTTCACCATTTTTTTCCTTCTCCCTCCTTCTCTGTCTTGCTGACCCAGACACCCCAATCAAATGAACAAGCAGATTGTGTGAGAGAAAAGAGAAAACAAAAAAAGGAAAAAGATGTTCTGCCACCAGGGGAATAAACAGGGAGAAGTAATTTATCTTCCTCTCTTTTGGCGTCATGAGTGAATGTTTACCTTCCTCATGGTGTGGTATTTTTCCTCCTTCCCTTTTATTCTTTGGTGCCTATTTATATCAGGCTCACAGCTGCTCTGTTTAGTTGGTGAAAGACCTGAGCCACTTCAGTTTAAAATTCAAGGCCATATCATTTTATTTTTTAAGGAGTTTTTTTTTTTTTTGGAGGATTGTATGCTTTTTCCATATTCACTTTGTGCGTTTGTCTTTGTGGGATTTCTGTATTTGGAAGCAACTTAATGAGATTACAGAAGGGCTATGTTATGGTGTGTGTATTTGTTTGTTTGTTTGTGTGTGTGTGTGTGTGTGTGTGCGTGTGTGTGGAGTTATTTTTACTTAATGCTGTGTTAAAAGTATTCTGTAATTATCAATTCCACAGATTTGCTACCTTCCCCTGGATGTATCTGTTATCAGGCGTCTTCAAAAATGCGGAGATGGCCTTCATCGCCTACGTGTGCATCAACCTCTTCATCAGTATCAACACCATCATGTCCACCTCCATCCTACACTTTCTGGGTGAAATTTCAATGCGCAAATCAGAGGTCCGTATAAACTATCTGAGTCAAGATGCCTTTTGTTACCAGCCTAATATCTGAAGTAATTAAATATACACTTAAATGTGTGAATGTACGGTTCCCGTAGCTGCTCTGATATAGAGTTGCAGAGGAGAATTTCAAATCCATAACCTGATGCCAGATCATTTTAGCCCCGCCCACAACATTTGACGTTGGGAACTTCGGTCTGGATTTGATCCATTGTGGAGTAATTATGCTTTTTTTTTGTCAGGGCTGGCTTTATGTGATGATGGACAGACAATCAGTATTGTATGTATTGTAACGCGAGCAGACCTCACGCTCATATGACGATTCTTTCAACGTCCTGTAGCTGTAATAATGGATATAGCTAATGTTTGTAATTCACCATGCGTTCTATTAATACATCCAATACTGAGGGATGTACTGTATGTATGCTGTACAACCTGTAGCGTGGATGTAACGTCATTAGCTTTTTTCCAAACTACCGGGGCTAACATCAGCGGGAGCTAGCAGATGAGTTCTGTTGACAAGTACTATGCATCGCTCAACATACTTCACATTCTCCGGTGCTCTGATTGGTTGTAGGAATATCCAAATGAATGTAGAGGCATTTTCTTTCCCGGTTTGGGTGAAACACCCCCCCCCCCCCCCATAATTACAGTTTCACACTCATATTCTGAGTAGAATCTGAGGATGATGATGTCCAAGCTAACATATCCAGTGACAGGGAACTGAAAATAATAATTCAGGATGACCCCCCCCTTCTCAATGTCTTTTGTTCTGTCCTTTGATGCTGCAGATTGTCAAGGAGATGTTCAGCAGGCTGAGCAACGCCTTCCTCATCTTCCCCCAGTTCAATTTTGGGAATGGGCTGATGAAGCTGGCCAGGATGAACGTAGAGGTTCAGCTGCTCAGTGGCTATGGCATTGACGCCTATCAGAACCCATTCAACACAGATGCCCTGGGCTGGATGTTCATCTCCTCCTTTATCCTAGGCCTGGTCTTTTTCACCCTGCGCCTCCTGCTCAACAGGTTTCTCATACGCAAAGTCAGGTGAGGAACACAGAAACCTAAGATGGTATTGCGATAACGTGAATGGCCTAATAATCCTGTGTTACGCATCCAGCCATGTAATAGAATAGAGAACACTCTGTTTATAGAGAATATGCAAATGAGTTGTTGAATATGCATACAAGATTCTTAAAGTTATTGAAGAAAACAATAAAAAGTTAAAGCCTTGGCTCCAGTAGATACGCCTGAACCAATTTAGTTAAAAGGTTTCAGTCAATCACATTTTATGCTGCATGTCTGTGTCTCTGTCAGTTGCTTACATTAACTTAAACAACTAGTAGTTACAATACAAAAGTACTTTTCCCTTTGCAGAAATCTGATTTGTGGCAGAAAAACGATGCCACTGGTGGCTTGTGAGGAACAGGATGTGGATGTGGCGACTGAGCAACAACGGGTGGCCAGTGGAGAAGCCAGCACAGACATACTGCAGGTCAACCAGCTGACCAAGGTCTATCAGCACCTCAAGAAGAAGGTCACTGCTGTCAAGAGTCTCTCTTTGGGCATCCCTGCAGGAGAGGTGAGCCTTAGCCTTTGCATATAGTAGAAATACAAATGCAACTAATCCAACTCAGGATAACAAAAGTGGCATTGCGTAATAAATTACTGTTATCAACCTCTTGTGACAACAGCATGACTCTAAACATCCAAATAATCACAAAGTCCCTGGTATTGCTTAAGAGCTGTTGATCAGTCCTGGTCAGTTTGTGCAACAATAAAGACTTAACTTACATTACAGCTCACTGTTGGTGTTTTGAAACTGACTGAAAGTTTCAAATACCAGGAAACACACTTAAGGATTTGGAGGAATTTTTGGCTAATACAAATCCAGGTGTATTTACATTTAAACTAAAAGACTCAATGGTGGTTTGGGCTAGCTTCATCAAGAGAAGGTCAGTCAAAAGTAATAGATTTAATGTTTCATACAAATTGAATCTCAAAGCCTATTTTTAACCAATTTCTAAGTACATGTACTTACCTTCTCACAGTCTACTTTCATTCTTCACATAGTCTGCAATCCATACTCTTACTGTCAATAAAATTGCATTTAGTTTGACTATGCCCCTGCAGTAATGGAGGCGCCTCTAGAGAGCACATCACATAAATCACCAGCTGAATTTGTCTGTAGGAAATACATCTGTCATGCCAGTAATACATATTTATCGTTTGTGATCAAAGTTGTCCAATATTACAGAAAATCCTATCCCTCTCCGTGATGGCTGGCTCAGGCTCACCTAGAGTTCTGTGTGTTTCAGTCCGTAGATCTAATTATTGGCCATTATAACTATATAATCTTGGAAAAAGCCTCACATAGCATTATAGTACTGTAAAGTGAACAAATGTTTCATTTACAGTGCTTTGGTCTCCTGGGAGTGAACGGAGCAGGAAAAACCACCACCTTCAAGATGCTGACCGGAGATGTGAGCCCAACTGATGGCACAGCACAGATCAGGGACTGGGATGGGTAAGTTGATCATTATGATTTGTTCAACATCGTGCACATACAAGGCCAATTTAAAAACTAAAATCTATATCAGGAAAACTGTGTTTTTTGCCGTTTGAATAAGAATATTGATGTTTTTTTTATCCCTTTTCTCCGTTTCTGCAATAGAGTCTTTTTTTCATCAAAAATAAATCTTACCTGTACACTGAACACAGAAAGGTTTCAGGCTTATGTTACAGTAAAGAAATAAAGATTTTTTATTTTTTTAGTAGAAAAAGCATTTTTATTGGTTAAAGTTTTTAAAGACACTGGCTGCTGTCCACTTTTGCCCTCTTGCTTTTCCTTGCATTTATACTTGTGGCCCTGCATGCTCATTCCTAAATACATCAGGTCAGTATTTGATCATTTAAAATATGTTCGTGCAAACTAAAGATGATTTATGAGAATCACCGTAGATGACACAACAGGAGCCATCAAAGGACAAAGCTTTTATTTAATGTGCCCAAGCTGCACTGTCTAATTAATCTGAGCTAGATGGCATTTGCATAACACATATCCACAAATGGGATATGTTATTGCTTCCCACCAGCCAAAATGTGTACGTAAATGATTTGGGCTTTAGCAAGTAGCAGCTGTTTCTTATACCCAAATCTCAGGCTCTCTTATACAGGTATAAACCATTGTACTCATGAGTCAGGCTCCCCCATAACAGCTCTGTTGTTAAGCTGGTTGGTAGGTATTCCCAGCAGGCAGCAGGGCTGACAGAACACCCTACAAGTCCATCTGACCCACACCATGTGGTGGATGCCACTTAAAAAAATATGTCTTTCTTTATCTTCTTGTCCCCAGGTGCTTGGTCGACATCATGGAGTGCCGTAACAAGGGAATTAACATCGGCTACTGTCCCCAGGTGGATGCGCTGGACAATCTTCTCACCGGAAAAGAGCACTTGTACTTCTACGCTCGCATTCGAGGCATCTCAAAAAAGGAGATAGACGGGGTAAGGAAGGGCAGCAGACTCTGTGTTGCGTTCTAAAGCTAGTGACAACACCATCCACAAAATGACATGGGATCTGATATGAATTCAAAGGTGCACTGCCACTGCACATATAGTCACTTTTGATGCCTCCATGCGCACTTACTCAGAGGGTGTGAAGTGTTGAGTGATGTATGCTGAAAGCTGTACTATTTGTAGCAAAATGGGAAAGCTTTTGTTGTCAGCTCGTGCAATCTTAACTACAGAATTAAGCTAATGCTGTATGCCTCACTGCAGGCAAATTTACATTTATCAGTACTTTGATGATGAGAGGATCTCATTTGACATGTCACTTTAGCCCCATTCTTCCCATTTATCTTTCTTAGAACTAATCAATCTTGCCTCTATGGTGATTACTGAGTGTGCCTGCTTTTCACTGCTGCTGCTGACATGAGAGGACTCTGCAGAACAGCCAATCAACAGATGATGTGATTTTCCATCATGATTTTTCTTTTTTTTTTCTAAAAAGAAACAGAAAAGAAATAGCTCTGAGGTGTGCAAAATTGTGTGCACGTGACAAATCTAAAAACAAAACGTACAAAATTGATTGTCTCTGACAATCTCAGTCAACAATATGAACAGAATCATGCAACACACAACAGCAAGGATGCTCTTAGACACACAGACACAAACTTACTTACACAGACAGTGAAGCACAAAAAAATGGATCTGTCTGGCTCTAATCGGCATCACTGCTGTTGTTACAGCTCCTTTTCTCTGGTCAGGTTAGTGATAACAATGTTCATAATGGCCACAGCTTTGGTGTTGGGCTAATTCACAAAGATGAATTTATATATAGAGTTCCTTTAATGTTGTCTCCTGCTGAGAGTCCCCTAGCTGTGGATAATGAGACAAGCCTTAATGGGGTCATTTTGCATTGACATGATTTTGTCAGGCTTAATGAGCTGTTACATCAAAGATAATAGAAAGCGGCATTTATGAGAGAAAGTTATAAAACAACCTGTTTTGATATAAACCAGTCAGGTACATGCAATGCTGATCTTTGACATGTAGCTGCGGATATACGCGGTGTATTTGTCTAAAGTATGTAATGTCCTACACTGGGATCATTGAACTCAATCATTTGTAAAAATCAACACTAAAGGCAAATCCTCTTACAGAGAATAAGCAGATAATCCTTAGTAAGCAAAGATATCTACTGCATTGGCTTGCTTCATTGATCTGGTTCCCCAACTTGCCAACTAATGTAAAATCACCTCCAGCTATTTGAAAAGAAACCAGAATTTGCAGCACATTATTTAGTATGATAAATAGAGGTTTTGAAACAACAAAAATGGTTATGAGCCGTTAACCTTTTTTTTCGTTCCAGCTTTCAATGTAGTTTAACACACATGATGGATTGATATGCACCAGGTATATTATGCTGTGTATGTTCCAGTTCTCTAAAGCTGAAGCCCTCGAGACGGCATGGAGCTTACATAGAATACAGATGCCAAGTAAAGTCATCATTGTGTGGGACTGGGACAAATAGATACTTGAGTTATTTGCAGCGTTGCTCGACAAAACAGGAGGAGGCAATAGCATGAACATTATTATTAAGTAGCCAATGAGTGTAGAGCTACCCTTTTCCCTCAGAGAAGCTTTCTGTAAATCCACCTTTTTCTTCCGTGATCACGTCCTCAATTGCGTTTGGAGTGGAATAATGGACTTTTTCTTCAGAAAGAGGTCCTCCGGTTGATTGATTAAAGTGATGGAAAATCATCTCCATGTAAAGGTCTGATGTTGTTTAGATCTGCCGGAGCAAAAGTAAGGGGGGTTAACTGTCTCATCATGTGCATGAAACTAGGGGGTAACATTCTGGTCTATGAAATTGGTCTCATATTCCTTTATGGTCATAGAGCCATGCAGATAGCAGTTATTAAACCTACTGACTCCCAGTACAGTAGATGATTGCAAAACCATTACATATCTCCTACACTTATAATCAGTTTGCAGAAGACACAGGTTGGAGGTTTCCATTACCTTCCTTCAACTTTAAACCTATTTGGAATAAGACGATGGAAATTACTATTACCTTAAACGACTATAGTTTTCTATCATTTCAAACTGTAAATAGGGTGTTGTCTCATCCCTTGCATGTTTCCTTTAAAGGTGGTGACCTATCTACTGAAGAGGCTGCAGCTGAGCTACCATAAGGACATCATTACTGATGGTTACAGTTGCGGCACCCGCAGGAAGCTCTCCACTGCGCTGGCTCTAGTTGGGCATCCGCAAATCCTGCTCCTGGTGAGGACACACCTGTTCGTGCTGCTGTAGCTGCCCATTGAGTTGCCTAACTGGCCACCAGACAGCAAATATTAATATTTATATAAATATTAACTATACGTAGCTATAACTACTGTTCCCCCTCTTTAGTTAATTAGTCTGTTTACTAAGGCCCACTCAGCTTTACTTCTACCTTATGTCTATAACAAATCCTCCCTTATCTTCCTCTCGCTCCTTCCTTGTTTCCTCAACTCTATCTATTTCTTCAATTACTTTCATTGTTTTTGTAATATCAATTACATTTCATGTACGGGATTGTTGCTGTCCCTCACATTTGGCTCTCTTGGTGTTGGCATTCTAAACTCAATTAGGGAAACATCCTCCGAGCTAAGTATGTTTATTCATTTTATGGGGTAAAATTCTCATCACATACTCAACAGACATTTTAATTCCAGAGTTTGCCTCTCTACTTGCCCATGTAAATAAATTCATTCCTGAGGCTATTTTGCAGAGGCACTGTTGTTGCACCTGGCTCTTAGCTCCTCCCAAGACAATTGTGTTTATTTAAAAGAAATGCCAATAAACCAGAGCATGTTTTTCTCCCATCACGGAATGTTGTGTGGACCAGCGAGATCTTCCTTCGCAGCGCTGTGGAGATAGGTCTGGCAGTGCGAGGCTATTTTGTCCTTAATACTTTACCTCCCATCCTATTTTTTAAATATCCATTTGTGTTTACTCTTTCTTGTTCACCCTGACCTTGTTTTTCCCATATCTTACGGTATGTACTGCACACTTTTTGCAAAACTGCACTCCTCGATTAACTCCTTGTTTTCCCTTGATCTCTCCATCTTGATTTCAACCTTCCTCACTCTTCCTCTCTCCGCAGGATGAGCCAAGCTCTGGCATGGACCCTCGCACCAAGCGTCACCTGTGGAAAATCATCTCTGATGAAGTGAAAGGAAAATGTGCTGTGGTCCTCACCTCTCACAGGTTAATCAAGTGAAATGTTACATGAAATGCTACAGTCTATCATCATTGATTAAATTCTAGTATTGTGAATACACAAATTGTTTGGGATTAGGGCGATATACTGTAGGATACTAGGATAAGTGCTAAATTTATTTTTGGCATGTACTGTAATTACTAATGGCTAATGACTGACCTTTTATTTTTCTCTTCTTGTCTCCGTCTCTCAGCATGGAGGAGTGTGAGGCACTGTGCAGCCGTCTTGCAATCATGGTGAAAGGTCAATTCCGTTGCCTGGGCTCCCTACAGCACATTAAGAACAGGTTAGTGACCTCCAATTTCGCCTCCTGTTCTCCCCCCTCTATGGAATGCTCAATTTTACTTTTTTGGGGTTCTGCGTTGAATTTAAGCTATAGGTACGTATGTGGGTAGAACACATACAGACCACCCCACCCCCACTCCTCAGACACGTAAGACCACAGTGCTTTGTACAAAAAATGTCCTTTGTGCAGGTTCGGCAGCGGGTTCACTGTGAAGATGTACTTGGCCGAGGCCTCCTGTGACGCAGAGGCAATCACTGGCTTCATGCGGCGCCAATTCCCCACCACTTATCTCAAGGTGAGTTTTGCCAGCTATCTAAGAAGTTAAGACTACTTGGTAGAGAGGAGAGAAAAGTATACACTGCATAGCAATACATTGTAGTAGTGTGTATGATGATGAGAATGTAAGAGGCATGCATTTATGTATTATTATTTAGAGATTCAAATCACTGCTTTACCAGTATTATTGTTATAAGATTTAGCAACCTGGGAATTGTGTTTTAGGGATATGTGTTTGATGTTTAGTTTGCTCAAATTGGTATAAACAGCTGTTTACTATGTTTTACAGAATTTTGGTTACAAAGAAATCATATTTCAGAATATTTAACCCTTTTCTCATGCATTCTTTCTCACTATACAGGACCAGCACTCCTCTATGGTGGAGTACCATGTACCGACTGCTCCTGGGGGTGTGGCTGACATCTTTGACCAGCTGGAGTCCAACAAGAATGCTCTGCAGATCAAACACTTCTCTGTGAGCCAGACCACACTGGATGAGGTGAGAAAAAGAGACAGGACATAAACAGAGAAAGGAGGAGAACTAGTGTGAGGTTTTGTAGGGGTGGGTGGATGGCAGCGAGGCCCAGAAAAAAGGGACAGGAGATGAGAAAAAAAGAGAGAGGGTGGGAGGGGAGGCAGGAACAGAAGAAAGCTGAGTTGGAGTGAAAGACTGAGTTGAAAAAGTTTAAAAGAGGCAGAGGGAAACTGACAAGGGTATGCCTGAGGGAAAATAAATGGAATATGAGTTGGTGAGAGAATCCATGAGCTTCATATGCAGCCAGTGCTGATATTCTTCAACTACTCTGCCCTTCTGGGGCTCTGGGATTGGAAGATACCATTGGCAGAATGAAGAGAGGGGGGTCCGGGAGAGAAATTCATCAGCAGATTAACTAAATTTATGGAGTTCAGAGAAAATTAATTGTTTTAAATATTGGCATGACGCTTAAATTATTACTGAACTTTCCCAGGTCTTCATCAACTTTGCCATGGATAAGATTGGGATGGAATCCATATCACTTGACAGCGAAGATGAATGTGATGACCTGGACTCCATTAAGGCCGCAGAAACATAGAGCGGACTGCCATCTTTCCTTTACCATTCTGTCTGTGTCCTTTATAAAATGAAGTACATTATATGTTAATTGTAGGCCTAAGTCTGCCCTTACTATATATGTGAAAAATAAGAGTTTAAGCCATTAATGTTATCAAAATACTGATTTTGTTTTTAAAATATCTTGACTAATCACATTAAGGACTACTATTAATTAAAAGTAGAAGGGGATGTGCACAAATACTTGCACATGGAACATGTTGATATATATTGAAGTGTCTTATTTAACACGTTTACCTTTAATTCTCTGGATCTTAATATTTATGAACGATAACATGATTCATATAGACTTTAACTTGTTCTCTGTGGGTGGGTCAATGCTTACCAGATTATTATAGCCAAGGGAATGACAAAAAAACAAACACTGTATTTTCTATTTAGAATAAGTTTCATTTTGTTTAAACATTGCAAAACATGATTTTACATAATCTTAAAGCACACACATTAAACCAAATGTTATTTTTTAATTTAAAAAAAGTCTGAATTCTGACTTTTTAAGTATAAAAAGAAAAGAAAGTCTGCATTCTGAGATTAAAGTCATAATCTTGATTTTTTCTTCAGAATTCTGACTTTAATCTCAGAATTCTTTAAACTCAGAACTCATTTTTTTTTCATAAATGGCCCTAATCCCCCTTCGTATATATTTGTATTATTCTAATAAATCTATTTTCAACACAACTGCTGTTTACTTGCCTATTGTAGGCCTACATGGTTTTCTTGTGTACTGAATGACTGTACTGAATGACTGTACTGAATGACTGTACTGAAAGACTGCATGCTTAAAGCATACAGTCTATGCTTTAAGCACCAGATCACATTCAAGATTTGGATTTTGCTTCTATGTGATAGTTGTAGACCTAAACCACTAACATTCCAGCTCATTTCTCATGACTATATGACAAGTATAAGCTTCTGTTTGGCAGTAATTTGGGTTCTGTGTTCAGAAATAAAGTAACTTTCGACTACGCCAGAAATAAAATTCCTTCCAAAACATCGTGCTTTGGGTGGTGGACAACCCAAACTCATCTACGTCATTGTCGTGGTTTTGGTAACCATAGCTGTTTTTTTCCAAACTCAAAGTAAAGAAAATATGTTTTTTTATTATAAATTTATAAATCCTTTTGGCAAAATTTCATATTCACAAATGTAAATTCAGTTCTAAAAAAAACTAATTTTATGCTTTATTTGCATGAAGCTGTACATTATATAAATCTTTTGGGCTCGCATAACAAGAGGGCAGTTAAAACTGTCACCATATGGTCCTCCTTATCTTTCTAATGACCTTTAAGCTTCCCCTGGCAAATTGTATTATTATGTTTGTATTATATACTTTTATATTTTTTGCAATAAAGATGGCATTTAAAAAAAAAAAAAAAAAGCTGGTTACTTCCGTAAAGCTTTGGCGGGAGATGCAAATAGCCCGGAAGCAAGCTGCGCTTTTTTACAACTGTCTTTCGTGATTCACAAGTAAAGTTATAACAGGACAGCCTGCAGACTTTACTTTTCATTAAATAATGGAAAACGATTCCCTCGTGCAGGCAAATGATTGGAGGAACACTAAGGAGGCTGTTGCGAACTTTCGACGACTGCTACTTTGTTCCAAATGGTAAGTTAATGTTACTGTAGACGTGAGCTATGTTCAAGAGGTAACGTTGGCACGTGAAGCTAACATTAACGTTAATGTTACCGTTAACGTGGCGTTCGTTTTTGCGTAAAGTTAACCATGAAATAAACGTGACAACCAGTACCGTTTAGCTGCCTAGCTAGCTAGCTAACTAACGTAGCTACCGTTACACATTTGTTTGTCAAACTGAGCTGGGTGTATTGGCATGCTAGAGGAAGATGCCTGAAGAATGCACACCTAAAGTAAAAATGTTGAAGTTGTCAGCAAAACCTTTTTGCAATATAGTTTATGAAATATATTTTGTTAACCGGCTAGCTAGCGTTAGTTAACGTTAATTGAGAGGGATTTCACCGTCACGAACAATTATAGGCTAACGTTAATCAATTATTTTGGAGTTTGGTGTTCGCTTAACGTTAACTTAACTAAGCTAAGTTAGCTAGCTACTAGTAGAAATTAAATCAGTAATTCAAAATAACTCGATAGCTTTGGTTAGCTTGTCCCTTGAACGTTAAGTGGACACGTAGCTAGCTAACTCTTAAGCCGTTTTGCAGAAGAGCAAAGAAACTGCAATATGTCAGATGTTTAAATACATCATGTTTATCATCTTTAACGTTACCCCTTGTCTGGATTGTAACATTTGATGCCATATCTCCTTTGGGGTTTTGTCTGCCCGGTGACTCCTGATGAAATGTGGCTATTGAGCTAGCGTTAACTGTGTATTGTTAAAGAAATAAATATTACAATAGTTGTGCCATGGTGGGATCGCATTTCTAAAAAACTATTGTGCAACAACACAGGAGCTCAGAGAGCTATAGCAATACAACAATATAAAAGACAGCGAACACAATAATACAGCATAGATTAATTAAAACAATAAGCAAAACATTTTAGCACACACTACACAGCAGCTGAAGTGGCTAGCTTGAGGATGGACAAGCTGGCATTTGGAAAATCTAACTTTACATAGAAACTGCACTTTAAATCCGATTGTGGATGCAACATTTTTTTTGATAGAATAGGTGTAAATGCTGCTATAATAAGTGTGTTTGTGGGATGTGGAGATGGTGGGTTAATTTCGCTCAAGTGAGTGTTGGGACATGCAGTACACATGTCATTGTGGAAGAATAGGCTACACTTTAAGGTTCTATGGCTAGGATGCTTCAGTATCTCCAGGCTAAGGCAGGTAAGGACTCGTCTGCGGTACAGTGCTGGCAGCTATTCAGAAGCAGAGGTTATGGTTAATGTACTGTATTTAGGGTCTGAAATCCCATTGAGGCTCTCTGCTGCTGGGCTTTTACTCAACACAAGTTCATTTTTATTAGTTGAGCTAAAACTTCATAATAAATGGTGTGTCAATTATGAATGTCAAGTCATGCGTGTTCCACCGACACATACCAATTTGAAATTGTTACTTTATTTTTGCTCAAAAGTTGCCTATAGTATGGCTACTTTTCAGTCTCACTGTCCCTAATTTGTGGGTCTGGAGGGTGAGCAACACTAGACTAAGCACACAGTCCTGGGGGGCACTACCAATGCTCCGTGTGATGGAGGTGGTCTCACCTCTGACTGTACTGACCACTTTTAAATGTTTTCTTTTTCCAGCTCAAATTTAATGACGGAACCTGTGTGTCTAGGAATGTGCGAGCATATGCTGTGCAGGTAATGTAACCTTCGCTAAATGTATTTCACTCTGAAATGCTTACATACAATTGTAAGTAAGCTTTTACAACACAATAGACCTGTCTATTAGACCTGTCTATTGTAGGTCAAAATTTGTGAAACTGATAATGTTAGTTGTAGCTCTATTCAATATAGACTAGAGGTGCTACTGCCAGGGTTGTGCATGCTGTTTCCCTGGCACACTTAAAGGGAGTGAAGTCATTATACCGTTTTGAATTCAACACCAACAGCATGCCTTTCTTGCTACTACAAATCAGATTGTCCACACTGAAGTAGGTCTTTTGCTTCTCCCTCTCAGACTTGACCAGTGGCTTAGTTCAGTAGAATTGCATTCCCTGTGTATTAAAAAAAATCTAGTAATGACATAATTATAATATTGTGTTGGTCAACTAATCAGCAATAATAATCATTAACGTGAATATTTAAGCCAACTAACAACCTTAACCGCATTATTACAGGCATTTCGTACTTACGGATATGGAAAATAAAATTTCTTTTTTTACGATTGTTAGTTAGGGGCTTACTTCTTTTGCATATGAAATACTGATGAACATTTATGGCAGTGACATGATGTCTTGGCAAGGCATGCTTTACACTCTTGAATGCAATGAATGTTCTTATAGGCATAATCTATAGCCTTAATGTATTCCTTCTCTTTGCAACTAAATGGCCTTAAAAGGTAAATCAACAAGCTCATTGTGTTTGTTCTTACTGCACTGCAAAGTTAATTTCTAATCCAAGATATGTGTACTGCTCAGGTCCTGTGCTGGTCCCCGGGCAGGAGATGGCTGCGTCGTGTGTCAGAGTCCTGCATGGGTGAAGGACATCCAAATCAACAGGCAGCTCAGCAGCATCATACAGCTCTTCTGCGGTTTGGAGTCCCTGCTCAATCCCATAGAACAACCAGGTAGATGGTAGCCATTATTTAGCAGCTTGAAAGCATAATTAACAATTTATCTTCTCAAATCCATGTGTTGTATTCATTATCCCCCCCACTCTCTTCTCCCCACATTCCCTTTAATTGTTGACAACATTTGATATTTTCATCTGCCAGTCTAATCTCTGACTAACAGTATTAGTGTTTTTTTTCTGTACGTTATTATCTTTTATCACCCATCCAGCATCCCGGTAATGACAGTGATTGGGCAATGCAATTAGCTATGGAAGTGTTTAGTTTTACGGACAGATCTCCGCTTTGACAAAGAACTTCAGGGCAACTTTCTAAGCCCTGTAGTTGAAATTTGAGCACATCTGCAAGCTGTCCAAATTTACACAGAAATGGCTAAAGGTTTAGTAAGTTCATTAGGCACGTTTCTAATTCTGTCTAATGTCAGTATTATCATTCGAGAGTGCATAGTTTTAAGGTCCAATGTTATTCTTTTTTCATGTTTACTTTTTGTATTGTTGAAACTTTTTTTTTTTTATCACCTCATTGCAGACTCTCCTCTAGCTGAGATTCAAACACAACCTCAGAGCTCTGTCTTAAAACACAAGAAAAACTTTAAGATCTGGTTCAGTCCCCGTAGCCGCAAGGTACGCTGCATGGTAGAGAAGCCTTCCGAGGTCACCGCACCAGCGAGCATGTCTTCTGGAGAAACTGCTGCTACACAGCCAGACGCACTTACTGCTCAATGCCAGGACCTGTCAGTTTTCAATTTCACCTCGTCCTCCCAAGATTCTGTCTCTTCTTGTTCTCAAAGATGCAAAAATGAGAACAGGAAGAAGAGGTCAACTAAGAAAGATTCTGCCAACAGGAAGGTGTCACTGCAAGGAGCCACTAGGACCACACCAAAACAGACTAAGCAGAAGATGAAGAAGAACAGGCTGGAGACTATAAATCAGCAATGGGGGATCACCAACGAAGTAGATGCTTTAAAGGAAAAGGAGCAGCCCTGTGCTGAACGGGCAAAGAGGTCCAGTAAGAGAGTTTCCTTCCAAAGCCCCGCTGTCACATCTGACGAACCTCAGCCTGAAGGGCCACAGGGCAGTACTAATGAACTCTGGTCTAGCAGAAACGCCATGAGAGAGAGTCTCTTAGGATGCAATATCACTATACTTAATGACCAAACCCAGTCTGGTCAGAGAATGTTGGACAGTGTCCGTCTGCATGACAAAACAGCTGGTCCTGAACAGCAGGATAATGTATCTCCTCCAATGCATGCATCAAAAAGATCTAGAGTAAAGGAGAAGGTTACCACATTGGAGACCACACCAAAAAAGCCCAGGGCTTCCCCAGGCCGGCGGAGAATGTCACAGATGTCTCCAGCTGTGTTTAACCCTCTTTCTTCAGCAAGCCCCAGGTTTGACAAGACTAGGAGCATTAAAAACTCAGGACAAAAGCAAGGAGGCTCCCCCCGGGTCTTAGTCACTGTTGGTAGAAAATCTCCAGGTACTCCTGGTGCATCTGTTGGACGGCCCACCTCAGGTCCTGCGAGTCCTGTGGTTATGAAGAGGAACCACAAGGGAGAGACCCTGCTGCACCTAGCTGCTATAAAGGTCAAGAGGTTTTGGAATAATTCTCCTTATATCCTACACTCCATTATCTGTTGCATTATACAAATGAAGATATAAAACCTTTCTGCAGTAAAGTGTATTGAAGATAAAATGTGTAACTAATGGGACGCAAACTTGGCCCTTTAGTTTTTTCATTATTTTAGTTTCATTCAAATTGCATCTAAGATAAATCTGCTAGTTTAATTGTCTTCTCTTTCTGTGGGTAGTCTTCAGATGATTGTACAGCCATGTTCCTGTCTGTTGAGAATCAACTATCTTGCAGTAATCCTTGTAAACATAGCTATAATCCCCCTCTGGATCCTTCACAAGATAATCAATGGCCCACAGTGGAGTGTGATTGATTAACAGCGGCGCTTTGGTACACTGGGATCAGTTGCTCTGTTTGAAGGGTTGCGTTTACAGCTCTGCAATTCTGACCTCCAGTTTGGTATTCTCTCCGGGTCCTGCAGGGAGATGTAGAGGCTGTCAAGGAACTGCTGGACCAGGGGGCTGACCCTAACCTGAAGGATAATGCTGGGTGGACACCTCTGGTAAGACTAATACACCAAGTGATTTATCTAAAAGCTTTTTTGTTGTTTGGAAAACATCAGTGACAAAAACAACAATCCTCAAAACAGCATTGTTAACTTTGTTTATCTACACTGGATGCTTTCTAACTCTAGCAGGAGGATAACATGGTGTAGGCATTTACAAATCAAAGACCTACATGTTGAAATTGACCAACATTTTCCATTTATGCCGGAAGTTGCCTGCATGACAAACTTTAAAATCCTTCAGTGCTTCCCAAGCAATTTCTTTTCTTTGAGAACGAGTGGCTGATTGTTTGCCACTATCTTATTACAGCACTTTACGTTGCAACTTGCTGTCAAAATAGGACAGTTTTTGGCAGATTTTTTAAATTGCTACCAATACGCTCAGAGCATGACATTGACAGTATTTGATGGACTTGTATTTATCTGAGTAGACTGGGAACATGACATGCTACAATCACCTAGACCTTCCTCCTGTCCTGCACTTGCAGCTCCATTTTATTGTACCGGATGTGTTTTACCGCTTAGATTATCTTATGGTTTCCAAAAGTAAAGAAATTTTAGGATTTACCATAAAATTCTCAGCTGCCCAATTTACTTTCACTCTTTAACTTGTCAATTTTATTAATAAAAAAAGCACAGGGTAATGTTGAAATTTTTATTTTATATTCTAAGGAGATCTATCAGCATGAGTTAAATTCTAAAAAGCTAATGGTGTGATCACAAAGCAATATCTGCTGAGTATACGTATATTCCAAACACCCCAAGGAAGGACTATACATTCAATCTAAAAGGAACAACGGATAAGTCTGTGTTTTAAGGATAAGAAAGAAAAACCAAATCAATGCCGAGCCGAATCACTTTTCAGCATTACTACTCTTTATTCTAGCATGAAGCGTGTAACCTGGGTCACCTGGCGGTTGTGGAGATGTTGGCCTCAAGGGGGGCCCTGTTGAATACGCCTGGCTATGAAAACGACTCTCCGCTCCACGATGCTGTGAGGAACGGACACACAGCCATTGTCAAACTGCTGTTGCAGCTTGGAGCCTCGCAGAATGTACTGTAAGTTGCTTTGTGTTTTTTTCTTACCTTGAGTTTATTGGTTTTACAAGGGAGATGCTAATAACACTTATATTCTGCATACAGTACTGCAGACAGAGTGACTCTCAAAAAAGTGTAGTTTCATGTCAAACGAATCAAATGGTGTTTTGCTTGCCACTGGTGTTTGTGAAAATCTTCAAGTGATGACCAGAGAGTAGTGTTTCCTTTATGATTTCTTTTAGCAGTGGGGAGAGGTTTGTCCGAACAACAACCCCAAGGACAGGCGTGCACTAGTGCAGTGTGTAGGTGGATAAATGTAAGAAAATGGACTGATGCTGGTCAATCAATTGATGCCGTAACAGTGTTCTTGGCCTCTGGAGGCAGAGTAGATGGGTAGCACGATATTCATAATGAGGAACAGGATGCAGGTTAATAAGTGATCAATAGAGTAGTTGATTAGGGTTGGTATGTTCGTCATATGTTGGCTGGTAAGCACTTTCTTTGGGAGGATTTTAAACCAATCATCCACTGTCTTTTGTCTTTCCTCATTTTACTGTGCTTGTCTCGTTGCTGTGATGGGCCCCCATTGACAGATCTTACATTTACTTACTTGTCTGTCACGATGCTGCAATATGAATGCATGCATCCAAGCCTCTCACACATATGCACACAAGAGACAAACCAAGGCATCTGCCAATGCAATCCCTAATGTAATGGTTGGCACACAGCTCGTGGTTTGGAAATACAGGTTTTTCAGATTTTCATTGTTCAACGGGGTGTATGCACATTATGTTTGAATTATTGGACTGCATTTATTTATTGTTTGGACCCTGAACTATAAATCAGTGACTATGAGTAAGTATTTAACTAACTGTGCAGGTTATTAGAAATTCTGACAAAACTCTTAAAAAAGGAAAATTTGAAGGTGAAAAAGAGTAAAGTGAATACTAATGTGTTTTATACAGTCAATGATTCCCTGTTATCTAAAAAAAAAAAAAAAAGGGTTTAAGCATTTACTCAGAAGCTGCACAGCAGGGCTTCTGATTATAAGTCTCAGTCCTGGAGGCATAAAGGTCTACCAGTGCATCACATTAAATGAGCTCTGCATGGTGCTAGCTGGTAGCATACGGTATGTTATGTTCCCAAACCTAAAGGACCATGCTGATATATATTATACATTTACTACAAATATTGTGACTGTGAATTATGACTATTTTCCATATCATACTTTAGTTTTTTAGATTGTTACTTAAGTTCATGTAAATACATCACAGTAGTAGAATCTTCTTGTGTTGATGGGAAAAACAAACATTTGAATTGGCTCAGTCGTAATCCGAAGCACTAAATCCATACAGACAATAATTAACATCACATGTGTTCCTTAAACTGGCACATCAATCCAATACACTGAACCTGTATTATTGTAAACAGTAAAAAAAGCAAAGCCAGTTGCCAAATGTTAGTAATAAGGCTGCGACGGTATGGCTTTTTTTTCAACTGTGGTTGAAAAGCAAGAAATTTCTGCTGTAATATTGTATACCGCAACCCCCTAACGAAAGTAGCGTAAATTAAAGTAGTATAGCAGGGTGCCTTAAAGGAGAATTCCGATTGATTCCAACACAAAGCTCTGTTGTTTGTAAATGTGGCGTCCTGTCAGTAGAGAGAAAAACTAAAAGTAGTTTTCCATTAAAGTCAATGTGTGAACTTCCACAGATTGCGGAACGGCTGCGTCCCGACTCTATCCCAGCTCCAGCGATCCACAGCCCTCGAGAGCAGATACGCAGAGCATCCGGTTAATTTTACGCATCCGGTTAATTTTCTAAATAAAATAGACACAAGGCAGATAATTTTTCCCTGCACTACACCTTGGAAACACAGCACAAAGTTGTTTCCCCTCTATTCCTCTGGATGGGAACAATTCACTGGAGAGGGGATGGAGTTGGGACGCAGCCGTTCCGCAGTCTGTGGAAGTACACACATTGACTTTAATGGAAACCCAATGACCCTGCCGTTGTTCCGGAGCGGATCCGCAGCCGTTCCGCATCCTGTCTAATGTCCTGTCTCCTGTCTCTAGTCTAATGTGCAATGGTAAACATTTCAGCTTTAATGCTAATGTGTCAACCTCCACTGAGAACGGAGAAATGTCTTTGCCTTCCCTACCATGTCTGTTGTTATGTGTCATGGAACATTACCCTCCCCAACTTGCAAAAGGTCGGATTGGCTCCATCTTTTGATATGTTTTGTTTAGAAAACCTTGAATCCATGTAAAACACAATGTCATTAGACACAATCCATGTCATTAGAATCAATGAACAACGTGGCCGTGCACACGTGCAGACCAATGTTGTTGGTTTTTTTTGCGGCGATGACCATGACAAGCTCAGACCCGCGGTAGTTGCAAAGTGTTGCAGGGCTCTCGACTATCTGTGATCGTACGCAGTTTGGCATTGAAGAAAGATTTGCATTACAATCACAGTTCTATACTCGCATGGCTTCACAGGGTTAAATGTAGGCATTGGATGAGTCATGTAGTGCATCAACTATAAACTGCAACACCCTGTTGATCCAACCATTAAGACAAGTTAAGAGTGAATTGTTTAAAAAGGAAATGTAACCAATGAACCTTTTGATTAAAAATGCAGTCAGGCCTCACCCTCTGCCTCATCAGTTGCTCGCCACGTGTTTCCATCATTAGACTTATGACTCCTTTCATGACATACTGCTGAGCTGACATAGTTCAAAAGCTCTGTCAGCTGTTAGGTGTGCATAAGCTTGGCTTGAATTTTTACTGACCTTATACAATCTTAGCATACGGTTTTCTTTGAGGACAAGTGCATTTGAGCAGAATTGTTGTTTTCATAATTCAAAAATGTATTTACAGTTGAAGAAGTGTTTAAAGCCTACAGACTTGGCACAGTTGCTGTTCCTGAGGGTATGTAAATAGGCGTGAATAAAAGGCTGTTCATATTGTTAGTATTAATGTTATGTTGAACTTAAGTCTTAATTCTTACTTAATTGGGTTCAGCTCATAATGAATATTCGAATCTCCTCCTCCCGGTTAGAATAAGTGTTATGATTACAGTGTAACCATGGTATCCTCTAGAACCACCATCGCCTTCCTCCCACTTGTGTACTTAATGCAGAGGCTTGTGGGAGAGTGTGTGTGTGACTTTACCTCTAGCATAATTTTTCATGCTTTATTATTTTTCCCCAGATTTTCTTCTCACGTGCAGCTGTGTAAACCGGCTTGTGTGTGCATATGTCTAAGTATGAGGGACATTTAATGTTTGTTTGTATTTTCGGGTTGGGGGGTATGAATCCAAATGAAATATTTTATGGACCAGTGGACCTATTAATTGTCCCCCAGGTGTTATCTTTGCTGACTCCTAATCTTTTAGAGACCTGCTGGGCTTGGTTCTTCTCTCAGTCTCATCTCCTCCTCTGTGTGCTTTTCTTCATTCATTTCTCCTCATCCTCTTTCCTCAAGGTGACCTCAGTTTATTTTTAGCTCTTTCAAACTTAAAAATACTTACTTTAAAGTTCTATTCAATATACCTATTGTCAACAGGGGTGGTTGCGGTTTCATCTCTTTGAGTCTCAAAGTGGTGCTTTTATAATGATGCTAACCTTCCATTACACCTACTTTGTACTGAGGGTATCACAGTTACATAGCTAAATATGTAATAGTAGGTAATGTTCTTACCTGATAAATCCTTGTGATTGAGAAAGCGTATTTGCTTAAAAGTCAGCACTTTTCAGTAATGGTTTGCACTCATGAGATTTTCTTTGGCATGCAACGAGTAGAGTGTGTTGTATAGGGACATGGTCCAGAAATGAAGTAGAACACAGATTTCAACTCACCCTCAGATGAAACAGTTATGCTCCAACAAGTGAATGACACACATGGGTGCACAGTTTCACAGAATGAGCAGGGTGTGACATTGCCAAATTTTTCTCAGAGCTTTGGGTTGGGAAATATTGATTTTCTTTGGTTCATGTTTGGCCGGTGATTAAAAACCAAATTTGCACCAATTGTTGAAGTGATGAAATGTTGGAATGATCTTGTTGGAGAAGACTTCGCTTTAGACCTATCACATAGTAGCATCAATGCTGCGTTAGTCTGTAAAAGTGTTGCCATATTGTCAGTTGGTAAGCCAGGTTGGTTCCAAATACGATAATTGTTAGTTAGATTTAGGAGTAAAAATATTCAAGTCTCGTGTTAGTTGCGAAGAGGATATAATTTGAAAAGGGAATATTGCTCACTGGCCGGTGGTACTTTGGCATATTATTATGTAGTTGAAGGCATGATTTCTTCATGAATTTTTTGCCAGGTATGAAAACGGTCATTATTTAAGATCCTTGGGCATAGACTTTGAGAACCTTGGCCAGAGAAATTTTGTTTGTGCCGGAGTACACATTTCCTTAAAATAAGGCAGACAGAGAAATAATAGAATATGCTTGGCTGATTCAAGTATCCTCTTTATCATTTCTTTTTTTATATATATTAAGACATATTTAAACTTGGTCGGGTATAAAGTTTTTGTTTTTTGTAAAACACAAAAAAACACATTTGTAATTTGGCTTTTGGATTTCTGTAGTATTATCTTTTGCTATGGTTTTCTGAAAAAATAGACATGTAAGTTGAGGTAGTAAGGTAAACGTATAGGTTGAGGTAATAAAATAAAAACAATCAAAAGTCTAACAGTTAGTGCTACCTTACAGACTTTTTGCATTTGGGACAATGGAATTTTTAACCATTATTTATCAGTGTTAGCATATCGGTATAGCCCTTTTCACACTGCATTCTCTTAGCCCAGGGTTTAACCTGAGACCAGGTTTATAGGATTCTTACTGCACTTCTACTAGCCCTTGGTTACAGTAAGTGTCAGTTGGACATATAACTGATGTTAACATTCTAGAACTTGGAGTGTGGAATGTGCCAGGATTGTGCCAGTGTGAGCGCTTTCTTAGCCCAAAACTAACCGCTCACTTACCTTGGGGCAATGTGAAAAGGGCTTATGTGTCATACAGAGTAACAAGTATCTACCTAATATAAATTCTACTTTAATTAATGTGTTTCAAATAAAATGAAGTACCCATACATTTAAAAAACACTGGTTACTTCAAGGGAAAAACGGTTTGCTATTTTCAGACCCGACTTGAATAATTAACATACAACTTTAACATACAACACCTTGTTGCACATTTTGACCTTTTACCTTGTGTTGATGTTGTTTTCCGTGAACAAGTCTAAGTAAATATTTTAGTCTTTTGACAATATGCCTGTTGTCATGCATTGTTTATCCGTTTTAAGATGTCTGTCTGTCCCTTTGGTCACCAGATGGTCTGCATTGTTGCAAAGGCATAAAAATATAGGTGTATTTATCTTGTGAGACACTGACACACTAACTTTTGAATTTTCTTTTTGACAGTAATCTGTATGGAAAGCGGCCTGCTGATTACGCAGTGAGTTTGGAGATACTGGCGATTTTCAAAGAAGCCTCAGAAGGAACCCAATATGCTAATACATCTCTGAGCCCCTCAGCCACTCTCTCTATGGTATGTCTACATGAAGATTTGATTTTTCTATTTCTTATTTCCCTTGAAATTGTTTACCCCTAAAGTACTAAAATGCTTGCATTCTAGGCTTAGATATTTCTAAACCATGTTCTTATATCCTTCCTTAGGTGAGTGACTGTGTAAGGAGGGATGAAATGGTAGTGTTTCTGGCCAGCAAGCTGTCACAGCCAGAACAGCTTCAAGTGTCAAAACTGGGAGAGCTTCTTGGAGGGAGGATGGCTGACACCTTTTCTGGCTCAGGTAGTGTTTGTGCGGTGCAGAAACATCTCCTCTTGGGGTTCTAACTTCCTCAATGTTTCAGGCAAAGCCTCTTAGAATACCAGTCACATATGATTGCTTTTTAATGTTGTTTGAGACACATGTCTCTGGGCAACACTGAAAATTAACAGCAGCTACCAGCCAATTGCTGTTACATTGGGACCATGGCTGGTAAGTTTGTTCACTGCCAAACACTCTGAGAAATGTATTAAATGGGTATATTGCAGGTTCCAGCACCCAACAGGTATGTGGCCATGAGGTAATGTCATGCCTTTGACATGGTGTCCGTTATGAAGATTATATACAGTACTCTTACCTCCATAGAGGTGGTATTTCTGAGTTTTCTTCACAGCTAGGCTTTACTTCCTTTACACAGACTCCTTTTGTATTGTAAAAGCCAAGAGTAGGTGCTTGAGCATTATCACTCATGAAGGTTAAACCGTAACTAACAAGTGATTTTAGAGCTGTATACATCATTGTGATACAGCAGCCCCTTCACTGTTGCATAGTAATGGCTGGAAGAGCACCAGAGAGCGAAGGTAATTGAAATCATTCCTCCTAATATGTTTGGAGGTACTGTCAGGGTGATGAATATGCACTAATGAACAACACTGGTGTTTCTTACAACCCACCCTCTTCTGACCGGAGGGGTGAAAGTTGGTGCTTTCAGAGAATGATTTTTACATTTTGAACTTGAGGCTACACATTCACATTTAATAAACAATGTATAAGGTTTCGCCCTGCCGATACAATTATGCTCATTTTGTACTTGTCAACCATGCTCACTTGTTGAATGAAGAGGCAATAAGATTCTATTTCACTATATAGGCTACTGCATGAACTCTGATTTGCCGCATGAGCTGGGCCTCAGCCATGGTTGTCTCTCATCGAAACATTTAAGTGTTGAAGTTCATCAGAAGATGTAATTGATTATTACAAATGAAATATAACACAAATGTTGTGTTTGCAAGTTCAATTTGGGTACGGTTTGTTTCTTCCCTCAGTGAGCCATGTCGTGGTGCCAGAAGGACACATGCCCATCACCAACTCCACCCTCTTGGGTCTTCTTGCTGGCTGCTGGGTTGTCAAATTCAGCTGTGAGTATGGAGGGATTTTTCTGTGGAGCCTATTATTTGATTTCATGTTAAACAGTTTGCTGTTGGAACCTGGGTAATATCCTACTCTAGCAAATTGTATCCACATATCCTGAATGTTAAATGTATCCTAAGCTTGGCCTGGCTTACTGTTTTAAACTGCAGTGGTAGTGAGAAAAAAATGGTAATGAGTTCACCCCGACCTACCACGTCTTACATTCATATTAGTCAAAAGACAATTGAAGTATTGATTGATTGATCTCTTTATTTCGAACATGCAAGAGAAAGTATATACCAATAAAATAATAAAAATAAATAATAAAACAATGTTTAAAAACATTGGAGAGAAAAACAACAAACAAAGTTCCCTTCTTTCCTGTGTTTACATACCTCTATCACATGTGCGAAAAGGAGTAGGAAGAAGTAAAACCTATGTACTCCTACCCCTTTAATTCTTGCATTCTTTTAATTTACAATATTTATAATTCTGTTGAGATATATATATATATATATATATATATATATATA
>NC_048417.1:17494357-17508943 GCF_013103735.1 Etheostoma cragini
GTATGATCCCGAAATCCGGCGTTGTGAATGATTCTTATTGCTCTTTTTTGCATAATGACTAGTGGCTGTAGTGAGTGAGTGAGCCAGTATATGTGACTACTTTGTCAAATAATGTAACTTTAGCCTGTGACAGCTTTCCTGCAGAAGCACAAAGGAAAGACAGTCAATACACTTAACTTAATATGAATCTAAGTATTGTTCAGTCAAATGTTTTTACTATAGATCCAAAACTCAAATATTTACCTTACTACTTTCTAATATTTACTTACCTCCTGGAGTTTAAGGTCTTCTAACGTAGAGATTAGATTTCACCATGATAATGAATGACAATTACGTTTAGATATTTAGTGTGCTCAGCTCATTTTATTTTGTGCAAACCAGTGCACATACCTGCTTACATGTCTGACAGCTAAATAGAGCTTGTGGGTGACAGGGGGAAGAGATCTCTGAATCAGTGCACCTCAAAGCTTTAATATTACTAGTGATGTAAAGATGTCTAACTCGAACCAAGATGAATACTTAGCTAAACAATTGGTTTTCCCAGCCAGTCTCCCTGGCGTCCTTGAACCAAGTCACTAGATATTCAGAAGAAGTTAGCTTTAGGGGAAGTAAAAAAAGACTTGCCAATGTGTGTTTAGGTGCGTGGTTGTGTCACTCTGTATAAGATTTTGTGTTTGGACCATATTCAGCCCCTCCCCATCTCTTTTCTCTATGCAGGCTGAGCACTTGACACAGCTTGTCTCCCTCATGACAGTTATTGTAGCATCTTGTCTGTCTCTGTCCTTGTTTTCTGTGTGTGCAGCTGAGTTCTCCCTGTCATCTGCTTTTACATGCCACCGCTGTCAACTAGGCCAAGCCCAAGCTTACCCCTTTATTAGTCATGCGTTTCATTGCAACACATTGTTCTTCAAAAAGCAGCTTCCATTTTTTATTTTAAACTCACCATGAAAATCAACTTCATCCTGCCTAACAGGGCTCCATCCAAATAAAAGCTTACCTAGGCTTTCATTGAAGATAAAACAATGGTTTAAAACCTTTTGTTCATCATGCACTTATTACCTAAAAACAAAAAAACATTTTTGTGAATATATTTATTTGAGATTAGGAGATGTGTATTAATCCCAAGGTCCAAGCAGGCGTCAGGATGTCTCGTACCATACCTAGTTAGTTTAAAGACTGATGGCAGGAGAAAAAAAAAAAAACATCTGAAGCTTACTAATATTTATAGCTGTACTCTCCCAGTCAACTAGTCAATTTATTGGTTGATACGTTCTGGCTCCACAAAAATTCTGATTGGTCAATTTTTTTTTCATGTTAATTTCATCAGGTGGAAGCATAGACCGTTACGGTCTAATTTCTGTTTAATTTCCTGTCAGTCCTCCTCAACCATGTCAAAGAATTCGCCAGTGTGGCAGTATTTTACCAAAATAGATAACAGAAAAAAGTTTGCAAGCAACAGTTTGTTGTCCTGTCTGTTTTGAGCAGGCCATATGAACATATCAGAATTGGCATATTTTGTAGTCTAATAATCGTTTTATAACTACCGGCGCACCCATCGGCAATGACGGTAGCGTTCCCCAGACCCCGCTGGAGGATAAGCCTCTACCATCCAAACGCAAAAATAATATCACGGAAGGAATTGTCGACTTTATTGCTCAGGATATGAGGTTTTAAGAACTTGTTAATATACAGCGCCAACTTGCCACACCATCACGCAAAATGTGAGGGACTCAAAGAGAAAGTTTCAGAGTTAATACAACACAGCGAGGAACTGAGCTTGACCACATATGTTTAAATATACAGTATATATTAAAGTGGACGTGCCTTTTGTGTTTAAGAGTAAAAGATTCAAATAATTGGTCTATTCGTGTCTCAGCCGCGGAGCCGAGCTCCATGTTCAGCGCTCCGTACGAGGACATGCACGGAGCGCTGAATTAGCGCTGTCAAAGCCAACAGACGAGTGGCTTTTCAGTGCAAAATAATTAGGTCAAAAACAATTTAATATACTGCAAATAGCCTACAAGCACAAGTACTGCGCAACAGTACAGCTAATTTATCTTGCATTTTTTCCGCCTCAGTTGATTTTAGCCGATATTTTGACAACTTCAGTCGACCAAGAATTTCTTTGGTTAAGTACAGCACTACTAATAATCATATTTGTATTATATTTGTGTAACCTGTACATAAGCAACCCTGCGCTATAGCTGGAGATATTGCAAAGAAATTCCGCACAGATATTTTTCATTTCTGTTCTCGTATCGGTTAAACAAACCATATACCTTGTGTAAACGTGTTGTTAGGCATATTTTTTCACTTTGGACAGAGCCGGGCAAATTGTGTCCCTCTGACTCCAGTCTTTATGCTAAAATAGGCTAACCAAGTCCTGATTGCAGCTTCCCGCTTAATGCGCAAACATGAAGTGTGAGATTATGCTTCTCATTTCCCTCTTGGAAAAAAGGCAAAAACAGTGCATTTTTCCTTTTAATATACTTTATCCTTTTATCGCTCCCATTTATTTTCCAATTTGTGATGGCTTATTTCCCTGTACTGTTTTTTTGTCACTGCTACGCCCACTGTTAGGCCCAGGGAGGATGTGTGCACCCATGTGCTTCCTCCCGATACACATATTTTGGCTGCTTCTCTTAGGGTTTCAGCAAAAGGCTTCACCTGAATGCATGCCCCATTATGCACGTACAGTAGCCCTGCCAGATGCATTGCTAAGAGGGATTGAACCGTGGACTCAACTGTGGGCCGTTGTTTTGCTGCTGTGCCCTCTCTGCACACCTGAATACAGTGGCTTTTTTTTTAGGATACTGAGTATCAATAAAGAATGAGCTATTGTACCCCATCTCGACCGTGAAGTGTGAGTATGGGCCTTCATAATTTCACATCAGTCAAACCCTAGTCTCCAGTGGTTGTCTTCATAATGAAAGGATTCCCACTTCTCCGGGTAGCCTCTTGATTAATCAAGGAAGTAGGTTCATTTGCTTGCACTGACTCAGGAATGAAGGGGTTGAGATGTTTTCTGCATTCAGTCTTTGTGAACGTAAGTAGCAAACTTGCTAATGGCTCTTCAGCATTAAGCATCATGGTCCGTAGCAATTAACCCCAGTATCTCCCCTCTTCTCTTCCTAAACCTCTGACAGGGTCTCTGTGAATGAAAGCTGTAATTAAGGGGATAAAGGAATATAATTACACTCAACCCCGTGTTCTGGATATTTTCTGTATATGAGCTGTGTGTGTGTGTGTGTGTGTGTGTGTATGTGTGTGTAATTTGCTGTCTCATAAGGTGTTGTATTGTGACAAGATACACGGACACTTATGCTATAGCTGCAAGATATGGAAATAATAATACATTTTATTTATATATTGCTGTACAGTAAAACCACCACAGATGGCACATATACAGTGGGGCTCAAAAGTTAGGGCACCCTAAGTAAAAATTGGTATTATTGCGCATAAAGAAGGCAAGGCAGCTTTATTTGTATAGCACATTTCAGCAACAGGGCAATTCAAAGTGCTTTACATAAAATCAGTTAAACAGATAAAACACAAGTACAAAAAGTTAAAAATCATAAGCATCAAAAACCGATAAAACACGTGAATAGACAGTTAACAAAAAGGAGTATATAAAGAAGCCAAGAAAAGATGGAAAAATCTTCAAAAGGCATCAAATGAAAGATTAGAAATTTGTTTAATAGGTCACAAAAAGTTAGATTTTTTTTCCATCATGTACACTTTCAAAATAACAAAAACTTAAAAAATTGAATCTGCAAATGTTTGCAAACCCTGCAGAGTTAATACCTTGTACGGCCCCCTTTGGCAAGTAGCGCAGCTTGGAAACGCTTCCTATAGCGAGCCAAGAGTCTTTCAATTCTTGTCTGTCACGCACTGCTCTTTTAAGGTCTATCCATAGATTTATTTAATTATGTTTAGGTCAGGAGATTGTGAAGGCCTCTTCTCTAAACGTACCTTTGCTCATACCTGCCAAAAAGTTCTGTTTTAACGTCATCACTCCACAGAACTCCCACCATGCATCAGGCTTGTCTATATGTTCATTTGCAAAACTTCAAACGCTGATTATTGTGGTGAGGACATAGAAGAGGTTTTCTTCCGATGACTCGTCCAGGAAGAACATATCTGTACGAGTATCTCTTTATAGTGGAATGGTGTACCACAACTCCAGTGTCTGCCAGGTCTTTCTGGATGGATTGTTCAGTCAAACGTGGGTTTTTACTTGCTTTTCTCACAATCCTGCAAGCTGTTCTTTTTTTTTTTTTTTTTTTTTGGTCTTCCAGATCTTGCTTTAACTTCCACTGTTCCTGATGACTGCCATTTCTTAATTACATTCCGAACAGAGGAAATTGGCATCTGAAAACGCTTTGCCATCTTCCTATAGCCTTCTCCTGCTTTGTGAGCGTCAACTATTTTCAGTTTCAGTTTTTTAGACATCTGCTTAGAAGAACCCATAGTGCTGATTGTTGGGGCAAGGTCAGATGAGTCTGGGCATTTAAAACCTTAAAGGGTTGATTGAATGCTAAACCAATTTTGCTTTGTCATATGTGAATAACGACAGCTTGGTGAGTAAATGGGACATATGTAGAAGCTCAAAATCCCATTGACAAGCCTTTCCTCTGCAAATCTCACATTTTGAAACTGCCGCTGAAAACGGGCAAATCCCAACAAAGCTAAAAGATGACGTCAACATCTCAGCACCTGTAGCTTTTTCACGCCAATGGATGTAATAAGAGAATGTTCACGCCCCAAAATGTACATACAGGTCACTGACCTTAGAACAGTTCAGAATGTAGCTAGGTCAAGTTGATATCAGACTGAGCACGCTGCTCTGTGTACATTGACGGAATTTACAAAGAAGAAAGTTTGGAATATTTTCTAGGATATCGACAATCACCAGGGTCGTAAATGCAGTGTTCCAGGCTGTACAGGGAATTGTGACACTTCTCATAGTCTTCCCAAGGAAGCAAACACTCGACGGGCATGGCTGATGTTTCTCGATAAGGAGATTCCTGTGAAGTTCGACACTCAATTATTAATTTGCTCGAACCATTTCACCAAAGACAGTTTTCAAAACTTTGGACAATTTAAAGAAGGATTTGCTAAGCTGCTGTTGCTCAAAAAGGGGCTGTTCCAACTGTATGTTCATCACAACCACAAGCTGTAAGTATAATTTAGTCGCTAACAGTAACATTAGCAATGCTAACGTATCCTGTAGCTAGTATAGGTAGAATGTGTGTTGGCAAAGGAAGTAACGTTTCATTTTCCTAACTGTGGTTCATTTGAATAAATACCCTGTGTTGTCATCTAGCTACATCTACAGTTCACGATGCATGTTTGTCCACTTTGTCAGGTTAATTTGTATTGCTTCAGCGAGCTAGCTAACTGCAGATGAGTAGAATTGTGATAGTTTGGTTGCTAGCTAAGCTGTAACGTTACTCAGCTAGTTAGCTATGTCGATCCCATTTGCTTCGACAACAGAACTGGAAACGTTATTTCAAATATTATCTAGTCCATCCGGATATAAACTGCAATATATTTATTTGTACGGTTTTTTTTTTTTCATTTTAGAGTACATCACAAGAACGACAGCATACGAAAGACGCAGAAGGCCAAATATATGCTCCAAGTGTGGCATCTTGCAGGACACAACTGTCTCAAATGACATTAAGACCTCACATACAAAACAAAGGAAACATTCTAGTTATTCTTACAAAACCAGACGTCTTACGGTGTTTGTGTAGCATTATGACTGGGTAGCATTTAGCAGAGCAGTGTTATCCAGCTGTTTTCTCCCAAAATGTTGTTTTCCCCTTCATTGGAACGTTATGCAGGTATGTACACTCCCTAAGAACTTAATCATTCAACAAAACAAGTCTTTAGAAAAGGCAAATGTCGATGGGGGACAAATTGTCTGCAGAAACTGGTTTTGTTTAGTGAAGGTGTGAGACATGAGCAATGGTCTCTAGAGACATCAAGCCTAATTGTCGGCCATCTAAAATCAGTTCAGTTTTAAGCTGCTCTAACTGTAAGGCACTTGTAATAACACTGGTAAGAGTACAACTTTGGCACAGCTTAGAGATTTAGCAACTGCTTTTGCTTTGAGTTAACTGAAGTATTTTGCTTGGTGTGTGTAAAAGTTAATACAATTATGTTACAAAATGAGTTTTTTGTTTCAGGCTGTATCTTGCAGCCATGCACTTCAATAGGAATGCTGATTGCCCACAACGGAAGACGGCCAAGGGGAAACTAATGTAAAAACTTCTGTTCCCAAAGGCCAAAAGGGGAGATTACACCGTTAAACAAGTGAAGATAGAGCCAACAATTTGTAAGTTTAAGATTTTCTTTAAATTACAAACAAAAATAAAAATTTGCATTGTACAGGCAATAAAAAATAACTTTTCACACACTACAAACAAATCAAAATGTGCAATGGTATAGGTGCTAAAAATGACTTTTCAAACACACAACGGGCTACGTCTTAGACCTGATGCGACTGGTGTTCTTTTCTGGAAGCAGTCCGGCAGATTCCTGGGCCCCAGGACCTGTGTGCTCAGCTCGACAGGCCTTCCATGGACAATGCTGTTGCTGAACATGTGTCATGGTTCAGTTGAGGGGGTCTGAACCTGACATACTGCCCTGAAGCATCCAGAAACTTCCTCCGTATATGCAGCACCACACAAGAGGGGATCACGACACAGACACTTCTCCCAAGAAAACCCCAGCACCAGCTCACAAAAGTTGTAGAGGCCGCGTGTCTGCATTGCCTGCAAAGAGAACAGGGTGTAGTGGAAAATCAAATTTTTTATCTTTTAGATTTCAGAGTATAACACTGGATGATTATTTTGAAACAAAATAACGTTTTTCATTTTGTTGTATTGATAATACAGTGTGTTTTTATAATACTGCTGAACCAATCAATAGGTATTGTTATACTTGAACTACAATTGTGTCAAATTGGCCTCACCGTTCCATCCCTCTGATTCTCAACGGGCCATGGTCAACTCTGTAGATATTCATTGCATTTTGCAAAGAATATGTATTGAGACACACCGGATGAAGGCCTGGATGGTCAGTCATAAAGGTTATCTCCTCAGTAAACCTGGGTCAGTATACAGTCATGTATTTGTAGTTTTGGTTACCTCAGGTATTTCTTGGCAACGCATATTTTGTCTCTTCTGGTGCAATTGTGCACATTTTCCACAAGTACACTTGTCAAGGTAAGATGGATGCACCGTAGTTTTAATTTGACTCATTACTACATGTTAACAAGGTGATTATCTCATAGTCAGATGACCTAATCAGCAGGATAGTAGTTCCAAGATTACATTTGACGTACTCACACAGGTGAGAGTAGTAATACTTTAGATGTAGCATACAAACGGAACAGAAATGGTAAGCTCCTGTCCAGTTAAATGGACATCCTGTTGTAAGATAACACACTACTACTACGTGGCAAAGAATGTACGGAATTCATAATCACAACCACTATTCAGCAGGAGAGTATACGGTAACAATATTACAATAGTGACTAAGACGCATTTGTTGTGAGCATCTCTATGAACTGCCCAATACAAACTGGCCACTAACATTTCAGTCAAGTAGACATCTTGACTGAACTTGGGAGGATACAAGTTGTAAAATATTTGTCCGTTTGCAAATTGATAACTTATGTTGCTTACAATGGTAAAAACAAACCTAATACAAAGTTATGCTTAGGCTACAACAAGTGTGTATTAAACTAGTATAACATGGAACGCTATATATGATATGGTTTAACACCTAAAGTATCCATGCTATCTCAACCTTGGATGTTTTAGTGAGGGCTGTTGGTCATGTCTAGTCAGCGGGTAGCTCATTTAAATATTCATAAGCAGACCATCTAAGGCAGAACAACTCTCGTTTCAATCATGGTCAATTTAACAGGGTAGCATGAGGGCCAAAAGAACAGCAGAAGCAACATTTTCAGCCCAACAAATGTTACATACCGTATCAGGAGACCTTAAAGAACAGCAAGACATACTATACATAACCATTCTATCACCCCTTTAAGATTGACATCAACTGGTCTTTCCAGACTATGATTGAGAACAATCCATGACAATGTCAGGTCTCACCTTTCCAAAGGGCGCGGTGCATGCTATAAACTCTCCAGGGTGCCACAAATCGTCATTTTTTTGTTTTCTGTTGTTTTGAAAGTGTAAATGATGGAAATAAAATCTAACTTTTGTGACATATTATATGAATGTCTAATCTGTCATTTGATGCCTTTTGGAGATTTTTTACATCTTTTCTTGGCTTATTTATGCACATTTAATACAAGTTTTTACTTGGGGTGCCCAAACTTTTGAGCCCCACTGTAGCACAAAGATGAACAGATTAGGGTAATTGTGTTTCTATAAACTTCAATGGAAGGTGAAATGGATCACCTGGGTTTGGTGAAATGTTGATACTTGGCATGTGTGTATTAGGTCTGTGGGCACCGTTTGCATCTCTCAAAGTTGGAAGGGTTGCGAGAAGTCTGTTATAATCAAAATAGTTGTTCAGGCCAAGATCTATCTCAGATCTATTTCACATCATTTTTTAAAGCAAACTGCAGTATTTTCAATCAAATCTAGATATTTATTTATACCCCAAATAACTGAGTCACTAATTAAACACTTATTGGGAAAAACAGCACTGTGATCTGTGCCATGTACAGAACCATGTTTTATCTGTGACAGCAAGAGGTCATTAAAATATGTGACTGTTCTTTTTTTTTTCTTTTTTTTTTTTAGTAAACGTATCCTCCTTTCAAGATGATTTTTGTAAGGATAAAGAACAAAAGATTCAAAACATGCCAGGATGCTGGCTGTCACACAGTTAAATCATTGACTCCCTAAAACCTTAAGAGAGAAAGAGATGATGCTCGAATTCTGCTTAAGCTTGAGATACTTTAAACAAGGGTTGCATCATTAACTTGATCATGCTGTGGACATCTTTCTCTGTCAACAACTGCAGCTTTGCCAATACTTGAAATCTTCCAACTTATGATAAAACAGAAGTGAGCTTTGTCATCCTCCATTCTCAATTGCCTTGTCACATTCTATCAAGTCAACATAATTAGCTGTAGCTTTAATTCTTTTCTTTCTCTTTGATGTCAGGGGTGGAGGCATGTCTGCAGGCAGGCAAGAGGATGCCTGAAATTGAGCACGAGGCAGGAGAAGGCCCCCAGCGCAGCCGTGTCAACAGATGTAGCTTGGTAAGTGTGAAGCATACAAACACAAACGTGAAATAGAGGAATATAAATTGTCTAGACCCTCTGTCCTTGGGGAAAATTACCTTTTTCCGACAGTGAAACATGGTTCTTATATAGCAGCAAAGAGTGCCATAAATAAATCCCTGGGACTTTAACGTGTTTTTTGTTAATTGTAATTTGTTTTTTGTTTTTTTTTACACTAATTGAACAAAAACACAGTAAGTTTGGAACCAGCTTCTCATTCAATGTGTTTTCTTTATTTTCCTGTTTATTTACATTGTAGTTAGATTATCACTGAAGGCATCGAAACTATGAATGAACACATATTGAATTATGTACTTAACAGTGTGAAATAACTGAAAAAATGTCTTACGTTCTAGTTTTTTTTCAAAGTTGCCGCCCTTTACTTTTTTGATGGTGCTGCAAACCCTTGGTGTTCTCTCAATGAGCTTCATGAGGTAGTCACCCGAAATGGTTTTCACTTCACAGGTGTGCCTTGTCAGGGTTAATTTGTGGATTTTCTTGCCTTTTTAATGGGGTTGGGACCATCAGTTGTGTTGTGCAGAAGTCAGGTTGATACACAACCGACAGCCCTATTGGACAACTGTTACAATTCATTTTATGGCAAGAACCAATCGGCTAAGTAAAGAGAAACAAGTGGCCATCATTACTTAGGAAATGACGGTCAGTCAGTCCAGAATATTTCGAAAACTTGTGTCCCCGAGTGCAGTTGCAAAAACCATCCAGCGCTACAACGAAACTGGCTAACATGAGGACCTCCCCCGGAAAGGAAGACCAAGAGTCACCTCTGCTGCTGAGGATAAGTTCATCTGAGTCACCAGCCTCAGAAATCGCAAGTTAACAGCAGCTCAGATTAGAGACCAGATGAATACCACACAGAGTTGTAGCAGTAGACACATCTCTAGAACAACTGTTAAGACGAGACTGCGCAAATCAGGCCTTCATGGTCAAATAGCAGCTAGGAAACCACTGCTAAGGAGAGGCAACAAGCAGAAGAGATTTGTTTGGGCCAAGAAACACGAGGAATGGACATTAGACCAGTGGAATCTGTGCTTTGGTCTAATGAGTCCAAGTTTGAGATTTTTGGTTCCAACTGCCGTGTCTTTGTGCGATTGAGAAAATGTGACGGGATGAATTCTACATGCCTACTTCCCACTGTGAAGCATGAAGGAGGAACTGTGATGGTGTGGGGTTGCTTTGCTGGTGACGATGTTGGGGATTTATTCAAAATCGAAGGCACACTGAACCAGCATGGATACCACAGCATCCTGCAGCGGCATGCCATCCCATCCTGTTTGCGTTTAGTTGGACCTTCATTTATTTTTCAACAGAACAATGACCCCAAACACAGCTCCAGGCTGTGTAAGGGCTATTTGACCAAGAAGGATAGTGATGGAGTGGTGACCTCCACACTCACTGGACCTGAACCCAATAGAGATGGTTTGGGGAGAGCTGGACCACAGAGTGAAGGCAAAAGGGCCAACAAGTGCTAAGCATCTCTGGGGATTCCTTCAAGACTGTTGGGGAAACCATGTCAGGTGACCTCTTGCAGCATGTTTACATGTACATGGTTATTTTGAAAAAGGAAGCCATCTCCCTTTGTTTGTGCCCTTCGCTTACACGCAGACAGAGAATTTTCCTCTGAAAACGAAATTTTTTAAATCTTTGTTTTGGGCTGCACGAATATGGCCAAAATGATAATCACAATTCTTTTGATCAAAATTTATATCAAGATCATTTGTTGATTTTAACCAAAACAAATTTTGTCGCATAGGCTATTTATAACTGCGAGACGGAGTGTGATGGACGTTACACACAGAGAGACGGTTGACTCATTATGAACGGGTCCAGCACGGGTCGAATGGCGGAGACACACTTCGTGTGTATGAAATGTCTGTATCGTCACTGCGCTGAGTTTTTATGAACTGTGATGTTCTGGCCATGAGTCACATCTCACGCGGTTACTCTACCAACTGAAGTTAGTTGCATTCAATAACTTCTTCTGTGTTCTTCGCTGTGGCCGCTGTGATAGCGGAAACACTGGTACAAATACAGGTTTGCCCCTCATGCTTAACAATATACAGCTAAGTTAATAACAATTAAAACTGTGGACAAATGTCATAATTGTGGACCGGCGGCTGCTGTTTGGCAGGGCTGCACGGAGAGTAAGACAAGAGAGAGTAAGAGAAGAGATCCAACACAGGCACAGCTTTACAGAAGAAATGGGTCATGTAACGCAAAATTAAACCATATCCACTTAAACAGAATTGCAGCGGATGCGAGGACATTAGCACCGGTGCGTCCTAGAGGAGCTAACAGCTAACAGACGCTAGCAGGACCAACTAGCACTGGTCAGTGCTGTTGTCTGAACAACAACAGACGGGACAAAATGTTGCGTTTACCGGTAAACTGGTAAACCTTGAGACTGACGTATAACCGACTGCTATCTGTTGAGTTTTCCTCTCATTTCTCTGTCTTCTGTGACTGTCTACATCTTGAATGCACAGGGTGCAGGGAACTACTTTGACTTGCTCATTAGCAGACAGTGGATTAAGGAGCGGTAGATTGGCTTTGCAAAAAAAAACTCAGCGTTCTATGAAAGCGCTCGATCAGGAAAATTTGATTGTGGGAAGTCAAAATTGTGATAGCGATTAAAATTCGGTTGATTGTGCAGCCCTACTTTGTTTGCATGTAAACTCGGATGCCGAGTTAATGAGAAAGAGAATCTGAGTTTTCTGTCGCACAACTATTTTGCAGCGGCTCTGTGCGAAGTTAAGCACCAATCATGACGATAATGATTGGTTTAAAGAAATGTCATAAAACCAATGCACGTTATCCTCCCATCCCTGAATGCTGTGTGGAGTAGCCAGACCCTACTTCAGCGTGCTATGGAGGAGGATAATATGCTATTATCCAATAGCATACACCAGCAGAAACCCACCATCTATACCTCAGAGCCTGGTGTTATGAGGATGATGTTGTGGGAATGCTTCTTTGTAGCAAGCCCTTTAAGGGCTTGGGAAGGTGGAGAGTAAAATAAATACAGCAAAATCCTGGAGAAAAACGTGCTGCAGTCTATAAGAGAACTGTGATCTGGGAGAGTATTTATTTTCCAGAAAGACAACTACTCCAAACTAATCTAAAACATCAACAGATTTAATGTCCTGCAAGACATCAGCAGCTCCCATACCAGTCCCCATGAAATTTGACAGTGCGTTTGTCATTCTTACAAAGAAGAATGGGAACAGTCTGCCTTGTCTAGATGGTGTGGATGATACAGACCTAGTTACACACACTCAAGGCTTACTTGCTGCTAAAGGTGTCTCTACTAAATATTGGGGTTGGGGAATACCTTTTAATTGTGTTTTTATACCTATTGAATCAAATTTGATTACAGTTAAACATTGTCTTTTTTCTGTTTATTATCAACAATTTATCTACTAAAACAATGAAATGTGAAAATGTCAGAGGGTAGTCAATACTTCTTAATGGCGTTGTTTGTATGCATTAGAGAAAAGAAAGATTACCTTTTTTTTATCCCCTAAAAGATCAGCGCTCTGAAAGGCTTAAGAAGCAGACTAACACAGGGTTTGTTGTAGTGATGCCCCTTCACGTGTGTGCATTAGTAGATTTAAGATGTCCCTACTGTAGGTTCTTCTGTTTGCTTCACTGTTGTGCAGGAGATATCCATTCAAGATTTATTTAATTTTTTTATCATCAATCATAGATTCATAAATCCAACCAAGTGTAGACAAATAAAGTTCTTACTAGAAACTCTTGAGGGAGCCAGTTAACACCCCAAACCAGTTGAGTTCATTGATGCTGTGAATAGAACAGTCTCCAGCGGCCTAATTCACTGCTGATTTAAACAGCAATGCTTAGTGGTTCAGATTTTGCCTGGAGAATGGTGCTGATAAAAATGTCTCCTGGCTCTGCCGGAAAGAAGTAAATACAAAGCATCCATGCAGATACTTGGTAATATGAGAGCCTAGATTTATTGGTAAGGAAATGATTCAGCGTTTAACTGTTCCTAATGAACAAAAGGGGAGACTTTAATCATTTTACCAATGTTCCCACAATGAGTTTTTTTTCTGGTGCTGGATGTTGTGATGGAATAATGATTTGAAGATAATATAGTGTTTTGATTTTATAAGAGTCACCAATGCTTGACTTTGTTTGTTTTCTAATCATTCATCTTTTGCAGCTCCCGCCACTCTTCGATGGCTGCTTCTTCTTCCTCCTTGGCTTCTTTAAGGCTCCTTCCAAAGGCGAGCTTACCAAGCTGCTCCAGGAAGGAGGAGGTCAACTCCTGAGCCGGCAGCCCAAGCCCGACAGCGATGTGACACAAACCATGAGTGCCGCCGCCTACCACGCACTGCCAGGCTCTGACCAGGCCCTCTGCACCCAGTACATCATCTTTGACCCCCAGGGCCCCCACAAGCCGGCAGTAGTGAGGCGAGGTAAGGTGTGGTCAGCTCCCTCCACCTGGCTCATTGACTGCGTCACAGCCTTCCGCCTCCTCCCCGTGTCAGTCAAAGCGTCGGTCTAAACAATATTTTGTATATTCAATAATATTTTTTCACTGAGATATCACTTGTCCTTGAGTATGGTCATCATGTGTTTTTTTTGTTTTGTTTTTTAAATGCGGTGATTAAGTAAACATGAATCACATAAACAATAATAAAACAATTATGTGGCTCTTACAATTTAAACTTGAAGTTGCTGTTTCTTTATTTTTGGAGCTTAGAGTGCAAAAATGTCTCCCACATAAAGTGCACAGTATATAGTGTTTATATTCGTCGTTCTGAGTCCGTTCTTCTCCCAGATGGACATGTCTGGAAAACCTCCACAGGGAGATGTCCAGGAGGAATTCTTATCAAATGCCGCAAACCACATTAACTGACATCAACTTTACTCATATATTTTAGCTCCATTCAGATATCCAAGGCTCCTTACTCAATTTCTAAAGGTGAGCCCAGGCACACTCTGAAGAAAACTCCTTTCAGCAACTTGAGTCCTTAATCTGATTTGTTTCTGGTCATTACCCAAAGTTACTGGCTACAGGTGAAAGTGTAGAATAGAAAAAAACTTGTTCAGTCAGTGCTGGCATTTTAATTCAATTTTTTTTATAGTATCAATTCATAAAGATTTACCTCAAGACACGTTACAGGTAGAGTATGTCTAGACCACACTATAATTTACAAGGACCCAACAGTTCTAGTAGTTCCCTCCACAGCAAGCAACAGTGCGACAGTGGCGAGGAAAAACTCCCCTTTAAGGAGAAACCTCTGACAGACCCAGCCTCTTGGTAG
>NC_048417.1:17509043-17534260 GCF_013103735.1 Etheostoma cragini
TGGGCCGAGGCGAGCCGAGGCGGGCCGAGGCGAGCCGAGGCAAGCTGTTACCAGCAGTGGAAAAACGCCATTAGAGCTTTGTAGGTCAGGAGAAGGATTTTCAATGCAGACAGACAATGCAGAGAAGCTAATACAGGAGAAATATGATCTTAGTTCTTGTCAGAACACGCGATGCAGCATTCTGGATCAGCTGGAGAGTCTTAAGGAACTATTTGAGCATCCTGATGATAAAGAATTACAGTAACTTGCTGTGTCCAACTTTTGTGTACACAAGTTGTGTGTTTGTACCAACCAAATGCTGGGCTGAAGGTATGTGTGCTTTAAGAGGTCTTCTAGTAGCCATCTCCCAAGATGCCATTTTCAATAGTCAGGGATGCACCTAATTGCTATTGATTGCTGTGTGCTGCATAAAATTGCTTCCATTTTCGTGTCGTCGGCGGGAGGTGGGAGAAGGCAATTAGTAGTGCAGACAAGATAGAAGCCCAGACTGACTTGTAATGAAATGGAATGAAGGAATGAACCTGTGAGTAATGCCCTTGAACTCACTGAGCATTACAATACCATTAAGCAAGGGTATCTTCTAATTTTTTCTCTGTATGGCATCCCAGGAAAATACTATACTCTTATTTATTCAGTCATGTTCTGCTTATAGAAAGATTACCTAGAGTTTTGCTTAGAATAAGGCTAAATTCAAGGAGAGTTTCCCAGCCGCATCCACCATACAGCGCATTCAGTTGCAAAGAAAAGCTGTGCTTTTGGCAGTAATACATTTTTCATTAGTTGTTAATTGTCCTTTTTCATGACACCTTAAATGATCTTGTGTCAGAAAGCAGTGGACAAACCACAAAAAAAGAAATTCATTCACTTTTGCAAAAAATTACTTATTTTCAAGTCTATTTAACAAAATACTTTGTCTCAATGAATAATACACATTTTCTCATTTCATGTGTTTTTTTACTCCATTTTAGATTTCAGAATACATATTATACGTTTGAAGATATTTACATATGAACAACATGGGGAACATCAAGGGTTGTTTAACTTTAAAAATAATTGGACCTATTTCTTTTACAGCATGGGCTGAACCTGTGCGAGCGTGTGGTCATATACAATCAAAGATGCTCTTAATTCTAAATGTAAATTTCAAATTTGTTATAGAAATGATACTATGAGTCCCTCATGAACAGACCCTTGGTGCCCTAAAACGAATACAATTGATTGTATAATAACAGTGTTTCTCTCTTCGTATTCCAGATAATACTCTGTGTTGGTTTTCAGGCACACTTTATGTAACAGTTTTGTCGCTGAAACAAAGATAAAGGACAAAAAAATAATCTGTCATGGTTTCCAGCTACAGTAAGTCGGTGTCTCATGGAAAAAGCAAATGGCATACCTTTACAAAATGGCCATGTACAAGCCTACAGTTTGAAAAAATCAGAGGACAGATGGTGGTAATTTGAATAGACATTTACAGACAGACATTAAGACTCAAGTTTCTTGGCAAAAAATGAACATAGATTACGCTGCTGGCCTGTCCTTGAAACTGTGCAGCTTTACACATTTTGCAAGGAGGAATGTAATTCCCCCTGGTTCGCCCAGACACAGGCTTTGTCTGAAATGCTTTTTTTATTGTATTTTTGAATGCAGCCTATTCTTTAAAACAACACACATGGGAATCAACTGTATGTTAATCCATGTCAATCCTAACTCATCCGGTGTAGCTGTCAATGAGAGCTATGAATGAAATGCACCTCAGAAGCACGGGAGGAAACTAGGCAGAACAATCAAACTCTAAATTTGTTGCAATTTCACATTGTCATCTGGATCAAGTAGCCGGGATACTTCTATCTGCCATCATCTTCTACTTTTGCTTCTATCAAAACCACTTTTATTTTAAGATCTATCTGTGAATTAAATTCTGTATTTTTTTCTAGCTGTAATTGAGCTGGCTGTGTCCTTGCCCTTGTAATCCTCCCTGCTGGCTTTTACAGGAATGTCAAAGGGTAAAACAATAACGAGCTTTGGGTAATACATAACGTTAAACCATTGCACTGAGGAGTCCAAACAAAGTAGCACTTGAAGCAGTCTGGGCTGTTCATTCACTGTTTGAAGCCAAAGGCCATGCTTTGTGGATCTTATCTGGAACAGTAGCAATAAGGCATCGGTGGTGGCAGCAATGCCTCTGAGCCCTGGCACACTCACTTCAGTCTTTGCTACCCAGTAAAGTAATTCCAATATATTTTTGGATACATGTGCACGCTGAATAATTATTTGGCATCTAAAGTAATTAAGATGACTGAAGCTCTTTTATTAATCCTAAAATATCTGCAGCACTGACGCTATGATTGATAAACCGTAGATGTCCGTTTTGTTTTATGTGTGCAGACTTCAAGCCAGATAGAAGAGGACTGTCTTTTCACATTGAGAGACACTAAATCACGGTAGCTTAATGATAAAAATGACCCGAGCTCCATTGTTATACCTAGGACTTGAACTCCACCCACACTCTTTCAGTTCTGTGTTTCATCCAGCAAACCGTTTGCTGCAGCTTTACAATAGGAATATCAGTACAGACTGAAATTTTTCCAAAAATGAGTTTTAGTGCTTTTTAAAGTAATATACATCTTTAGTCATTGGTCTTTTTTACCAATGTTCATTTCTGTCTCATTACAGAGCGCTGGGAGCCGCTATTAAGCAGCCCATCCATCACCACCCAGGAATAGGGTTTATAAGGTTAAGGGGAACTGATTTTCTGGAAATGGAAAAAAATCTTGTGATAAATGGCATGAGTTTACTGGAATTCACCTTTTGAATTAATTACTACTATTTATCATCTCGAAAATACCGTCTTTTGGGCCCTGATTGGATGCTTTCTCTTCTAGACTGGACGCATTGAGGACCACTCGGGTCTGGGAAAATATCTTGGCAATACGTTAGCGTCTCTCTATGTTGCAGGTCTGGCCGTATAGCCACACAGCATTTGAAGGGAAGAGCTGTTCTAACATTGGGAAGGGGTGAAGGGGTGGAAATCTACTACACAATCTATAGCAATGGGATAATGTAACAGCTTTGTATCTTAACAAGCCTTATACGTATGTTTAAGTGCTTCACTGGCTGGAGATCAACAGTATTGTGGCTATGACATATTGGATGAATGGCGTGCTGATGTATTCTCACACGGACCATATGCACGTGAATGCTGCTTAAAAGCATTTAGACAAATGCAGATTCCCTCCTTTTGTCTGCTGATTCTTGTGGAGTGTGCCGAGCATGCTGGCTGCGGCAGCACCAAGCACCCAGCTGCATGATTTATCACAGAATACGCCTTGATTTAAGGGAATGAAAGCAGGCTGCTCTTGGCTTGCTAATTGCATTGATAACAAGTTCAAGCAGTTAGTTAGCAGGAATTTTGGAGGATTTTGACCTCCGAGAGAAAACAATAACGACAATTAAGCCGTAAGAGGCTGCCCAAAGTTGTTTTGATGCAGAGTTGCAGAAGTTTCCATCTACCCCTTCTCATAGTTGCTCACTACCACCTTTCCGAATTTTACAGCTTCCCCTCCCTTTGCTGATATTATACAGAGACATGATTTAAAAACAGTGGTATGTTGATCAATAAATTCAGCGTTTGGGGTGTATAGCAGTTTATAAAATTGACAGTAGCATCATCTAAGTGTTAGAGGTGAGTTCCTGCCATAGTGATAAAAAGTCTTACAAAGACACAAACATTTATGTGTGATGTGCATCTTGTAAACAAGCTCTTAGAGTGAAGTCGTGAAACTCAAGCACGCCTTTGCAGTGTTTTCACCAATGTCAATCCTCGTATGGCAAAAAAAGCGACGTTAAGTGTGCTTACGGTTAGTTTTTTCCCCGATGTTGGAATATTACAACACCTGCGTGATTGTGACAGACAAGTACAACAAGCAAATGGCGTACATACAGAAATCAACTTTACATACATACAGCATTTCAACATTGCTAACGGTTAGGAAATAGTTCGTGGAGCTTAGAAACCTTTTGTGTGAGAGCAGCGGGTCAAGCAAGTCAACTTCTGAAAATATATTGGACAATTAAAACTGGAGGATGGAAACAGCCTTGAGACAAGTTCCGTCTTCTTCTCAATAGCTACATTTGTGTTTGTGTGACGCTTGTGAGAGCATCTCTTCGATGCTATGCTGTCTCAGGTTGCTTAGGATTTGTGCTCCTGCCCTGTCAATCATACAAAATGGTGCATTAGGCAGGGCCTTGCCTGAGCTTTTCCACCATCCCCGGTGGAGTCTCTCTATGACAATGTCTGGCCGTTGAGGCACTCCCGCCGCAAGCACTGCGCCGGCTTCCACCAGTCTCCGTTGTGGCAGCGACAGATGGTGCAGTCGTCCACCTTTACTTCAATTCCGGCTGGGATGATCGTTGTTCCAGCAAAGCAATTTGGACCTGCCGCATGGGAAGGGAGAGAAAAGACAGGAATGGAGGAATGAGAACGACAAGAAATGGATGTGGCTCTCCTGAGGGCTTCTCTTTTCGGAGGGACGGCGAGTGATGCAGAGAGCTGCAGGGAGTTAGAGGAGTCAGAGCAGACGTACAGATCTTTTCACAGGCATGCACCGATGGGCTTGTTTTTGCAACACTAAAGCGCTTTTGTTAGTCTCCCCTTCTCCCTCGACATGGAGCGCTTTGCATCCTAATGCGCTGCGAGCAGAGAAGCCTGCCAGGCGCTGGCTTGGCAGTACAGAGAGGCTGGAGTACAGAGAGAGAGACAGAGAGAAAGCTGCTTTGAGATGCAGTAGGGAGGATGGTGTTAATCACTTCAGTCTGTATGAAAAAGACCACAAAACTCCAAAAGACCACAGAACGCCTTCGCAATTCCTTAAAAACTGATTTAAACAACAAAGAACTCTGATTAATTTTGACGTCTGATTTATCTTTAAAACACTGTGGGATTTACCTGTGGGAACCCTTTTTGTTGAACATATTTCTTTTATTCTAAAAAGTGTTTGTGCACCACTGGAACGCCTCATACCCATGTATTTGATCATCTCAGAGAGAGAAACAGCCTTGGTACATTTTAGGATCTGTACTTAAGGAAGCTGAAACGCTGTTACCTGGGAATGCAGTATGAATTAATTATGTCTACATTGTTTCTCCCTCTCAACTTCTTGAGACAGCAGAACCAGAAGGTGCCAGGAATTATTCCTGGTTTTAATCATTTAGATGAAGCAATCAGCAGCTCAGTTGGTGTGACGGTGACTTTGGTTTGCTCTGGTTTAGCTCTGTAAAAACCTGCTTGATTCAAGACTCTACGAGTAGTCATAAAAAACTCATATGTCTCGTAACTCTGAAAAGACACAGTAGCTTTCACGGCTTACTTTTATGGACAACCTGGTGTTACAGGCCAGCTGCATGCAAATCTGCACAATTACTCAATTTGGGCACAGCATAGGCCTTTTTGACATGTCACAGTAGAAAAGGAACAGGTGTGATTATTAAAATTAATGATGACTGTATTCCATTTAGCTGCTTTGATTTCAGGGTCCTGGTATTGTGCATGTTGGCTTACTGTCACACTGTCATGGCGTACTGGGACAGAGCCAAAATAGTAACTCCTGTGCCTTTCACAAGTCAGAATATCCACTGTGACAAAGGCTTCTTAGTTTTTTTGTGTGATAATGTTTAGGTAACTCGAAGCACACAATTATGCTTGGGTACAGATCATCATCAAGTCACACTGACTCGCAACATGAGATGGGTCACGCTGACTTAATGTGGAAGTAAGATCCTGATTTTTAGCAAATCTTAACCAAGTGTTTTAATAGCCTAAAGACAGTGGAAGAAACATTCAAATTCATTAATTAAGGCAAAAGAATGCAAGTATTATCTGCAAAATGTACGTCAGTTAAATTAAAATTAAAAGTACTCACATTGCAGTAAATTGATCCCTCTGTGTTTTACAAATTTATATATGATTTACCAAAAACTACGGAGTGTGGATTGGGGGCTGGAGAGATGTTTCTTCACCTCCTGGGCACTGCCGGGTGTTCTTGAGCAAGGCACCGTACCCCCCCAACAGGTCAGGGTGCTGGTTCAGCTGGCAGCCCACTCACTCTGACATCTCTCCATTAGTGCATGTATAGGTGCTGAGCATGTGTGTGTATTTCAGGCCTGTGTGTGAGTACCAACAAAGTGTGTACACAGAGTGTAAATTGTAATTTCCCCATTGGGGATTAATAAACAAATAAAAAATAAAAAATGTTACTACTTTATATAATATTGGGTAGTTTTAATCTACAGCATTCGTCTGTTTGTAGCAATTTTGGGACAATGCATTTTCCAGCTAATACAAAGTTTTCTTTTATGGTTTATTAAGTTGAAGAAGCATGAGAATTTTCATAACCCATTGAATAAGATACATATTTTTTTGCTGGACAAGAAATGTGTGAAAATGTATACTCTGAAAAGTAATTAGTACCTGAAGCTGTCAGACAAATGAAGTGCAGTTAAACGGACAATGTGTGCCACTTAAATGTATTGTAGTAAAATACAAGTACCTCAAATTTGTATTTAGGTACAGTACTTGAGTAAATGTATTTCCATTCAACCGCTGCTTAAAGAGTAGCTCTTATTTAGTTATAGTCTATTATTTCACAACCTTTTGCTTTATATGTCTAGAGTATTTAGTTCTATCTCCTGCAGTGTTTATGAGTGAAAAGAAGGTGCAGGAGGCCATAAACATCCATGTGACACTAACAAAGGGGAGTGTTGGCTACCTGGTATCCCCATTCTTTGCCTCAGCATACATGGCTCCCATGCTCTATTCGGACCTAATAAAAACCCTTTGATCTGAGCTTAGACAAGACATTAAGAATGCTTGCCAAGTCTTAACTCTCATTGATTTGTCTGTGGAAAGCAGGCACAGGTTACAGGACAAATTCAGTAGAGGTTGACGAGGGAAGAGAGGGTGACTGGTGCTGGCTGCCAAGTGTGATTGTTTATAGCCAGTTGGAGCCACAAGGACACAGTTTCACTGTGGACTACCTGTCACCGTTTGAAGGACACACTGTCACCTGTCCAAACTTGATTGATACATTGCCAATAAAATGTAGTGAAGTCAAATGTTTGTCCTGTGTCAAAACCGTCTCAGCATATCATACTTTCCCTGACTGCAGCTTATGGACTGAACGCATTTTAGGGCTCACTACCTTCTATTTGGCTCAAATACAATTATAGCCCTTGCCTAGAGGTAGAAATGCTTCCATACAAACTCACCTGCCAAAAAAACCTAATTCACAAAAAACTGCAGCTTTTCCAAATAATATCTGTCAGTCTGAATATGTTCCCTAATTATTGCCAGCTCTATAGCACTGCTGCTGTATGATATGTCTGTTAAAAACTCACAATGACTCTTCAGACAGATAAGTAGATCTATGGTTTAATCCTATCATGGTGAGGAAACGCTGGCCATTTTCACACTACTCATTTTCTTAATAAGAATGATATAATTACATTCATCCCTTGATACATTTACAGTACATAATTCATGATAACGATTACTGCTAAATCAGTCAGACTCATTGAACGTGGTTCTCTGAGATAAGCACTCCCACTGGCTGACGGTTCCATTGTGCTCCTTTCTGCTCACTGTTGCTGGTTTCAGGGTGTAACACCAAGAAGTGGATGAGCTGAAAAGCTACATCCTAATAATAGGAAGCTTTGGAAAAAAACTCTGTCAACCAGAAGCATTGATATGCTGGTCAAAAATCCATCTGCACGACCAGGTTGTCGCCAAAAGGTTTTAGACGGTGAAATGTAGTTAAGACCTGCCTTAAATTAAATTATGGTCTTTAATCTTGTTAGAAAATGTTCACTAATGAACCACATTTTGCCTTTTTTAAGAATCAAGACATATTTTAATTTCCAAATTACCAAATTAATAATTAATGGGATCTAATTAATGGTGTGCAACGCCTCAATAACATTTTACCCCTCAGCCATTGGCCAGCCCTTGACAATTCTGATTGGTTTTATGGTTAAAACAAAAGCTGTAACTATCTCAGAATGAGTGGGTTTCAGCCATTCACCTGTACTGGAACTTCTTCAAAATGCAACAGGGTGGACCTTTAGGAGTCCGAGCACATGTACCAAACAATAAATCACTAAAGTTTTTGATATTGCAAAAATATAATACAATTAAACATATTTTTAATGTACATTACTCTGTTTAGGTAATAAAGACAACTTTAATCTATAAGTGAAGCCATTTATTATCATAATTTAAAGAGCCTATGGGGAAGTAATTCATGGGGATTGAAATGTTGCTGCATAACAGGGATGACCCAATTTATTTGTAGTACTAATTAGCAAATGTTAGCATGCTAACATGCTAAACCAATAAAATGATTATGGTTCAGATCAGACCTGTTTGACATCAACATGTTACCATTGTCATTCAAACCTATTAGGAAGGGCAGGCTAATGTTAGCATTTAGCTCCATTCATGGCTGCAGACTTATGAATCAGTCTTTGCAAATTGGGAAATACCTTTCACTAAAAAACAAAACCTCTAGCAAACTGTTAAGTGATTTTAGTTGGCACGGGGTTAAGCAGGAGCCACCACAATCACCAAACTACAAACTGATGCGTCTCATAATCGTTCCTTTGTGAGAAAACACATTGACATTTGGAAAGGGTTGTTCTCATTTCACAACCAGACGCTTGCTGCCGGTAAAGTATAAGACAAATGTGTGATTGTCTTCCAATGATTGCATGTCTAACTGCAGCACATAAGTGGATGTCTTCTTTCCACAACCACCTGTCCCTTGGCCAAAAATGAGAGCTAAACAGCATTCTTCATTGTCCTCTCCCCACAGCCCTTAGCTTCCATAGAGATTTAACTGGCTGCCAGAGCCTGACCAGGCACCCTTGGGGAGTCTAGGAACGGCAGGCCTACCCTGAAATGCCAAGGGTGTCACTGTGTCCTGTCAGCCTGGATTAGCTCTCTCCTAGCAGCTTTTGCAGCCTTGTTAGAGTGTGTGTGTGTGTGCGTGTGTGTGTGTGTGTGTGTGTGTGTGTGTGTGTGTGTGTGTTGAAATAAAAGAAAGCAAGCAAGAGGGATAAAGAGGAAATGAGAGAAAGCGTGAATAGAAAATGTGGGTAGTTGTGGTGAAATAGCCATTTAGCATCTGCCTCAAGCCAAATTGTTCTCTTAACATGTATATGTCAACCGCTTCTTATTATTTCTTTTGGCTTATAGCAAAAATACTCATGAACAAATTCTATATTCTTGCTGTGACACTTAACATAATGAGAAGGCGGAATGCAATAATTGTGTGAGTACATCTAGTTTATCTGGTTTTCACTGAGTTCAGACAAACTTTCTTTGTTGGCTCTTTCATCTCTCAAATGATATGAAGCTTACATTAGAACTGTGTAAAATTACAAAACAAAACTATTAGAGCTTATATAGCTTATAGAGCTTTTCAGTCAGGATCACATTGCAGACGAGCAGTTGTACTTTAGTCATTAAGCTGCATCTGTCCCTGAGGATTGAGGCTAGTCTCCCACCTTGCCTTGTAAATAGCCAATGAACCATTGGAATCCTATGATTCTTATTTGGGATTGGCTGCATGTGACAAGGGCATCAGGGCGCTGGGAGATAAAAGGCTCTCAGAGGACCCATTAGTCCCTCCTACCATGCCTTTAATCAACGGGCTAATGTTTACTCTGCTTAGTGTGTCATTTATAATTAAAACCAGTACTGCTCATTAGTGTCCAACAGGCCCAAGGTAATAATTTTAATTCATAAAACATCAATTACATCCTCATCCTCTAAAGGCACGGCCGTCAAATGGCGATACCACAGATACACTTTCCGCCATTGGTTTAATGAAAATGTAATGACTTCTGAGGAGAGTGTGTTGAATTCCAAAGGAGATGTGTGTTTACCGTTTTTACAGATGGGGCAGCATTGCTCCGGCTCGTACACAGGGTTGACACACTCTGGGACTGCGCAGTCGGACACCACACAGTGCACCTCATTGTTTGGTTCGCAGCGGCACCATTCACAGGGTGACGGCTGTGGGCAGAGGGGGCAAGAGAAATCTGGATTAGATGAATCAGTACGTTTCACCTCTATCCGTGTGTATGTGTGTGCTTTACATGATTACTACTAGTCAACATGCTCCTGTGCTGGTATTTCCCAATTAAAAATGTTATTGTTATGCACTTCATACTGTCTTCATGAACAAAGAAACAAGGTAATACATTATTCACAAGGCCAATTTTATTAGGCTTCTTGCATTTTAAGAGAGACCATAGCTGACTTAAAATAATCCTTAGAAATAATTAATAAGGGAATATCTGAAGTAGTGTTCATGATGTTTAGTATTTTGCTGCATTCTGCTGCGGCCTGCCTCAGGAAATAGTTCAGAGGCTTATCTGACCACCTCTGCAACATGTAAATCAGAGCTGTGCAGCTCTCTGAGCTGCTGCCTCTGACTTGACTCTACCTTTAAAAAGTCTTTTGACCGTAAAATGAACCGTAATGGAATTACATGGAGTGGAAAAATACAAAACTGTTTCCAAATCACAAAAAGGTCAACTGTTCATCATATTAGATTTTCTGTCTGCTCTTCATAGGAAAAGAGTCTTTTTAGGGTATCTCTGCTCTGGGTCTGCTCTACCTGCTCTCCTTACTATGCTTAGAGGTTACAAATGTGTCATATGTGTTAATCCTTTGTAATGTTCACATTTGATACAGTATAGACTTTGTTTGTTAAGTAGGTGGAGAGCAGCACCTGAAATCCAGCAATTGTTGGTTCAGATGAGTCCTAATAAACTGGGCTATCCATTTATTTTTCCCAAAATGTTTTGATTTGTATTACTCCTTTAAATGCTGGATGTTGTGCTTTGAAATTTATGGGGCTTTTTCCCTTTATTAAAGTGACAGTGGATAGGGGGAGAGAGATGGGGGGTGACGCACAGCAAAGGGCCGCAGGTTGGGTTCCAAACCAGGCCGCTGCAGGACTCAGCCAACATGGGGAGCACGCTCCTACTGGGTGAGCTAGAGCCCGCCCCGAAATGTATGTTTTATGTCATTATGCCATCAGCTATTCCAAACTTCATTAGTTCTAGACAGTTTGCTATGTTTCCATCTACTATGATTGAATTGTAGCAACAAAAACAACTGTCCTAGTTAAGTGAAAGGGCTGTGGTAATACTGGATGCTTTAATATGACTTTTAACAGCCAATTTTGCCAGGATGCATTAAGTGGCACAAAGTGGGAAGTGCCCAGACTTGTATTTTATTGGAATTTATGGTAGTCTGAATGCACTGCAGCTCCAAATTGAATATGAGCAACATTAAAAGATGAGAAGGTGGGCAGTAAAAAGGAATACAAATGCATAACCCATTCTCTGATTGCAGCCATTCTTCTTTAACTTAAATCTATATGTAGAACGAGGTCTCCAAGGATCAGAGTAGAGATAATTCAGACGTGAACCTAAGACTGTTTCAGAAAATGTATACAACTTTCTCAAGTGTTACATACTTCCATACATACTTCCATAATTCCATACATACCCTTCTCACCTCCGGACAGATCCCGGAGGTAACCAGCTCCATCTAGCCTACTGGTCCCAATAATGACAAAATAACGCCAACATTTTACTATTTACATGTTGTGATTTGTATAGTTGCAGCGTGTACAAATTACAAGGTCAGAGACACATGCATCTTCTAATCGTATAAATACTAGGACCTATTCTCAGAAGGTGAAACACTGCTACTTGGGCGGAGTGATTATTACTCCAATTCTGAGCGAACTCCAGGCAAACTCTGTACTCTTCACCAAGGGGTTTCTCATGTGCTGCCAGCAAATCACTCCGCCCAAGTAGCAAAAGTAGCTGTGCTTTGGATTTGTACACGCTGTGACTATACAAATCACAACATGTAAAGAAGAAAACGTTGCTGGATCTGTGCTGAGCTAGGCTATTGGTGGGGGCGCCAGACAGAGTTAACAAGTAACAAGTAAGTAACACGCACAGAGATGAGAAAGGTATGTATAGATTTATGTAACTCTGGGGGGTATGGTGAATAAGCTAAAGTCTTGATAAGTCGGTGTGTTCCTTTAAAAGATTCAAACTTAATGAAAATAGATTTAATCCGCTCGTTCATTGTGCCTGTTGCATATTTTAGAGCTGCCTCACCCTAATGTAAAACACACCTTTCCTTTTTCTAGTCTAGCTGTACTGAAATAGTAAAAGCTTTTAAGAAATAGATGGAGCCTGAACATCTATAACTCCTCTCATTAGAAATTCCTGTCAGAAATTCTTCTCATATTTTACCAACACAAGTAGTTGACACCAGTGCCCTGATGTAACTAAACCACAGCAAGACTGTTTATCCTTCAGAGAGTTAAACATCCATACAGTTATCTTCCTCTCCGTCAGTTTGAGCGCTCATACAGAAATGTACCAATAACAAGGCAAGATGTGTCATACATATGGAAGATATAGTTTCCCAACCTGACAGACTTAATCTACGGGGGCTGGCAAGGTGGGATTCAGGGTCAGCAGTGGAGATAGAGGTCTGTGTCTGACACATTCAAGCTTGTATCAAGATGTCATCGTTGCATTTCAGGTTTCCGATTCTACGTGTTTCTCCATCAGGAATATCTGGCTTCATCCTTGCACCAGTAATTGAATATATAAAGCTCAGTCAGCGTTGTTGTTGTCCATTAGCTTTCTGGGTTGAGTGAAGATGAGGTACCTTAACCTTGGGCAACATATAAAATCAATTACACCTAACTTTAAAGGGATAGTTGTTTTTTTTTTGAAGTAGGGTTGTAGGAGGTACTTATCGATAATCAGTGTATTACTTACATTAGATGACAGTTACCACGTTGGCAGTTTGGAGAAACCGGCAGCGGGCACTGAAGCTAAGCAATGTCCTGCTGTAGACAGGGTCAGCAGCAAAATGGATTTTAGCCAACTTAAAAGGCCCACCTAAGAAAATCCATTTCAGTTTAAGCGTATGCTGTATTTTGAATATTTTTTACCGCTTAACCCTTCAGCCCCTTTCCTCCAGTTTCCACAGATGTTTCCCCTCTTTCTTTTTCAGCCGTTCAGTCTCCCTCTGCAAGATATTTTTCTTTATATTTTGGTTCACAAAGGTATCCTCTTTTTCATGCTCACTGTCATAATCACTCTCTTTTTTATTTTTTGGTTTAATCCAACTAGCAACATAATACAGTGCACATGAAAACGTTGAGAAAATGTAGTGCCAAAGGAAAGGGCAGACTGCAAGGTAAAGCAGTGAAAATATTCTAAATATAGCATACACTCACTGTTATACATTTTTTCAGGGGGCTATACTAAAGTATGTTTTGCTGCTGTCCCCGTCCACATCAGCTTCTATGTTGGTACTCGTCTGCTTCTCCAAACTGGCAGTGTGCCAATCGTCATCTACTGTAAGTAATACACTACTATCAATAAGTGCCTCATACAACCCTTCTTCAAAAAGCCAGATTATTTCTTTATATTGACACTGCCAGCAGCAGAAACCCAGGATCAGTCAACATTATGTTCGCTAATAATGAATATATCTCGTCAGGAGATTGGAGCAACAGCAGTCTGCAATCATGAGCTTCATAGTGTCTGCTTATCACAGTCTTTAAATGGAGGTTCATGCCTACTAAGTGTGTTTACATGCAAACTAGCACTCCTTTTAATTTTTGTAGAATCCGGGTTTTATGGTTATGCATGTAAACACCATATCCTGGTTTCAGAAACCTGAATTATCGTTTTTTTTTTAGAAGGCCAATATGCTATCTGAAGTACTGCGATTAAAAGATACTGTGATACTGTGGCATGTAAACACTTTGTTCATCTTAGTCTGCCATGTACAAAAACGTTCCCTCAACTTCATTTATTAGTCGATCAAACTCAGACCTGTGATTGATGTGCTAAAAAAACGTTAGTTTATTGCCATCCCATATGATATGGAGAATGCAAGAAGAGGGGGTGCTGTAGGAACTCTGTGGGGTTTAATGGTCACATCTGACCCATGTCTGAAACTCTAATGCAGAGGGTACACTGTTTAGTCACTCTCATTCTATTATATTGCTGATAAGATGGAGAAACTGAAACCAGAATGCAGCAGCAAGTAACAAAAATGGGCTCACTGTTAAATGCTGAAAGAGTTCAGTCAGGACAGAATGAGAGGGGCTAGATGTGGAAGAGTCTGACCTGCATTGACACAGAAATTCAGAAACCTGTATGTTGTTGAATTAGATATATGAATAACCAGCTTTTTTTATGTTACATATCCTGAATATGGTCAATGCCAGGATAAGACTGCTACTACTGTATCCATGGAAACATGACCTTCATAACAAAAGCAGCTGCGAACAGGGTCAAAACAACAACATGAATCTAATAGTTATTACTTATTTTGGTAATAAAAGCAACAGGCTAACACATGACATTCCTCTCCTCAATAGAGCCTTTACTTAGCAGTGGATGGTGGATTACATTTTAGTTTTTAAGTACCTAACTATAAGTAAAAGCACACCACAATCATTTATTTACTGTAGGAGCAGGACAGTTAGTTAAGTGGATGGTAAAGATCCGACTCACACCGATTTCTATTCATATTTGATCATCTGCCAAACACACAGCTAGGAAATAACTCTAAAACATAACAATGGGAACAATTAGACACAGTTTTAGAGTCTCCATCTGGCACAGATACAGTTTCCCTTTTTCCCCCCATAATCATGTTACTATCTTTAGAGGATAGAGAATAAAACAATTAGACATCATATAGTCCTTAAAGTACACATTAGTGATGCATGAGTAAATCTGCTAAACCTTTCATTTATTTTCTAAGCAAAGGCGTTGTTTTGAATAGTGGCTGCTGGTAAATTGCAGAGATACATTGGAATTAAACTCAACAAGAATTAACATATGTTATTTATGTGGTTTGAGGCGATGCAATCAATATGTTGTGGTGATGAATGTGAGCCAGAAACAACAAGACTAAGATTTAGCTTTATTGTTGATGGCTCACTTTTATTTTTATTGTTGTTGGACTGGCAAGAAATGACAGCTGGCTTCTTGACGTTCTCATCCAAATGTGTGTCATGATCTCACAGGTACGTCCATGTTGTATTACAGTGGATAACATGCATTGTATATATATATATATACACAGTATATAGTTTTTATTAACTGTATATATCGTCATATATATATATATATATATATCACCAAAATGCAACCTAGGGTCTTTTTGTGAATGTACCCGAGTCAAACTTTAAAAGCATAATTAGGATGGAAGCACCATTTTAAGATTGGCCGTGTCATTGTTTCTCGGTCAAATGGCCTTATGAATGGGAGTGCTAGGGGCACTACTATGGGATACTTTGAGCAAAGGTTCATGTTGTGTCGAGCCTTCTTAGTGTTTTAAAAAGGTTGATTTTGATGTTATCATAGAAGGGCCCCTAGCTCTCCCATTAAAAAGGCCATTTGACCAAAAACAAAAATACGGTCAATCTGAAAAGTGGTGCTTCCATCCTTATTATGCTTTTAACCTAAATTCCACATGGGTAGATTCACAAAAAGACCCTAGGTTACATTTTGGCAAGAGTTACGCTTTAACCCACCACTCACTCCATCAAAACCTACCCAAAATAACACAAAATGACTGTAAATTAGACTGCAATTGGCATCAAGGAAAAAATTATATAACACTGATCCACTAAGAAATTTGTATTCCTTGATGATCTCTATTTAGGACATATATAAGATATAAGGTGTGATGTGGATGAGAACTTTTGGCCAAATGTATAGAAGTGTATCCATAGTGACTATATTGTATTGCATTGCTGCAATCACTTTTGTTTCATTTTGTGCACTTCGGAATTACTCTATTTTAAGAACACATTGCAGATTCCTTCAATGTATTCAGCTGTGCCTGGTGCTTTTAGTGCATTCTTTTGTGTGAGGTCTACCGTGAAGACGATCAGTCATGCCTTTGCCCAAACTCACAAAGGTAAACGGGGTGCCAGCACCAAACTTGTTGATGTGTTGATGTGCTGCCAAATGTTTTACTGAAGAAAAGTCTTCTGTTGTCCCTGTGTTATTGACTGGGTATTTGAGTGAATCGGCAGTCATGCTTTTCATTCCCACTCTTAAATAAATGGAGAGGGGGCAGGGAAGCAATGAATAGTCAAATAACCTTCAGCGCGGCAAATAGTACTCTAAAATACTTTGAGGCTGGACAACAGGGTCACAGGAATCTTACCCATGCGGTTAATTGGAGTGATGGGAATATGTTGACAGTCAATTTGCATGCTGCTGTTGTCCAAGTTAAAACAATATTTCACCAGTGGTCAGGGAATACAGAGAAAGAGAGAGAGAGAGAAAAGGACTGGTGGATGAGTGGAGTTGAATGCTAAAAACACTTGATACGTGTACAGGGGTACTTTAACGGTGCCCTGCCACACATATTTCATTACTTTGTGGTAATGTCAGAAGTTGTGCCATGGACTCTGCAACATTTTTTGTAAAAAACAAGAGTTGGTTACCTTGTTTCAAGACATTCTAGCATTGTATAAAAAGCTTGCAAGAAGACTTGATTTGTGCTAGTTCTCATTAATATTCAACAAGTTAAGCTGCTTGACTCTGATAGGCTAACAGCTAGCCAATGGCTATCAGTATCCTTTATCCAGCGCAACTGGGCGAGCTCATGAATAGTAATGAGCTTAGGCAACATGACATCATACTGACCAGCTTTTGTAAATAATTTCTCTGCTTATTTCTTTTCAGTGGCTAGAGCTGACAGAGCAGGTAGCAGTTCATTTTCACATTCACAACATAACACAAACAAATATGGACCAAAAATATTAAAAAAAAAAATGCAAGTAATATTGGTTTTGTGTGGTCGGACAGCTTTAAGTACAAGGAAGTTCAAACCAGAAAAACTTGTTTGATAATTCTTTGTGGCCTAATTGTTTTCACTTAATATATTTTTCTAATTAGGGCCCTTGTTGCCTTTGGCAAATTGGATAGGAAAACCCTTTGAACAATCATTTTTACAGCTTTTATGGCTGTTTTGTCTTATAGATGTCAGTGCTGAAAAGCTTACTCGCTAATTACTGTGGTGTATGATGTGTAGGCACCTCCGGGTGTGTGTGCATGCTGTTTTAAATTCATTGTTGTAATTGGCCGCACATGTCCGGGACATTTCTAAAAAAAAATTGAGTTCAGCAAATACTTTTCTATGTATTGAGAAAACAATTAAAAGTCATGAGAAACAGAAACAGTTATATCAGTGCAGTTATACTTGCCTCTACATGAGAAATGATTTGAGTGCGATGGCTGATATCTATTGTGTGTGCCATTGTCACTGAAAATGTTGGAGCCCTCCCCCCCCCCTCTTTTCAACTCTGCATCCCTTCCCTAGGGGGATCGCAGGATGCACGGACGGGATTGTTTACATTTGAGTTCACATCCCAGCCCTAGCCTGATGATCTGGGATCTGAACTCACCCTATATCTCCTGGTTCTTGATTGCAGCTGCGCTGGGGCCAGAGAGATTCCATCAGCCATGCTGGGCGGACTGGTCCCTTCCTCATCTGATGGGGAACCCTGTAGGTGAAATACCTACTTGTTTGAGTGGCATGACTCTCTCACAGGGCAACAAAACAAAGACTAGAAAATATACCCACTGGCAGTAAATCTACACCTACATAAATCTACATTGTATTATTTACTATGTTGATAAAATACTTTACTTACTAGATACTTAAGTGGGTAGTTGTTCCTGAAATATGTACTTTAAACTTGATTGTCAGGTTGCTGATGCATGAGTTGTACCAGCATTAGATTTAACAAATGACGATCAACGATGCTTTGTCTTGAATGAATGCCCAATACCACTTCTAAGTCAAGGACTACATACTCTACTTCTGTGGGACTTAACGGCTAACCTGTTGTATGATGGAAAAGTGTTAGTTGATGCCAAACTATGTACATATAGCTACATTCATTCTTCATGCAAACCTAAACATCCCAGACGTTCTAAACTGACCTCATCTCTCTTGTTATCATTCTGAGATGCTGTATTTTTGCATTTCTTCTCTGTCGTCTGCTACTGAATATAAATGCAAATGTCTTTGCAATGTAGCACGAGCGCTGCAAAGGAAATGCCAATGAGGCCCACAGCAAAGGTTAACCTGTCGGCGTCTCTAAACAGGGGTCTGTATAGAGGGGCCTTTGATTTCCTTGAACACTGCAGGATTCTAAAGCTTCCATGTGCTCACGGAAGAGACCCAACCTGCACACAGGATGAGGACAAAGACATTTGAGTTACTTGTGTGGGCTCAGATAGGGGAGGTGGATCCTCACAGATTTCCTCTCTCTCTTTATTTCTATTATGCTATTTTGTACTGAAATTATAAATAAGAACAAATTCATGTCTTTTTTTTATCCTCCATGTACGAATAAATGTCCTTCCCTGGACCCACCAGTCAAGGTTAGCATGCAGGTGAGCTGTACTATTGATGAACTTGATCTCACATCAAACTGCCAGGCTTATGCTCTCACAGCGGTCCTTAAAAACCTGTGGGCCCGCATCCCAATGCAGGACTGAGCTTGATCCTGTCCGACATGCACACACACCAATCAGTACAGATTAAGAACATAGCCGTAGGTTTAACATGAGCTGATCTCACAGACCCCTTATTAACAGCAACACTATGTCACTGTCATGCCAAAGCATAAAGCAGGGCCAAAAATTGTTTTCATTATCAAAATTGATTATTATTTTTTGATTAAGAAGGTAATCATTTAATATAAAGCATGTAAACACATTGTTAAAATGCCCATCAGTTTTCCCTCTTCACATTGCTTGTTTTGTCCAATTAAAAATTCTAAGCCCAAAGGCGTTTAATAGTAATAATCTTGATAAGAGCAGACTTTTCTTATTTAATTGCATTTCTAAATTGTTATTAATTCAATTGGATGTTGATTAACTAGTTCAAATAAATGTATCAGCACAAGCATAATGGTGCCATGGCATAAAACTCCTGGTTAACAATGAAAAAAAAATAAAAAAATCACCTATTGAAAAGCAACTAAAATGGTGTTCCGTTAATAACTAATGGACAACTCCTAGCCAATGTTTTTTTTGTTCCTTAATGATTTTCGGTTTTGTCAGATTTTTCAAAAAGTCGCATTTCCACAGATTAAGCGTAGCAGTAATTTATTATGATGTTTTTCTACATGTTATTTGGCTTAACTCAATGTGCAGCCCCCCTTCCTACTGTAATTTGTCTTAGTGACATGACCCAGCAGAGGTTTCTTTGCTTTACCTTGAAGTCATTATGTAAACTGAAACAAACATACAAAGATTAGACAGCATTCTGCTGAAGCCTTGCATGGCCAGTAAACTGCAATGGAGTTTTCAAAAAAATAGTTAAACTGTGTTTGTCTACTTGCAGCACATAGTGTCCATATGCCACTATTCTGCACAAGTGATTTAAGCCCAGCTTCATCTTCCCCTGATACCAGAAGTAGTCAGCCTTAACATGTTTGTTATTTAACCATAATTATTATATTTCTCTAACTTCAAACTTGCACAACAATTTAAACAATGTATTCTATATGGTACCATGATATAGGTAAACACTTGATTCTGATTGGCTGCAAGGTGTCCATTAAATTTAATATATATTGATTAGTTCTTGTAAAACTGTTTTTCTCTGTTTACCATCTGTTCACTGTCCACTACTCTAAATGAATCAGCTGAATTAAATAAAAAATGAAAAACATCTGTGGATATTTATTTTCCAACACTATAGGATGGCAACTGTAACACACAACCTGCAAGTTCCACTCCCCCTCTGAACTTACGATACTTTGTATCACTGCGATCAACCCATTCGCTATATATTCAACTCATTACTTTAGGTTGTGGCTGACAGTACACGTTTCTCCCTGGACATATTGATTTGGGGACAATGACATGGCTGAACAGCTAGCTTGTCATACCGTCTAATGATGTCTACTGTTTGTCAACTGTACGCAAAGTTATTGAGTTTGAAACTTGCTAGAATATTGTTAACTTTCCAGCTCATAGCCGGGATTCTGTTACCTGACTGGAAATATTTCCGGTTGCCGGTTCATAACCATGATTTGTCTTATTTACTGGAGCAGTGAACAACATTTCCATTGCATAAGAACCTTAACAAGCAACTAACCATGGTATTAGCGGGTTAATGCCCTTCAAGGGGTCCATCATCAGGTAGTTAATGGTCTCCAGGTGAGGCAACCGTCTGACAATGGACACCTCTTCAGGCATTAACTCCTTTTTGATAATGGGTCAAATAATGTAATGTGAAAGGGGTTGTTTCAGGTGCACAGAGAGTGATCACAGATCGACAAGTCCCTTCAGTGCAACAACACATTTTACTTCATCTTATGGTTTTTCTTTTACAGCCTGCAACTTTTATGTTTTGGTTTAATGACAATGCTCTCATCAAACTCATCTCAAGCAGCATCAGAATTTTGTGTCAAAAAAGCTTTGTTAAATCAAGTGTATTGTACCTGTGCGACACCACACAGCAGAAAGACAAAGTTCTAGACATTTCCCCTAGGGGTTGATGGAGACCAAAAACAGAGCTAAAAGAGACAGGTGGGGCTCAGGTGGCTAGAAACATGAATGCTAATATTGCTCTGTGTCTGTTGGATGTGTAACTGTTTGTAAACACATTCACCGTAACAACTTTACGAGGTGATCATACATGGGTGAAAAGTTAAAGGAAGAACCTAAATAAATAAACATAACGAATGCATTTACTTTAACACAGGGACGCTCAATGGTACAATTAAGCAATTGTTTTCTAATTATGTTCTGTTGCATGTATGAAAATGCTTAACAGGAAATCTGATTCTGATTTTGTATCAAGATGGCAAGAGGAAAAGACTTAGAAAGACGGTTTATTGTTGGGACACGGATGGCAGAAGCTTAAATCTCAAAGACTACTCAACTGGCTAGTTGACTAAAATCACATCTGCATTTAGCTCTATAGGGAAGACATTAATAATAGGGTCGGTCGTTGTGGTTGACATCGCACATTTGAAGACTGTGATGCTTGTGCAATACGTAAGGAAAAACGTGACTGAGAATGTCATTGCAAAACGTGATCAGACTGTGTTAGCAAGAACAATCCTTCAACAATTACTTAGAGAGGGCTATTATAGTAGGGTTGCAGTGCATAAACCCTTTATTAAAAAGATGAATGCACATTTGAGGATTTAGTAGTGCAAAAATCATAGGCATTGATCTACAGAGATGTGGAAAAAAGTGATATGGTCAGATGAGACGTCCTTTATCATATTGGGTAACAGGGGCAAGTGCATGTGTGGCGTACACCAAGAGAACGTACAGGCCTGAATGTGTGACACCTACAGTGGTGATATTTTGCTGGAATGGTTTGGATCCACTTGTCCCCTTAGAAAGAAAGGGTCACTGCAAATCAATACAAGTTGCTCTTAGTTATCACCTTTATCCTATGATGAAACATTTCTATCCTGATAGGAGTGCTCTCTTCTAGGCTGACAATGCCCCCATCCATAAGGCACTTGGAGTCACTGAATGGTTTGATAAGTATGAAAATGATGTGAATCATATGCTGTGGCCTTAGCAGTCACCAGATCACAACCCAATTTAACACCTATGGGAGATTTTGGACCAATGTGTTAGACAGCGCTCTCCACCACCATCAACGTTAGTACTAAATATTCTTAATCCAAATCAGATCCAAAAATTAAAAATGTATTTGTTTTCCATTGGAGCAATGGACATACTAATCCTAACTGGTTACTGATTTAATTTGCACAGACAGGAACAAATGCCTTGATTACCAATAGAGCTCTACCTTTGTTTAGGGCGTATTACTCACAGCCCCAATCACTTGTGAGGAATAAGATTGATAGGGTTTCCTCATGGGCAGCAACAATTTAAACACAGACCTTAGTTGTCATGCTAATAGTGTTATATCTAATCAGGCAGTACTGTCACGCTCTGTAACAACCGCTGAGACACTGGTCTGGTGGGTAGGAACAGTGCTCCCTTTGCAGGAGACACAGGGAAAATGAATCATGAAAGCAATGAGTCTGTGTCCGCAAATCGCAAATCAAAGCATTAAAATTATCTTATAGCATCTGTCAGTTTAGTAATGCTGGGTAAATGTTTAGTTGATGGTGCAGGGAGGGGGATGACATCACTCTGGGAGGCAGCCATCTTTATGCCCTTGTCCAATAAACACATTGTTTTATGATACTTTTACAGTCTGCTAAAAAGCGATATACTAACTGGAAGTCTGCCTTACCCAAACCCTAACAACCAGCCCACCACCACATGTGAATTTGAGCTTTATTTCACAGTTGAGACACAGTGACGGCAACTACAAAAAATGACACCATCATGACATTAGATTTTGTTTCATGTTGGCTGTATGTCACTCAACGCAAATATGCAAGTCTAGTTAGGGGTTATAACAACTCAGACAGATATGTAAAAGGGTTGCTTAACTGGCATCCAGACTTTGACTGTGACTGACAACCTGGCAAGATTGAAACCAACTTGTGAGCATCAGATGGACACTGGAGATTAAAAAATGTAAGTATTATCTGTTTTATAATTATACTGGATGACACAATGCCATTATATTTAAGTAATCCTAAATGTTTCTCCAATAGTATGAGACAGAATCATATTGGAAATGTTGATTGTAAATGTTATTAAGGCTGAATCTCATTCCTCTATCTTGCCCCTACCCCTTACCCTTTCCCCTAGGTTTTGTGCATTCACGAGAGTAAGTGCTGTCCCAATACTCATTTTGACCTGGGGCTAGGGGTAGACGAGGGGGTGAAGAAGGGGTATATGGCCCTTGGAACCGAGTGAGGATGTGAGCTTACTTGAAACCGAGGGTTTATTGCGCAACAAGCAACAATTGATGCCAGAATGACCAGAGAGACCCATAAATGTAAGCATTTTTGGATTAAATAATTGATTTAAAAATTATGACAATCTTGTTTTGTGGTCTATACAGTCCTGCAAATATATACTTGCAACCATGTTCTCAATTGAAACTTTAAAAAAATCGGTAGCTTGCTATGCTAACGCTAATCGCTAACTGCTATTGTTACGTTACACTGATGATTTGCACAACAGTCCAGCATTTCTCTGCCTTCGAATGGACTTCACGCAGGTCTACAGTTTTAACCATTAGCAGAAAATTTTGCTTGATATCAGTGCACAACACTACTTGCTTTGGAGACATCGATACATGCTTTACATATACCGTTCTGTATCACACAAGGACGCAGGAGGACACACATCAACTTTCGGGCTGAAAACGAGAAGAAGTTTCTTAAATCATGTGTTCATGTTGTACCCATTCATTATTGCATCGGTACTGTATTATCGTAATCATTTGTAATTAATTCCTGTTCATGCACCTGTGTATTGTTGTTGGTCATGAAACAGGACACTGATGAAAGAAATGTGGGTGTGGGGGGGGTGTTACTGGCCAACAGGCATCAGACTGGTCTGTAATATCAGAATAGCTCTAGTTTATTTCTTTTTGTGGTCTTGCATGTCTTTTTTTTTGTTTTACACATTTGAGTGCCTTTTTATGTGTTTGATATGGAAGTTATGGTTCTTATAGTTGATAATGGTTCTTTAGCATAATATATTTAATTTAATGCTTTTGCCTGTTATATTTAATTTAATGCTTTTGCCTGTTATATTTAATTTATTGGGCAATAAAGACAGAATTTCTGAAAATGTTTTTCTGAAAATCAATGACATTCAAAATGTTGATAACTGAAACAGATATACAACACACCGTGTGTGTATGCACATATGTATTGCAATCAGACCTAAGTACTACACAGATAAGAACATCTGCACCACCACCACCAAAGTGAACATAAAATAACTATAAAATATACATGTATAAATATATAAATGCATATGACACTGTTATCAAAACCCACGCAATTGACATAGACACATTTGCAGACGGCATCTTGGACGTTTGTGATCAACAATACTATATGGTGATGTAACCAAGTGGTGTCCCATTTCATAGGGGTATAATTTCACCCCTAACCTTTACCACTTTGGTTTCAAGGGCCAAGGGCCAAGGGCTAAGGGGTAAGGGGTAAGGGGCAGGGGTAATGTTGGAGAAATGGGATTCAGCCATGACTTACGTTTGTGTAAGCTGAGCCTCTGAACCAACTGTTTCCATGTTAACATGTAAGAAATAAATGAGGTTGTTGTAACTTAACTCAAATCTTACCTTGAATTCTTCCAGTATTTTATACGTTTTTCCCCGGTATTCGCAAAAGTTTTTGACCTCCTTGCACTCGGGGCAACATCCATTGTGCTCCACTTTGGAGCACTTGGGGTGCAGTTTGGGGCACTCGGGCTGATCGCACACAGGCCCGTCCTCCGTGCACACGCACGGACAGTTCGAGTGTCCCGGGTAGAAGCGCTCCCCGAGTCTGTACACGAAGCCACTGTCATCCACGCATCCTTTCCCCCGGTAGTCATCGAAGACGATGTTTTCACTGGCCGTCCGTTCCGCCTCGTCCGCGGTGTAATCCTCGGGGTTACCCACCGAGGCCGGAGACACGGCGCCCAGGGCCAGCAGGAGGACGAAGGCGGACGAGAGGAGGAGAGGGCCCATCCTTCGCCGCGGCATCGATACCCACATTCAACAAGATTGTGTGGATGTCATCCCTAGGCTCCCGGTATCCTCTCTGGATCCGTCCTGCACTTCATTATAACCATCATCATCACTCGAGGAAATGGGCTGCAGTGGAAAAAATAAGAGATGATTTGATGGATGATGATTCCACTGCTGTAGTGTTACATATCCTCATAAACCAGTAAACCTCACATCCTAAATACTTCAATATGTTCCTTTCTGCTTTTGTATATTTTGCATTGCTGAAAACAGTTGTCATTATAGGGACCATTCAAGTTAATTACGCTAATATTCTATCTCCCGAGATAAATGTGACTCTCCAATGCAGCTCACTCAACAGACTAATGCCATCATTACTGAAAGAAAAACAACAGCCCTTTGTTGACATAAGAAGCGTGCATGTGCGCTCCTGGGGTGGTAGTGGTGGCGATAGGGGGGG
>NC_048417.1:17534270-17628311 GCF_013103735.1 Etheostoma cragini
ATTATTCTTTTCGTGCAAAATCAGCAATGGATCATCCAACAACACAGAAAACCGTTAAACCATCTACTATCTGAAGTAAGTGCAGTGGGCTCCTCACAGGGTTGTTCTCCCCATTCTATAGAAAAACACCACAATTTCAAACTCTAAGAGCAACCAGAGACAACAGGTAGCTATTGGTCTGTTCACTTTGTAGCCAATGATTGCACAAATTACTACTCCGACTCTGGATTTACAGTAACCCGTTCTTACTAAATCATCCATGTAACATGCAATTCTCCCGAATCATAAATGCGCAATGATTTAACCCCAAATGCATCACTCCTTCGGAAGGGGAAAACCACAGAGCAGAATCCATTCCGTTCAGCAATACATGGCTGAAAATAAATATTTCCCCTCGGCTTGGAATCGTGTGGTTTGTGAGTGCTGCGTGTCTTGACAGATCAATCGAAAATGCCAGTGACAAAAGGGATGTACATTACACGATAGAGCAGACTCACCGCGTTGAAATAGCTTGATATCCACTTAGTGTGAAGCCAGAGAGCCCAACACATAGAAGGCTAGAGCAGATTAAAGATAGTCGCCTAGCCTATGGGGAACTTCACTTTATCCACAGGGTGAATTCACCAGACTCCACAAAACACCATAATCCTCCCTCCCGGTCGTGATGATGGGTTTAAAAGCATCTAAACACCAGCGTTTTGGAGATACGGTTCCCCCTTTCCAATGGAAAGAAAAAGATATCCACGTAAAAGTAGGTCTGCTTCATGATTATCCTCGTCGGACTCACCTTTTTGAGACACCAAGTTTACGTCCAGAGTCATGCGGATCGGACAAAAAGACAGAGACCGAGAAAAACAGGGAGAAAAAAAATCCTCTGTAGCGTTCCTTGGGAATCAATTCAATATTTCCTAACGACGCAGGTGAATGTTAGGAAGCTGCAGTCAGTCTTGTTGCATGTGTGTATACATCCAGCGGTTGCATGAAAAATAAAAATCCAGATGGGTAGAAGTTGGAGTATGAAAAATTAAACCAAACGGGATTGAAGCCAGTCATTGTTTGATTTTCGGTTTTAGGCAGAGGTCGCATTCATCGTCAGACGGCGAGACAGAGGGAGCGCTCCGACTTTCAGCACCTTGGAGAGCGACTGTCTCCTGTGTCCTGCACTGAGCAGAGAAGAGCAGAGCGCCCCCGTCCCCGTCCCCCTCCGCCACCCACAGACACAAAAACACTCACACCCCACATTCCGAGGACAACTTCGACTGCATTCTTCAAACTGATCCTGCAAGAGTTAAAGGCTAAAATCAAGTCAAACGACAAATTAAGTGGGCAGTGGTCGGACAGGTTCCAGCTGCATATAGTTCTGTCAAATGTGCATTTTTGTGCCCGTAAACGGGTGCGCCTGAATTCATGTTAGTGTCATTACACGCCTGTGCATGTGTGTCTGCGTCCGTGCGCCTGTGCACGCCAAAGTGTCTTCACACATGACCTGCAGCATATTTCCCTGAGTCACTCATTATCTGCAGCGCAGTATTCAGAAACCCATTTGTATTCTGTCGTGCAACATGAAAGAGGAGTCCGATTGTCCGCCACTACAATCTCAGAAACATACAGCATGGCTATTCAGAGCAGCCACATCAGCTTTGTTTTATAGACGGTAGCCCATAGGGGCCACTGCCTGACTTCATTCAGTCAAAGCACAGATGACCGAGTGAGACCCAACACTTAATTATTATTCCCATGAGGAACCATACACATCTTCCTAAACTTAACCATATTGCCAGTCTTGTTCAAAGGTATCTGCTTGCATAACCTTTATCTGACTAAAACCTGATACTCTGTAGGAGCTTTTTTATTTCAAATACTTGTCAATCCCCTAGGCAACTCACCCGGAAACTTGCCTCTATAAAGCAGATATATTACAAACAAAACAATTACATCTGCTGCATACTTGACACTCCAGGGAAGGTCAAATCCAACTGAAACAGCCTAATAAAAAAATGCATTCCCAAGTTGAGGCATGCATTTTGGGTATTTACAACACTATTTTCTACTTGACTTAAATAGCTTAAAAAAGATTTATATGGCTCTCCAATTAAAGCCACAGATTGATATTCAGAACATCCATGCAGCACAGGTATGGTGCATCATCTCCTTTATGTACATATAATGTAACATAAGGGGCATTCCATTAATTACGTGGCCTTAGTTAAAACCCACCATCCCATGTTGATTTCCCTCATTAAATCTTCATTAACCACAGAGGAGGAGATGGACATAAAGAGAAGCTGACAATTTTTCAATTTCTGAAGCTGCTAAGATGTGGATTGTGTAAGTAGGGCTATCCAGTGTACATGCTCAATAATGGGCACAGCATGGGCCTCCTCACCGCTGATTATGATTCTGGACTGCAAACAGCAAGCCTGCTCACCTGGTAACAGTTGTCAACCAACCTCAGCATCAAGTTCATGCTTGATGACATTCACCTCTGTAACTAACACTCACAGGCTATATAAAGAGCAATATGTTAGCCGCCTTCTGTCAGCTACACTCTGCTCATTATTTTCCTAATCCTAGAGAATCTAAAGGCTCAACAAAATGTATGATCTCTATAATACATTGTGAGGCAGTGCAGCCAGTGCCTATTGACATGGAGCATGCAGGGAGGTTAGATATCTCTAAAAGGTGGCAGATGTTTGAAATGCAGTTGCCAGCAAAACTGCAATCACAACAAAACCTGTGGCAAGTGGGGGGTTTGTCAAATTCCTGGTAACGCACGCACAAGTGCATAATTACTGTGTCAGCTGAAACATTTAGCAGGCAAACGCAGGGCAAACTGGGGTCACACTGTTAACTTTTCTCCTTGACTGAATACAGAAACACGGAAGGCATATTTTTCTCTGCATTTCTCTTAAATCCCTCTAATGCTAACTGCTTCTCTCTCATAATTTAAAGTCTGTATATGACTTCATCAGGTTGCATGTGTGGGCTGCGTTTCCCTCCTCACTCTAACAAGACTTAGTTTCTCCTTCAAATTATGCATCCTCCACAAACAGATGTGTTTTGTGTCAACTAGGAACTAGGAAACTGTTGATGCCACCAAACAATCCCCCATGCTTTATAGATTCCTGTTAACTCCCATGTCTTTATCTCAGACTTTGTCTAAAACCTGCAAGTTTATCAAAGATTTAAAAAAAACATGCATTTTCCATCCTGTACTACACTGTGGGCGTAACTGTGCACCACAACCCCCCTGCCCACATCCCTTTCTCAACTCTTTGTACAGAAACATCTTAGTCGTTGACCTGGTTACAGTGAAAAGGAACACTCATGGTTCATAAAGCCTCCCTCTTCACACACCTCCCTTCACAATGGAGCGAGAACAAGTGTGTAGAAACCGTATATATACCTTATATACATACTGTATAATAAATGAAACATTGTACTCAGGCAAATGATGAACCTTAATGTGAGATGTGTTCTATAAGACAGCCAGCCAGCTACTCTAGCACGCCATGGTCCATTAGGCCTTCATTCTGGCTCACGGAAAACATTGGGTGGATGACATAAATATAAAAAAACACCAGTACTGTAAAATGTACTATAGCAACCACTTTTACAGACTAGACTACCTGTGTGTAACTGCTGGGTGGTGAGCTTAGTTGGTGAGACAATGCTTTCATAAGTCATTTCTTCTGAGCCCACTAACAGAGGTGTTTACATCTCAGTTGCATTTGATGTGAGACAAACAATTCCCAGCCCACAGGACTGGGTTCCAATTCAATCAGCTAATGGAAAGGGAGCCCTTCATCCCCCCCCCCCGGCCTCCTACCTTCCACCACCTCCGTTTTCTTACAGTAACACATTCACTGTGGCTGAGTCTGTACCAAATGTTATAATGGGTTAGCCATTAGGGCTACATTTATAACCTGCTGGCCGGTCTTTGGCATTGTATTCTGTCACAGCTATTCATGCTAAGTTATTAAACTGAATGCCAGAGAGGGAGAAAGTGTAGTGAGCTGAATCAAGCGAGAGAGAGAGAGAGAGAGGGAGAGCGGAAACAGATAGTAGGAGGAGAGGTGGGCCTCAGGCAACTGAAGGCTTTCGTGTTAGTGAGGCATACATTTTTCCACATTCATGGAAATACGGGTTACGCTTAATAAAGCCGAGGCTTTGTGCTAATGTCTCAAAAAGTGAAATTCATGTTTAACAACACAGTTATTTCTCTCCCTTCGTAATATTCTGTTCGTGCCTTTTAAATTAAAACTAGTAGTGAATTTTACTGTGACAAATGTAATCCTTGGCTGGAGCTCCTACAATCCCTTGCTCATTTGACAATAGGAACTAACGTATCTCTGGCTGATCCACACGCTACTTAAAAAAGCCCACTAAAGATACTTAGTCATGTTATTGTGACAAACGTGTTAGCAATTAAATCATCTTGATTTTATAGACACATCTCTACACATGGTATATAAAGTATAGCATCAATAGACATTTGTTACCGTAATCAGAGAACCAGAGTGTCAGATTATTTCTTATTATCCTAAAAGTTACCAAATATATAAAATATTTCAGGTAATATTTTAGGGAAATATACATAAAATTATTTACAAAACATAACAAAGACAGGTTTGAATGTTTCAAAACATCATAGAAAATGTCAAGCATGACACTGCCAGACAGTTAGTTACCAGACAGGTATGTAATGGGAAACAAAAGGGGAAACTGTGTGTGTTAAGTGGAAAAGGAAAGTATAAAACAGTGTAAGAAATCCAAACCGGAAGCTTTTTGTAGTCAGTGTGCTATGTGGATTGTATGCCTAAGTGTTTCAAATCAAGCCTGCCTTCCAGAGAGTGCATCTCATAGCGCCACACGGTTTCCACCCATCCACTTTCCCCTGTGGTCCTATAAACCATAGCCTGTATTACATGGCACACTGATTCAGACATTCAAATAGCCCTTCTAAAGCAAGGGGAAAGAGATTCATTGGTTTTTGGGATGAGTCAGCTTGGTGGTAACAGTGAATGGGGAAGGAGTCCATGCTCTAGTCTCAGTTTGCTGGTGGGTTGCAGGCCTCCCAGTAATACTTATTATCCCGGGTGTGTGTAACGGTGCGCCTGTGGGTGCTGGCATTTTCCACCGAGTTAGAATAAGAGCTCTATTCTCCTCCCATAGGGAACCTGTAAAGACTCTCTGATTCGCTTTTCTCCAAAGGCTGATGATGCTTCAGCAGCTCCAGGGAGGCACTCAGCACTGAGACTGTGTCGCTGTGGTTGGTTGCCTCTTAATGACTCTGCTGCTTTAGACATGCAAATAGAGAGAGTTGAAGTAGAGAGGAGGCCTGGAGGGACATTATGGCATATGAATCGAATGCAGATTACTGGGTTTTACAGTGTAATATGAAGGGGAGTCACGATTCTCCAAATCCATGATTCAATTTGACTTTCGATTTTAAAGTCACGATTTATTTTTATTTTTTTAGCAGTGATGGAAATGCCACAATAAAAGCCACCAGCTGGCAAAAGTGTATTTTACAATAATAGTTTGAGTTTTTCAAAATTACAAAGGCGCTATGAAAGAAGTTTACAGATACCCTCTTGAACGCACCATGATGTCACGCAGGAGCCCGCCTGCTTTACCTTCGTTTTTTGCTTACATAACTCACTGACTGGGAAGGCAAAAATGTTGCCTCACCGGTTACTTCAGGGAAGCCGGATTTTCCACTTCTGTTGTTTCTCCGTTACCTCCGACTTTGGCAGTGGCCCTGGCGTCAGGAAAAGAGCAGCTGGTAAGCTAATGTTAGCCTGTGTCTTTTGCATGCTAACAACCAGAAGCTACGCTGTGTCTGCAGAAGTTTTTTTTTTTTTTTGGAGAGAGTAAATACTGCGGGATACTTTCTTTGATTTGGGTAGTAGAACTCAAAAGCTTGTTTTGATAAATTGTTTATTTCAAATTCAAATTGTGATTAAGTCATGAATGAATTAGTGAACCGTGTGTATTTATGAGAGATGTTAATTTCCAATCCAGAACTTCTAAAGGCCAACTAATTAACATCCAAGCTAGCTGCTCCCCCCTGCTTGTATTGTGCTAAACTAATTCCCTCATGAACATTTATTGAACTGTGGCCACAACTGGCAGTTACAGGATAGGGGTAAGGTCTTAAGTGTGTGACAGTAGCATAGGCTATAGATCAGTCATTAAGTCCTAACATCAGTAAAATGAGGAGTAATGTTAAGTCATTGTGGACTGGTTCTCTGGGGGCCACAGATATCAAACATATTGGCAATCTGTCCAGTAGTTGGTGTCTATGATCTTCAGCAGCCCAATTGATAGCACACCATATCACCAAATACTGACTTTGTATCCAGCATTGTGAATTAAGTGTGGTGGTTGGCACTTGATTGTTTTGTGAATTAAATCAAAATCAAAAGGTTTACATTCGCCCTGGTTCTCTCCTACATGTCATGTGGTATTTTTGAGCGTGCATTTGTTCCACTCCTCAGCAAACACTCGGATAACAAAATGAAGCAACCAGGTTTTGTTTATCTTTCATTCTTTTTTCAGCATGAAAACCATTTTCTTTTGTAAACAGTTCAGTCCAGATGTGTACACACGTCTTTGTTTAATCTTTTAGCAATACAAATATAAAATAAAAACAATGGACGCTTAATGGCTCAACACCATGCACTATACGTGATTAAAAATAAAAAGCAACTTCCAGGATTTAAATTGCTCCGGTCAACATAAAAGAATGATGATAATGTTAATGTATGTGAATGTGTGTATGTAATGTATGTAATGTGTAGTCTAGTAGTCTAGTAGTCTGTCTAGTAGTTGATTTGATTGAGCCCTGCACTGCAAACTCAGATTTAGTTGTAATTAAACTTTTTAGCAGTCATATTTTCATACTTATTATTATTTATCAACCCATATTCATTACTAAACCACAGTAGTTGTTTGCAATAACCAGTTGTTTTTAAGGATGATGGCCTCTGGATGATGGTGTTATACATTGAGTGGGAATCTCCTGAGTGAAACCTTTCCATGCAGCACAGTACATTGGTAAAAAATCTTTTATGGTGATTGATTTCCTTTCAGTTTGTTTGAAAAAAATGTATTGAATACATTATTCTTAAATTCATATAGTCATAAAGGTAATAAACAATAATTATGTAAAGACATAATTTTTTAGTAATGATAAGAAGCCTACTGCTTTATGTTTGTGATGTTTCTTTGCATGTTGAACTTAACATGTTTATTTTAGAAAACCTGAGTCCAGAAAAAAAATGTTTACTAATGATTTTCAGTAAAGTAAACTTGATTTTTCTGCTGCATCAACTTACCGATGTGTGTCAATACAACATAACTTGTTACGTTTCACCTTGTTCAAAAACGTAAACAGTTTAAGGCTAATGGGTTTCCACGCTAATTTACAGTAAAGCCAACTAATTCGGTATAACTGTTTCATTTTGTATGCTTTTCTACTTGATACTATATGGAAACAGTGTAGGCAAGGCATCATTCTAATTATTTGTGACAATCATTCAAATTATGTTGCACATGTGACACCCACATCCGCTTACTGCAGCACTACTTCTGGTCAGGGAGAAGCCCCGACTGCTTTGAGTTGCCTTTACCCAGTTACATGGTTGGTTACAGCGTGAACTTCCTCAGATTTCACATTACTGACGAGGCACTAGGGAGCTGTAATGCTTCCCAGCATTTGGCAGCCAATTAGATTGATTGTCGATACATACAAAGGCTGTCAATCATGAATGTAATGTATTCTGTAACTGTAATCATCTACAATTACCATAACCCCCCGGGGCTGTGAACTACTAAATTGTGGCCTTTGCTGTCTCAGAAAGAATTCTCGCAGTTGCTGTGACAAAAACTTACAATGCCTGTAATGAGGAACCGATTTCTTTGGAGCAAATTCTGCATCCATGAAAATATCATTGCTAGAGTATGAACAGTTGTTTACTTTATAATTTCTTACTTCCTGTATACATTTTTAATTCGCTCTTCACTGCATTCAGTCAAGTTTTGAGTACTTACTGTCTGTGAATGAACCCCATTTAATTTCTCTGACAACAATGGTACTAGAATCTGCTGAGAACCAGCAGTAAGATAGATAGATAGACAATATGTATATTAGTTTTCCCTTGAGGAAGATTTGTTTTCACAGTCTCTTTCATGTACATTGAAACATACATGGTAAATACATTAAAAAAATAACCTAAAGACAGGTATATACTCTGACACATAGAAACAACCAGATTTACAACGAGGTAGTTTTAAATCAGTTGCAGGTGCACTGCTAATCCCAGATCAACATTGTATAATGATGCTTGTTAACATGCTGTTGAGCAGTCGAGGTTGAAATCAAAAGTACATACAAATCAAACAAACATCATGCAGTATATTTGGACCAATTATTCTTCAGATGAGGGAGAACATGTTAAATCCCAACCATAACCATAAGCTCTTTAATAAAGATTGCTGTAAACATCTCCTATGGTTACATTTTTTCACATGCAGTCCTTTCACGGAAGTGTATCCTGTGTGATGACGTACTTCCAGTGCTCATACCATGATTTTGGGCTCCCAAAGGGAGTTAACATCTCCCATCGAAAGGTCTGACAAACTGCTCCAAGCAGCTCTATTGTAGTCAAGCATTTTGCGTCACTTTGTGACACATGTTATAATGCTTGCCTAGCTGCTAGCGTGGCACGCCTTCATACTCTGCTTCTGACTGGCTAGTAGTCCTCACCTAGCTACTGCGCATGTGCATCTACAAAGATGGAACAGAAGTGTGATGCCTCACTCGGTAGCTAAAACAGAGAGCTTAACACACAGGGTGTAAAGAGGAACTGCAGCAGATAAATTACCAATTACCAGCTACCCACCTTATAGGATCTTTTTTTCTTTGACAAGTGCAAATCCAATAAAAAAAAAAAAAGAACAAGTCATTTGTACTGTTTTGGAAAAAGGTTTTGTTTACCTTTAATCCAAAACGTACCATACTGTATAGGACTGTTTAGCAACAACCTCCCAATAAACTGACATCTGATCAATTTCCAAGTCCACATGCTCGCTCTAAGATGACAGCATTAGTCAACTGCTTTCTGCTAATTAACCAGTACTGCACAAACAACAGTTAGGGGTTGGCCATAGGGACTACATATAGATTATTTCCTAGCAATGCAAATCAATCTATTCTGATGCATCAATTTATAGTTGGAAATCCATCTGCATTGATTTGAAAAACAGGGACTTAGTTTAATTGATTAATGTTGCATTAAAAAAACAGACTAACCTCCACCAAAGACCATAGCTTTCCCTGGTCATTTAAGGTTTATAGCAAAACCATGAACTGGGGTTCTGGTCACCACATTTAGCTGTATTTCAAATATTCCATCAGAGAACCAGAGCTCATAGGATTGATGTGGACTTGCAATGTTGTTTAATTCAAATGTATTTTTATAAGATAAGTCTGCTGCTTTGGAGACTGGTCAAATATGTACATTCCTCACTTAACACTTCAGGATAGCTTACTATTGTTAGATAGGATACCACTTTGATCTGTTTTGTTAAAACAAAAGAAAGAATATTCAAGATATTTTATGTCAATTTACCCAATAGATGTTATGACCACTTTTCTTTTCCATGATGGCTGGCAAATATTCCCCACATTAGTGTAATGGTGTGTGGTGTGTGTGAACAGCTGTTTGTTCCTTGTTGGGTTGATAATTAGCCAGAAGCACAGTTACTGATCATTGTGGCCCCTCTCCGTCCTCCCTTTCTCTGCTGCTTTGAGACTGGTTCTCAAGGGAGTGCTAACTTCCAGCAGAATCAAACCCCTCTCACCACAGTGATTTTCATCTCCTCTATTTCTTGTTCTGCTCATCCCCCTTATCATCAGATCTCTTTCTTCCAACTAATGTCACTGATTCTGGGACATGCAGAGGTGGCAATAGTCAGCCATGAGGTGCTGACATGCCTGCTACAGATGGCAGAATGTGGATTTGTGCACTATACTAATAAGACCAGGTGTTCCACCACAAGAGACATGGAAATTTAAATGGGCCTGGAAATGAAATGCAAACCCATTTAACTGTTAAGTACGTGTAAGGTGCAGAAAGCCCAGCATCTGGAATGATTTTAATATTCATGCCCACATCCACTTATGAAAGTACTTTCCAAACCTACACACCCACTGACTCCTGACTTGTTGACTAATTGTTCAGCGAGTCAAGCAATGACAAGAACTAGAGCAAAACTGTGACAAATAGATTTTCCCCAGGCGCAGCTTACTCTGTCTACATAAATAAGGTCAACAGACATCCTGATTAATCAGTTATTATGCAAGCAAAGTTAATCGTGGACTAGTCTTTACTGCTGTATGTTAATGTAGGCTTTAAGTAAACAACCTGCTGCTGGCACGGTGTCAATATACATAGTCAGTCAGTATAGTGTCAGAAAGTTATTTAATGTTGTTTAATATTGTGTAGACTGTAGATTAATTCATTTATTTACATGTTTAACTCTAAAGTGAGCTCAAGTCCAGCTTTCTGCTCCACTGACCTCCGTTTCACAACACATGTCTGTAATCTGTCCATATTAAAAGATACTGGGTCTCCCATTGCAATAATTTTTATATCACTTCTCGTGTCAGACAAAGCTACCACCTTATTATTCACCACTTCACCACTACATAGTGATCTAAGATAATAGCACAATTACAGCCACTTAGCATGATTAATTAATAATTGATGAGTGAAGGTACTATAGAGAATTAAAACTTCTGTAGAAGCCTACAGTGTTGTGGCCAATGACATCCATGAAAGTTTGATAGTTGAACTGGAATAACAAATTAGAGGTTGACTATCAGCCAGTGACTTAGGTCAAAATTAACGATTTTGCACTGTGTGTGTCCATCACAGCAGCACAATACTGATAGAGTTTTTTGAAAACTCATGTGAATACTCACCTGAGAACTCATATTCTCATACAATGAGAATATGGTTATACAAGATTTTTTCTTGTATACTAATCTGTATTTTGTATTATTGGTGCTTTTTAAAATTTACATGCAATGGATATTTCCAGGTATCGAGGGGAGGCAGATTAAATTATTACACCATTCATTAACTGGAAATGAAGTAGCTAGCATGCCCTATTGGATCAGTGGAGCCACAAGGGCATGTTTGCTGGGCATTTGAACTTTTTAACTTTTGAATACGTTAGATTGATTGAATGTTTCCTAATTCTACTTTAACAGACATGGCCTTGACTTCCCTAGTCCATGGCTAAAAAATAATCTTAAATATAGAATGACCTTCTGTGTCTGTGTGTCCAACTGAAAAATGAGAATTGACATCACCTCTAGGAGGTCAGATTTATTCTTTCTTGTGTGCAGCCCCCTTAATTCAAAATGCGTGTAAGCAAGTGTAAGCATGATCAATCTACTGTGTTGTATTGCAATAATAGCAAACTCTGTGTTACTGTGTGTCATTTCAACCATGAAGTTAAACTCAATCAACTGTGTAAGCAATACTTGATTGAAGATTTTAACGTTTGTATTTTTTGTTGTTATAACAAAACATTTTCCTCATAATGAGAAACTCAGCACATTGGAGGCCATGTAGAAGATTTCCGTTAAAACAGGATTTAAAATGTGCAGTAAGTGAAAAAGAAGCTAGCTAGCCGCTGAGATGACCACAAAGCTAGCCTTAAATAAACAGTTCACCCCAAAATCAAAAATACATATTTCTCCTCTTACCTATAGTGCTATTTATCAATTTAGATTTGTTTACAGTGAGTTGCCCAGTGTTTTGTGTTTCAGATATTATATAAAAACTATATATATTAAATAGAATTACCTTTTCTCCAATATAATCGAATGGCACTCGATTTGTGCTACTCAAAGCGCCAAAAAATGCATTCGAAAAACTCAGCAACAATGTCTCTTTTCAGAAATTATAACCTGGTTACTCAACATAATCTACAGAAGCCTACTCATGGACGAGCGGCCTCATCCTCGATACTCGGCTAGCTAAACACCAACGCTACAGCTTAGCCAAGGAGGACAACATTAATGAATATGCCTTGTGCAGTCACAAGCACAAGTCTCTCATTCATAAGTATGATTCCTTCTATGCAATGATACGATGGGTGTAGTTTGGTAGAAAGAAAATAGTTCCTGCTTGAAACTGTTGCAACCATGTCGGTGGATTATTTTAAGAAACGGGTCATGATTTCTGGAAAGAGACATCACTGTAACTGCCATCTCTTTAAGACATTCATGCACTTTGGTGTGGTTAAGCAAGCTTTTAATCACATATTTAAGTGTAGATTCATTTATAATACCATTTTCAATATATCTATATTAATATCAACGTGGTAGTTTGAAAGAAGCCATTTTAGAATGATAGGAAAACAGAAAGAACACTTTTCATGTCAAGATACTGCATTTTCCCCATTGCTTAGGAATGTCCAAAGTATTATCTGCATTTCTGTGCCCCATGTATGATCTGTATATATGTTGGTTTTTTTGGGAGTGAAATAATCAGCGTATATCGTGAAATGAAAACATTGCGCACTGTATAGGCCCCTCACTGCTCCTTTCTTTCAAGGGCAGCTTTACTTCCTTGACCTTCCATTGTGCTATTGGATATCAATACAGGGATGCTCTCTTTACTTAAAGTAAGAGGGCAGTGTGGGGAGAGCTTTGTGTACACTCAGCATTTTCAACGCCATAAGCACAGAAGCCTCAACTGTGGCTTCCAAATGTTTAATCTTTGTGTGTTGATGTGCACATTTAATCATCAATCAGAACTTGTGAGACGTCTGCCAGATCCCTGATTTTGTTCAGTCAGCAGCAATCATTCCTAATCCTCCATATACAGTTTACAAAATACACGCTGTAGTTATCTTACCACACAGCACAGAAACACAGACACTATTGATTGATGTGGTTTTATCAATAGATGTGTGTGCACCTATTAATATAACAACTAAAAGTATGGTCATGGAGTTTAATGCTGCTAATGCTGTTTCCTGTGGCATATCTTTAACACATAAAAGGAATACCAATACCACGTGAAAAAGAACATCTGTCAAATTAAGACTTTATTTGGATGTCCACCTTAAAATAAATTTTACATTTTTGTGGTTATCTAAGCCTTAAGGAAGACTGTTTCTTAATCAAAGCTACACTTTCCATTATGGAAATTATCCATTCCACAAAATTCTCACAAATATCCACTACAATTGGAACCTACTGTCAAGAGAGCCTGTTATGTCTCATTCATCAGTCATAAACACAATTGGATCACTGCCCCAAGATCACAAGTATAGCAAATGTGAAGTTCAGTTTTGGGTAGACATCTACCTTCATTTGCATCACAATTACCCTACAAATTAATTCTTAATTCCTATTTTGGCATTCCACAGATCTTGTGTTTGTTCTGACTAATTTGATGCAGAACCATTAACAGAGTTCTAATATGAGGTCTGCCTGTGAATAGGGCCAGTCTGATGTTTTGAAGTTGGTTGAAATGAGTCTGCGTGTTATTAAAGCCAGATTGGCTGCTTAATTATTCACAACTTTATCACCCATACTGAAATAAAGGGCTCAATCCTCCTTCTATACAGCAGTAATGAGTTGAAATTAATAATTCTTTTCTCTTTATGGACGTTTGGGAATATCAATAAAAGAGCAGCCTTAATGAGTAGAAAAATATGAAACAATTGCAAAATGTATATGAGCTGCATAGATTAAATGCAATTACTTATTATTTAACAATAAAATCCTTTAGGTGTGAGGAATAGGCTGTGCAGATTCTCAAACAGTGTGACCGGGACATAGCTACCTGGGAGCTGAAGAATGAGCTGAAGTTGACAGAATTGACATGGTGTTACATAATATCTATATTATCTTTTCTTGTCTATTATCAGACCGAAGTGTCAACTTGTTACACTTCATTTCCATCTTCTTCTTCTTCTTCTTCTTCTTCTTCTTCTCTGATTCATGGCGCATCGCAAACCAACGTGTACGCAAAACTGAAATCCATTCAATAATCTAACTACATTCTAATTTTCTTTTCCAAATTAAATTTGCCACACCTCATAATTACATGTCCAACATTTTCTATTACATAACGCACATTACATTTATCTGACCTGTACTTATACATTCAAATAAAAAAAAATATAATCCAGTATGTACAAATCTCAATCTTGAAAAAATCCCTTCCTCTCTAATGCATTTTCCATTGAAAACCTTAATGTTAATTGATTTCTGTTTGCTGTAATAGTGTCTCCTTTTAGCGTTTCCATCTTCAGTGACCTTGCCATTCTAACCGATTGGCGTGGGAAGCGTGGGTTTTGATTTTCCGTAACCACTCACTAGAGACAATCATACCTGAATCTAATGCCATTTTAAGTTGGTGCGTAGCCATACCAAAACATAACCATTAAGAGTGGAGCGGAGCAAAGTAATAAAACTACGATGTTGGGCGATTTGGAGACAGTTGACAACCGTGTTTGTCCTGGCCATGACATGGATTGGCTAATTGTCATACTTCCCGCAGCACTCATTGAATCTATTGCTTTTTCAACTGCAGTTTCATGTCATGATGCCAGATGAATCAGTCAACTCAGTGGGCAGAGGTCAAAGGTCTGGGTCCAAATCTCTTCCAAGTGTTTCACAGTACCTAAAATCCATATAAATAGTTTGATAACGTTTGATCCCAAATAACACCATGAGTTGTCATAGCAAGCTGAAGAAAAATTGGTGAAAAGTATTTATTTAAGGAAACTGAGTAATTAAGAAACCTATGGATCAATGACAACTTAACATCATCTCACCACTGAGATGGAAGAAGATAACCTTCCAGAAGGATTTTCTATTTGAGATGGATTTTTAGGCATCCAATCATACATCCCAGTGGCATAGCTTTCCTCTGTTTACACAGATAAAACACAAGGTTGAGACGGATGAGGAAGACCAAATGGTTTAAGAGCAGCTGATCTGCCGTCACAGTAAAGAGTGAGCCGACAACACAAGCAACAGGCTCAACAAAACAAGCAGAAAGAGACAATCGGGTCCTCTTCTGAACAATCCTTTAATTACAGACTGGCTGGTTTATTGCTGCTCATATAATTCACAAACTTCTTTGGGACATGGCCAAATCTGCAGATACATTTTGTCCAGTTGAAGGGCTATTTATTGAACAAATGATATGCCAAAATTGCCCAATTGGAAGGATTTCAGAAATAGTTTATTGATGGAAACCAAACAAGAGCAAGTATAGCAAAGTTAGATAAATTCAGACGTTTTGTATTGAAATGTACAAGCTTGTTGGCTTGGAACTCATTCCTGAAATCAATTTATTATGGAAAGTGCAGAAAATGTAGAGATCCCTTCCACACAAGTGTCATTAAGGTGGTGGAAGTGGGAGCCAGTAAACAGTGAAAGGACAACAAAAAGAGGTGGTGTAAACGTGCTTCAGTTGGGATGATCAGTGGTTGACAGAAAACCGTAAAAACGTACAAAGTTAATTCAATAACTGCAATAGTGACTCACTGTGATAAGGAAATTAAATAATTGACAATTAACTGTAAAATATCTACTGTTTCAACTCTTTCAATATTTGCTGCTCAAGCTCTGGCCACTACTTTTGCTTTCTGCTATCGGTGTGTGTGTGTGTGTGTGTGTGTGAGAGTGCTGACAAATGTGACAAATATCCCTGAAATTCCAAACATCATTTTCAGTGTTCAAGTTCATGTTAAGAAAGCAGTGAAACCCTCTAGATTATTAAATTTAAGAACTGTCCTAACTTAAAAAAGCTGAATAATTATTTTGCACATGCATGTGCATTTTTTGCAAAGATTTCGTGAATTAGTAAATAACAAAAACATTTTAAAAAATCCCTGCTATGTTCCATGTAAATTAACTCCTCTATATACAGTAGTTCAGTCTATATTTGTGAAAGGGGGAAACAGGAAAAAGGCAGTGTGTTGCCCTGTGAAAGTGACTTGGCTTGTTAGTGCAGATGCTTGCCTCCCCTGCATTCACATGCATAATACATCTCAGCCCCTTCTTTCATTCCCGTGTCTAAATAGGAGGCTTGCAATCGTGACACACAGAGCAGCATGAAAACAGACTGAGCTGGCAGTGGACACCTTGGATCCATCTCATATCTGCTTGAACTGTGATCCTGTCAACTTCACTGAGTCTCCCAGGTAGGGGATACAATATATGAAGAAACTGACACTCACCTCTAAAAAGCCTACACCCCATATGGAGAGAATAGGCTATGTATAGTCCAGGGATTACTGAAGATTTACATTGACACAATTGTTAAAAGATCCTCTGTGTAATGACTACAATTATTAAAAAATAAGGAGATGATTATCTCCCTGTGACACGTCCTATGTCTTTTAAGACAATAACCAGGGTTATTACCATGAAACAACACAAAACTGTGTAGTATTAACATATTTTTTTAAGCTGACAGTGGAGAAGTCTTAGTAGACTGTGAGCCAAGCTACATGTACATGCTTATGAAATAATTCAGCCTAAGCATTGCACTATTAAGGAAGCACTGTCCTTAATTAGATGAAGACATAAACTCTTTAGATGAGTCAATAAGAAGGAGCTGCCTAATGTGATCTTCAGCAGATTGAAAAGCATTTAAGTACCAGTGACTGCTCATATGGGATTGTGGCCTCTGCTTTGGTCCCATCAGCATTCAGCTGATCAACTCCAAGCAATGTGGCTGACCCAGGAAAAAAAAAGACTGAAAGAAAAAGTGATTACTAATGCACACACAAGGACTTTTAATAACGGGGTAGGTGTTCCTTTCACAATTTCCTGTGCAAGAAGGGATGAAACCTTAACATTTGACTGAGCTGAAACAGCCTTTTTTTTTCTAAAGTCAACATGTAATTTCTGGAAAACTGTGTGTCTTCATGAGGTTTAGAACCTGCTCTGTCACTGTGTCTCTGTCACTCTGTACATGCTGTACACACAGCTATAGTTGTCACTCGGAATACAGTAATTTATGCCAACTAAAATAGTACTAAATAGATGTATGGCAGGTTGAATTATTGTAATTACTGTGATGTGTTACTTAACCTGCCAGTAAGAGAACAAGACTTATTGTCTATTGCTCTGTGAGGCTGTACTTAGGCACAGTGTTTGTATGTACTCACAATGACAATGCACACTGTATATGCTTTATGCTTTAGGCATATTCAGGATATTAGTTTAGCATGTTATCATGCAAACATAGCCCTAAATTCAACATACAGCTGAGGCTGACAGGTCTTGAAAAATTAAAAAACAAACTATTAAAAATATTGACCAGCTGATGGCGCTAGAAGAAAAATTAGAGGATCACCAATGTTACTTAACTTTATTCCGAAGGGGACATGAATGTCTGCACCAAATATCATGGCAATCTATCCAATAGTTTTAGACCTTTCACCAAAAGCCAAATATGTCAACCTCATTGTGGCACCGAATGTGAAATCAGAGGATAACCAAAGGTAGGAGGTTTCATCCTCTGGGGACCGTGAATGTCTGTATAAAATGCCGTAAATCCATCCAATAGTTGTTGACTAACAGATTGGCATTTCCAACCCTGGATCCACGTAGAAAATACAACGAAATGCTGGCAATAGTCAAAAGAATTTAGATACAAACATGTAACAAGGAAATCCCGATACTAAGACTAAGAAGATGCAAAACACTAAGATGAAATTGCTAGGACATCAAGAGTCAGATACTCCAAAATTGTTTCAGTAAACTTAAATGACAACACCAGAAAAGAAATCTTGTCAGCAATGTTATCTGCATGAAAAATGATTGATTTGCATGCTTGTTTGTCCATTTATAAGAAGTCACACAGGCCCCCTGAGTACAACTGTCTGACAGCTTTGTAGCCTTTGACTACGCATCAGTGACCATCTGCATAAATAAAGTTATATCTACTCTACTAATAGTTCAAGCCCCAGTACAAAGCACTGACAAAACAGAACTGAATACACCTCCGCCTTAATCCAAAACTCATTTAAAAGCAGATAATGTTTCCAGCAGTTTATTTTTTTTCTGTCATGGTTTCAAATCACCCTGAGCAAACATTGTGTGTTTGTGTGGATGGATTTGTGCCATTTTAGGCATTACCAACTCAGGATGGAAAAGAAGGGAATAAGGGCTCTTAACTGTGTCCAAATTGTTTAATGTCATTCTCTCTATACCGCTTCATCTTATCTGCAGTATTTCCTAAATAGGGAAATGAATTTTGAAAAATTTGAATCTCTTTGATCTCAGTCTGAGCTTATAAATCATAATTGAAAAACATTTCATTATCAAGCAGCCTAGATGGTGGAGTGTTTTGAGGGCAGCTGACTGGTTCTGATAGCTGACAAAAATATAAACACATTTTCATTTTTGTGGTGCCAGAGGTAAAACTAAGCTACATGTATATTAGAAACCAGGGCATATTCTCTTTACTGTAATGTAATAGAAGTTTGCAAAATACTTCATGAAAATAAAGAGTGAAAGGACAGACTACGTAGTGAGAGGATATTTTAAAGACCAGTTTTATTCATGAGGCATGCAGCTTAGGCTTTTTTTAGTTGAGTTAAGATGAGCACTGATATCGCATGGGGCTTTTTCAAGTGCTACGTTATGGGCGATGTAAAAGAGTCACTTTTCAGATTCTTTTCTTGGGAATTAATGGAAGATGATTAGCTGCTTTCCTGACAGCATTTCTTCACTCCCGATCCCTGCCAAGTGTTTTTGTGTTCTTTCCACTTTTCCACAATTAACTTGAGTTGCTTGTTTTTACCATCACAGTCAGTAAAGGATACAAAAAATGTCTAGCAATGGGAATGCAATTTGTTCTGTGGAGTACTGCGCTTTAAGGAGACACTTAAAAGCTATTTTTTAGGTATTGTGGCCAGAAAGTGGCCATTTCCCCCACACATTGCCTAATACCATGTTTCCCTTATGGTTTGCATCTATTATTAATGTATTCCTTGAATCCACAGGAATTGTCATCAGGCACATTCCTATGAATGCACAACATACTGTGAAGAGAGATATTTTTGTAATATTTATTAGAGTATTGGAGAAGTCATGAAAGAACAAAGCTGGTGGGACTGATCTACAGCGTGAGTTGCTCTAGATTCTATTATTTTTAGGCCAGTGCTATTCCATTGCTTTGAGTGATGAAGAGTGCCATGGCAATTGGTTGGGGACGTAGTTCTGGTGCAACAACTTTCTCACCACCAGGGAGGTAATATTTTCTCCTCGCGGATCAGGGATGGTACATTCCTCCATGCAACGCTGCCTTCACTGCCAGAGCTCAATAATAAGCCTGTCAGCATGATTTAAAAAGCCTGTGGCAGTATTATGAGAGACACCATCAGATTTATAATAATTCATAAATCTCAAGCAATAAAGGATAAATCAATAGAGGTGTGAGTTTAAACTGTTTTCAGTCTCCTTTCTCTCTGTGTCATAGCTCAAAGGAGAGACACAACTCAGTTGCCGAGGCACTGCTGCACATTGCACAATATACTTATATTGTTGGCAGTGCATAGAGACATAAACCCTTTGTGCATAAATTGGCAGCATACAACTTTTAAATATCTTAATGTGATTGGATAAGTGTTTAAATGGATTACAATTAACCACATTATCATAAACTGAGGGAACCACAAATGTCTCTCCTCAAGTAAGGTAAAAGTAGAAAAAAAATATTTCTCCATGTATGTGTCTTTATTATTATTATTATGGTCCTATAAAATAAAATGGTTGTTATGCCCATTTGTTAAATTGATTAAATATGTATTGATGCTTGGAACAGTAAAGCATTTTTAATATACTGTAGGAAGGTGTGGGTAGCCACACAGTAAACACAACTGAAGGAAAACAATCACCTGTGTCTATGTGATGCAACACATCCGTGTCCTCACTTCTAACAACGTAGTGAATGAATCTGTTGAATCTTGGATCCCTGACAAGGTGTAGGGAGTTTAAGCAAAGGAAGGTTAGTGATGTGTGCTAGTATCTATGTGATTATATATGCAACATTTCATTGCCTGGTAATTGGTAGGAAAGTGAAGCCATATCACGGTCTTCCTTTTGTCTATTTCATGCATCAGTTGATTTTTTAATTTTGGAGGTGAAGTAAACACACTTATCAAACGCATACATGATTACTACTCATGCTAATGAACAACCCACACCGCAGAGAGACAGTCAAAAGCAATTTTTTACAGTTAATTTTTAAAGTCCCGTGATATACTCATTTTCAGGTTCATACTAACTTGTATTTTGGGTTTCTACCAGAACTTGTTTACATGCTTTAATATTACCATTTTTTCATCCTGTCTGACTATGCCTGTATTTACCCTCTGTCTGAAATCCTCAGTTTTAGCGCCTCTATAAGCCCTTGTCCTGAAAATCCAAGCTTACCACAGAACAGCAAGCAAATAAAGACGCGAATAGAGAACAGCGAACAGCCATTCTTTTATTTTAATCAGAAAGACAACCGATTAATATTTACTCATTCAAATTAAATCATATCCTCCTATCCATTTCTCTGTCAATCAAGTTGAAAACCAAATCCCTTTCTGTTAAGAAAATAATGTGGGCTTTGTTTCTCTTGTGTGTGTTAAAATAATGAGATGTCTTCATGTACTTGAAGTGGATTTTCTCTCCAACTGTGAATATATTATGATCCACTGTTGATTGGATTTCTGTCAAGAGATTGAACAGGAAATGAAATCCTTTGCATGGGAAGGGTTTACAGTGGGAGAGAAAATTGTATGCTGTGATTAACGGTTTTGTGCCATCTATCCCACCATTTCCTGGCTTGTGAACACAGGAGATAAACAAGGCAATGGCAGAGACAGCTAATGCTGTGCATTATTTAGTCCTTGGTATCTGTCTGAAAGGGTCAATGATTGACTCTGATTTAGCCTTTTTCCAGTTCAGAGGAAATGAAAACAGATGTCAATCCCACTCATGCCCCTTCTGTCACCAGCACTGCACCGGTATGAATAGATGGTGCACAATGCCTTCTTCATACCACTCTTAAGTTACAATAACATGCTACTATCACATTTCAATGCAGCATATGCAAACCATGTAAATGTGCTGTTACGTGTAACACAATAAAGGTTTAAAAGGGTTAAAGCATCAAAATCAGTGAGAACTACACTCATTGGTCAAATGGTTTGGCTGCAGTATAATGCTAACTAATGTTGCAGGAGTCTCCCAAAGCCAACTCTTCTTTTTTTAATTAATTTTAACCAACTCTTCTTTGATTGATAGGCTACTTGCTTTTAGTTGTGTCTGCATTTATTACATGTACCTCAGCGCCATTGAAAACCAGGGTTCTCTTTCAGTGCGTTTAAAGGGACAATTCAACCCAGAGTAAAATATGTATTTGCACATCACTTTGATGTTGCAGCTGTCAAACGTCGCCTTGAACAGGTAGTTTGTTTGTGTTATTGTGTGATTTAAAGGGTTAGTTTGGATGCACCAAAGTCACACAGTAACAGGAACAAACTTACCTATAGAGGCAGTGGTAGACCAGCAACTTCACTGTTCTGCAGGGTAAGTGTTTTTTGATGACTATAATTAGGTACTTTACCTCAAACAATCCCGTTCCAAAAAAGTATGGTAATTAAATGTTACTTACTACTTACTACAATGTACTTGTAAATGTAAAAGTTACTTTCCAGCACTGGGAACTCTTTGCCCAGTTGATTGGAAACCCAAACCAGCAGCATTAACTAGACTGTGTGGAGCACTTTGTCTTGTGCGACATCTCTGTAGAGAGTGAGGAGCTGACTTTATACACATTTTAGAAGTCTCATCACTGAGTCTCTGCAACTGGGATTTTCACTGAAGACCTTTGTGTTCCAAGAATTCCAATATTTTGTATTCTAGTCCTGCCAAAGCACCTCATACATACATTATGCCCAGACAATTGCAGGTATACAATAAAATCCTGAGCCTAAGGTTATTCCAAATGCTCTGTTCTGTCTAATATTTTCAGAAATGCATTATTTATATACATACATATATATATATATATATATATATATATATATATATATATATATATATATATATATATATATATAACACATGCATTATCTTATAACTTCTGAGGGCTTCAGATTTATGAATTTCTAATACAATAATATAGTTGCATGTACATTACCCTGAAAGGTTATATGAAAGGGTTATTAAAAGGAGGCAACAACAGCAGTATTTTTTGTATCATAACGTGATTTATGAGCTTCTAGAGAGATTTCTGTACTTCTGAAAAGTTAACATTTTAAATGATCAGAATTAATGTGTATACACTGTGTTTAATTCCGCTTTTTTTTCATTCTCCAAAGCGTTATTCCAACAGTGGACATTCCTTCACCTCCCAATAGAATATGTGCAACACCTGGAAAAGTGAAATGTACAACACACATTGCTATTGCCAAAAATAATAAAGATTTCCAGAAAAAGGTCAGAAAAAGGACACTTGTTTGGATGTTATAAGCTCAAAGTGCTTATCCAAGCTTATTACCTTTTGGTTTAAAAAATATATTTAGGATAAGTTAAACACAAAGGGTTAATGATGCTGCTTGGAGGTTCATTAAATTATTTCCATGACCTGCACTTGCACCCTGTTTTTTCCTTTATTATCATTTTCTGATTAAAACATTTATTAAGAGGAAGCTGAGGATGAAATTGATACATTCGTGTCTTTTTTTTGAACGCATACAAAATTCTACTTTTACGTTACTTCTCCTATGTTGAGGAAAGGGCAAAGCTTATTATTGACAATCAGTGGCTTAAATAATGACGCAGAGAAGGTAATACAAATTTAATACACGCAAAGAAATACATTTCTGCAATTGCACCTCTTTATTGCATCAAGGAAAACTAGAACAAAGATTGAGAGTTTAGAATTCACTTTTAAAATGGTTTGGTCTGAAACTGATAAGTAAATCTAAAAGCAGAGTAATTATTACAAATATTGATGTTTAAGGAAGTATCTTCATATCCAATACCTCTGAGAATAAATTATCTAAAACTGGTCTGTGTTGATGGTCCATTGACATTCTAAGTCGGTTTCTTTGAGCCGAGAAATTTCTTACATTTATTTTGGGTGAGAATTATTATTTTGGGGGGGTTATCCTAAAATATTTATAGCGGTTTGAGTTGTTTTTTTTGTCAAAGCCTTGAGAACAAAGTACTCCTGTTGCATGATCTGCATGTTTCGGAATGGTAATCAGAGTAGAATAGATAGACATGGTCGTCCTATGAATAATAACAGCATGTGCCCCATTTCAGAAAGTGCCGTCAAACAACATATGTTGCCTAAGTGACAAGCCTTCTTACAAAGGTAGAAACTATCACTCTCCCAGGTCTCTGATTGCTGTTCAGCCTACACACCTGCTCAAAGCCGCACACCTGCAATACATTTACTCATCTACTATGCACTACATCAACCCTAGCTCCTCATGAGTGGGATTGCTGTTTCAGCCAAAGCGATAGATCACACCTCCTTTCCCGTGTGGTTAGTCTGGTTCGTCTCTAACCCTGTATCTTTAACCCTTCCTTTACCTCCACCAGCCGGACTTTGGATTTGCGTAATTTGGGGAAAAATATGAATCATGTTTTGTTAGCTTAGAATTGATATCACAATTCTATTTGACGATTGTTTTGACCATGACAATACAAAACAACTTGGCAGTACTAAACTGATTTATTTTTGGCACCTATAGCACATTGCTAATCACCACCAATTCAGAGTATTTATTGCTGTATGCACGACGTTGACTGCTACTGAATGAGAACACTCTGATCTGCGTAGAGAGGCAGAAAACCTAAGACTTTTTCCCAGGAAAAGTATTCATGTCTCGAGAGTACTGGTGTAATCTTTTTTCTAATCTCAACTAGTCATTTTGGTACTTTAACTTAACTGTTGTCACCGCATGACTGTCACCTTTATCAGCTAAAATCAGCTGTAACGGCCCCTGAAAGGACCGTCACCAGTCCTCACAGTAACCTTCTCTCAGCTAAACTTAACTGAGACACTGAGTACACTAAACTTACTCTCATGTAAATATGAATTGGTGTGCATTGGTTCGAAATAATATTGTATATATTGTTTAGTACATAATAGTATAGTATTATGTAGCATATGCTATTGTATAGTGTAGTGTAGTATTGTAAATAAATATAAAGGATTATAGCAAATTATAATATAAAATAGAATCGTATAGAGTAGTATAGTGTAACTGATCAGAGGTTGGTGAGGCAGGACTCTCCTCTTTATTACAGACTTTTCCAGTAGTGCTGCAGTGCTGGTCAATCCATCACAGTACAACTTTAAGAAAACAGAATTGTGTACCTTTTAGGTATCTGCTTGTGTATTCAGCTTCACTTCACCCATCTAAGCCAACTGATGATCTAGCCACGGGGTGTGTAGACACTTTTGGACTTTGTTTTCCTTAATTCTAAAATCCTTGAAAATCCTTTACAACAGGCATCTGTACTGGGCAAATACAATACAAAGAGGGATATGAATGCAAAGGGAAAAGTTCCTCTTAGAAGTACAGAGACCTTCACACCTCAGCTGGAGGTAAATTATTGGTTGATTTTTTTTTCACACAGTAGACTTCCTAGAGGATTTATTCAAGAAGGTTATATGCTAGTTGAGGGTGAAACAAAATCCTGAATCCTTTCTTCTCTTTTTCTATCTCACTGTCTGTGATGAATTATTTTTAAATAAAGCTATTCTGCAGCACTTTAGGGTGGATAGATCTGAAAGCCTTGGACACCACTGTGTGCTTTTATGTACTGATGTCACCAAAATCTCAGCAGTATTGTGTTGTGGACTAGTGATAAGGGCAGCACAGTCATATATTGATTTATTTCTTCTTATTTCACATAAACGTGCTGGCCTTTCACTGGCAGAAGCTGCATTTACAGAACTTATTTTTTGAATTTCTTTAAGTGGTCCCAATAGCTGTTATATAATATATAATTACATAATAATATATAATTTTTATTCAATGCTATCCCACCGGCTTCAAACGTTATTAGCAGATTGAATTTGGCATTATCAGTTGTTATCACTATCACAGAGAGCGGTAGGGCCCTACTCTAGCTCCTAGTCAGTTCAGTAGTAGCATATTGATAAGCTGGATATTCCATCCGCGTCACTTCGACACTCACTGAGGCATGGTCATATAATGTATAAAGGTGACAATGGTAGGAAGTATTGAAAGATCGAAACTCTGTGTAGGAGGAAGGTTTGGTAACGTAGGCTGCCTTCACATAACGGCCATTCTTAACCAACGCTGAAAACATTATTTTTTAACCCAATTCACAAGCTTTTACTAAACCTAAGAAGATTTGTTGTTGAAAGTTGACCAATCCTTGATCCTTTTGTTTGAATTCAAAACGGGATTCCCAAAGCTTGACACCAGGGAGTCAAATAAGATGATAACATTCAAAATGAGTGGCTATATTTTAATTTGAAAGTAAATTTGTCTTATTGGAACTAGACTGTTTTTAAGCTACTGCAGAGTTGCAACCAATTTTTGTCCTTTTACCTTTTCATCCAGCTAAAATAACTTAATTTTCTTAAATCTTCGGAGAGCCAAATATCCAATTCATAAGGGTCACTGCCCCTGCATTTCAGCACAACACGGGAATGCCAAAGCCTTTTTTGCCCTCTGTTTGACCTGCTGTGTTTGTGCAATTTTCCTACCTTTGTGGCCTCCATGTTTGTCACCCTTATCTCTAGTGGCCAAGCCACTGCTCACGGGCCAACCTCTAGGGAAGACTGCAGTTGACCTGAGCTGTGAACACACTTGAGAGACCTCTGAAACGTGTCAGGACCCTGGACCAACAGCCTACCTCTTGACTTTGTCAAAGACACAACGGTAACTGCTATTCACATATCGTTAATTGAGGTGCTGAAAATGAAGTGGAGGATTTCACTACACATGTGCATGTACAATAAGCTAAATGATAAAATGGAATGTGATGGGTTGATTTAAATCCAGAAAAAAATAAAACCCACCGAATTAAGCATTAAATGCTTCACATTTGGCATTGGCGTAACGATACAAATGAAATACTAATGGACATTAATAAAGGGACATTAATATGCCTGTACATTTTCAGCACATCATAAAGCCCATTTACAATACAATAGACGGAAATTATGCATTTTAATGTGATTATTTTTAAGCCTTATCTGTCGACTCATGAGCGAATGGGGGTTTCAAATAACAAGACCAGGCACTGACCTCATTCCCAACCACTGCTCAAGCTGAATGACAATCTCACATTAGCCCCACAAGGATATACAAAGAAACGTTTTTTACCCCAGCCTTGGTTTTGACATTAGACTTCTTTGGGATTCTGATTTGTATGCAAATGGTATAAATGTTTAATTCCAAAGCATTGGCGCTGCATGGAGATAAATGACAGCTTGGCAGTGCATTGGTTGATAAATTAGTATTCCTCTTTCTCTGGGCTCTGTGCAGCTCCTTTCTGCCAGAGAGATGATAGGTCCTGCTCTGCAGACAGGGACATCTCCAAAAATGTGACATTAACTGTTAATGCCTAATAAAAGCTCAGTTTGGGCTGCATTGTATACTAATGTCATCGGAGCACTCAGCAGACTATGCAGATGTCAAAAATGGTTTGGTTGTCCTGAGTAAGTGCATTAGTGCCATTACTGTTAAATAACAACCAAACTGCATTATGATGGCCTTTTCATGAAATCCCCTTTTGAATTTGTTCTTTATAAAGTTGGATTTTGGCAGAAACTCTACGCAGAGTACTACACAACTCCAACAATAACCTCCTCCATTTATCTGTGTTGGATGACAGAACCTCAGTGCTGTGTGAGATGTTCTTATTGTGCAATATGATTCAAGTTTGAGAAAGAAAAAGTCCATTACTTGGTAAGACACTGCAGGGAGCCTTACAGAATCCTTTCACAAGCTTTTCAATCTTTTTAAAGTCCATTTTTGCTGTGACAACAATGTTTTATAATTATTTTTTAGAACATCTCTCTTGTTATTGCAAAGTGTGGTGGACCTACAGCACATGGTCCTCTTTTAATGTTGACTGGGAGTTTGGTATTCTGCTTAAGCTAAACCCACATAAAGCTGTCTTTTTAATCAATAACACAGGACATGTTGTTTGGTTGCCTGTCAACGGCGTCAAATAATCTTTTACCCCTCTTACTTCAGTCAAAACATAGGAAAAACCCAATGATACATTAAGGATTTTAAATTATGCAATGCATACCAACGCAGATTTTTGTTTGCCACACAGCATAATTTTTTTCATTGATTACATGCCACTTACCAACCATACAGCAAAAACCAAGTTTATTGATGTGATATTTTGGTACTGATCGATACAACTTAACTTTACTACAACATGCTACGTTGACAATTAGCTCATGCTGATGCCTGGTGGGTATTGTTATAAGGTTACAACATTGTTCAACGTGCTCATTAAGTTATTTTTAAGTATTATTGTTTTGACCACTGTTAACAGAACTGGGCTAACCCACGATTAATTTCATCACGTAGAATCTAAGTAATTATGTGGGAAACACTGCAGGATTTCAAGAATGACACAAATAAACATTAGTATATTAAACCTGAAAACAACTTAGACTTAGACGTGTGTTGAGCTATCCTTGAATTTATGTACATTTTCTCTCTGTTTTCTACTCTTTTTTTTAAAGTAGAAGAATTGCAGTGGAGGTGAGTGTTCTCCCCCAAGTATTTACACTGTAATTTATAGGCTAATCTAAATCTTTACCAAACTCTCTTCATAAATGTCGGACATGTCCCATTTTGTTAATCCTGTCAAATACTGTAGAAAATGAAGTGGAAAAGGGAGACTTGATAACCTCCTTCTTTGTGTTGCTGATTATACATATATTATTGTATATAATACACTCACTCAAGGCTGACAATGCAATAAATTCTGTGGTTGTCTTTTAGCTCCTAATTTCTTCAGTCTTTTGTTTGTATCTGGCTGTTTCTTTAATTACTAAGTCAGTAAAGTCTTCAGTCCTCGATTCTTCATAAAAATCCAATTACGCCCTTAACAAAAGCATTCATGTTACAAACACAATGCAGTGAAAATAATAATAAAAAGAAGTACCTGACAATTCAAAAGAGAAGCTGGTCATTCTTATGTTTCTATTACCGTTTCAGCACGTCTCTCCTTTTTGTTTAATTTGAGCTGACCAGCTCAACGTTCTACTTGTTCTAAAATGAACTAGATGAAAATTTTGGATTTTCAGGGTCACACAAAGTTTTTTATCCACAACACATTATTTAAACTGTCAATTAAGGACAATACATTTTCTGTAAGTAGAAATAAACAGTTTGTTTTGTTTCCCTTTCGTCTATTTTGCTTGGAAAACAATGTAATGCAGCACTTTTTCAAAACCAAAACTCTCTGCTGATTGTCCTTTGACCATCTTAGTGCAGCAGCTTCAAACTTAACTTGTTCTATTGGGAGCGGAGCGCTATTATATGATTTACCGACTGGATCCTCAAGGGATAGATTGTCTGGACGATGTCTGTCGGACACTGCTACAATTCTTTCCATTATGATCACAGCTGAAAGGTTCAAAGCTCAGACAGTGAGTGACCGATTGTGGCTCTATTTGTGAGCACAGAGCAGTCCTCACAGAGTTGCCGTCACATTGCTGCGATCGTGAATGCATTACCCCGATCCTTAAACGTGGCTTTGCTGTAAGAAACAGCTAGACACTACAGTGAGAACGGGAAAAATGCATACTGAGCTTTGTATTTTAAGAACTGGAGGGTTTTGGTGGACTGACTCTTGCATTTCTCAGTCTTGTTCACGTCTCAGTCTTGTGCCTTGTCGGCCTAGGAATGGTCTGTAACTCTGTTATTGAGAACTGGTCCCGTTGTTACTGGTGGCTAATTTGGGATCATAATGTTGCCTAAATGCACTTTCAAATAGCTGTGAACTTTTTTGGGGTGTCTAATCTTGAATTTTAATCTGCTCACTGTGTTTTCACTTCATCAGTGTTTTATGGGACAGTTTAGTTGCCTAGGAAGGCTTTATTTATGGTTCTGCTAACAAAGCTAGCTAACTACTGCTAGCTTTAGCTGGTAACTTAAATAAAGTTTGCTGATTTTCTGTATTGCCATACATGGACCTGAATGGTGGCAGACCCCGAAAGTATGCGTTTACCTATATGTAAATCTCCACTGGACGACTCTCTTCAGAAAGGTTAAAAATCTGCAACTTTCCATTTATAGTGTTTAGTTTAGCACAGCACTCGACTGGACATGGTTTTGGCCTTAACTTGGACTTGATGAAGTTGGTCTTACAGGCTCTTGATTTAGGCAAACTGAATCCTTGGAAGCAAGCAATCAATGGAAGCAAAATAAAACATTAATCACAATCAGTGTTCCCTGACTAAGAAAACACTTTACCTGAGGATACTGTGTCCGGAGGCCTGACTAAATGTGAATAGCCGCCTTAAGAAGAAAACCGTCCTGTAGCTGAGCTCGCTCATCATGCAATTCCAAGAAACCAATATTTTGTAAATGAGGTGTACTCCTTAACCATTAAGTCCACATTTCCTCTTTCGCCGAGGACCTTAATAACCTCCTGCTTGGGACAGGTGCTGTGCTAATTGCATCCCTTAAATGATTAATGAGGGAAGCTCAGTCTTTGTTGCGGCCAAGACTGAAGCCTGTGTGATACAAACGTAGGAGATTTAGATTCAGCATGGGATTAGTGAAAAACCCCAAAGGAGAAAATAACTTAGCTTTAATGATCATCAAATGTACTTAAAATGACCTCTGACAAATCAATCTCAGGAAATTGGCTCAACTGGCCTCCGAATATGAACTGTGACAAGTCTCTAGTGCAGCCTGCACCCGATAAAGCACTGAGACCTGTCATTGCGTGTCAGAATTCAAGATAGAGATGAGTATTGATTTATTGAGAAGATGTGAATGCAGGTAGCTACCTTTAAATTCCAACCGATTCAGAGTTTTGAAAGCCAGTAAACCAAACCTTAAGTCACTGTTGCAAGACTGCAGTCAAATGCATTTGTGCCTTAGCCTTGGAGAATGAACTTTCACATAATTAAACTATAAAAAGCTGTTATTATTAAACTTAAATATAAATGCATTGTCTTCCAGTAAACAACATATTATTATGATGTCATGATGTTCAATTAATTTAAAGGGTTATTTTGTGACCAAGAAAGCCCTTTATCACGGAACAAGCCGTTAAATGATTAACTTTTATTGTTGTTGTCCTCAAACCAACTTAAACCTCCCTCTTTTACCTAAATAACCAATCTTTTAAACATATTCTTAAATACTTTGAGTGCATGCTAGAACAAAAAAACATGGCTGCTGTGTTAGGTATTACCTATGTGGTCTATGAGTTCAAAAAAGTATTCATATTCAATAATATCTGGTCTGAGAGGTTCAATAGATTGCATTTAAAAAAACTACTTAATGTTAATAAAACTTACATTGGCATAGGAGAAGTGACCAACAACCTTTGTCTCCAGTGTCCCCCTATGACTTTTACCTGTGCTGACATTACACTTTTTGGTGCTTAATGGAAAAACAAACGAGCAATTCTCTAGAAACTGCATCATCAATCAAACAAGTCCTTCGTCTTTCTTAGGATGAGTCATGACCTCTTTTGCCGAGATTGCCCAGCCAAGAAAACAAACAACAACAAAGAAAGAAAGAAACAAAGTCTGCATTGGGATAAGGTCATGGTGAATAGATGGGACAATAATTAATGACCCAAACACGTGAGAAGTCTGCTGATTTCTGTCTCCCATACAGACAGTCAACATTTGTTTCTTTTAACCATGACCACATTAGTTCTGTAACATAACCATTTCTGTAACCATGGTAATTTCTTTAACCATGATGGCAAAGGTCCCTTTAACCAAAAAAGTAGTTATTTCAATCAAACAATGACATTTTCCCCCCTAAAGCTTTAGTACGTAACTTTTTGATATTAACAAATGTCTGTTACATTCATGCCGTTGCCAAATGAGTTGCTACAAAGCTAATTAAAACCATCAGCTCCATACTACTCTCTCTGTATTTCTCATTATGGCTATGGTCAAAAGATTGTGTCATCCAGCGCCTTTCGAGTGCAGAAACTCAAGTGAAGATAATTACCTCTCCTCTGTGTCCTCCTTGGCTACTAGCAGCTTTGTGGAGGAGGGGTGGGGGAGAGCGCGACTACGGAAGGCTTGTATAATGTGGATGCGCTGACAGTTTTGTTTTCATTACTTATTATTACGCATGGGGGTGACAGAAACTACGCACCATAGCTTTAAACTGAGCAAAGTTGTTTTCTATTCTTCATACGTATATATTCTATTTATTTTGAGAGGTGATATCTCCCTTTTTGTAGCTGTCACGCCTTGTTGTCCTATACCTCCATTTCCTCAGTAACAAGGGGTCAGACTCTGATCGTTAGCCCTTTCAACGTGTGTGCCTGTTCTCAAATGTGAGGGCTTTGTGAATGCTGCCATTCTTTCTTTGGCAGGGTTTTTATCTCACAGACACAAGCACAGTCTGCTCTGGTGTCACACTAGTGTTCTCCCTAGCCCGGCAGTGACCAGCTGTGTATATTTGCTCAAATGATTAATATATTAAAATGGTTATGTGGACAGTTTGTTTCAGAAACCCTTATATTTTATTTCCCAAAAGCCTATTGCAGATGCCATATACTAGGCCTACACGATATTGGAAAAACGTTGTGATATTTTTTCCCCTGCAAAATATATTGCGATTTGAAAGAAGAAAAAGTAATTTTTTAAAAGATGACAGAAATAGCCCTATTTGGAAATATTAAATCCTTCTCAGCTACTGCGGTGATTTTTTAGGGGAATGCATCTATACAGAAGATAAAAATTAAAAAGGATCTTTTCTAATGTGAACCATTCTTTGTTGAACTTTAATGCGTTACAAACACCAAAGCAAGTAAGCACTGTGACTACTCTTCTGAAGTGATTTTGGAGAGGGAAATTAGCTAGAAATACGCTGGTTGCCTAGCATGACACCATTGTATTACCATTGCATATAATACTATCAATCCAGGCTTAAGTGTATGCCAGTGACTGCACGTTGCTTCCTCTAAATTTCAGGTTGAGGTCAGCGGTGCCAGATCGTTAGTTTTATGGTAATAACCATGTAAAAGGAGAACGGTGAAAGTTTACTTTTCTATTAAGCAACAAAAAAAGATTAGCATCAACATCGCAACATCCTGCAATGTGACTATTACGCATGCGCGCATTGCAATGTCGATGCTAAAACAAAATATCGTTCAGCCTTACCATGTACTGTACATATCATAAAGGTGATCGCACAATTTTATATTATTTAACATGGGGAAACCTCAACATGTAAAACTCAACAGTACACACTCTTTTGTAGAACAGGGAACACTTTGATTTTGACCTGATTTCGTTCGACATTAATGCAAACTTTAGAATGTTTTGGTGTTGCATTTACAACATATAAGAATCTAGGTTAGAATTTTATCCAAGGCTATGAAAACACTTGTATTTCCCCATTGATTTGCTCTAATAGTTCTCAAGTTATTTGCAGGTTTAAGGCTGACACAATACATCTTCCTTGGTGCAGTGAAAGCAATTTCTTTCTCCAAAAAAAGGACAAAACTCCTCAGAATGTCATGAAGACCTTTGAGGTCCTTGGAAAAAATACTGGTCTGATCATAAACTGTCAAAAACATGAGCTGAAGCAGTTTTTAAAGGAAATACCCCTCAAAAAATACTTGTCAAATCTGGTAAATCATCTCCGTTATGCTCAAGGCCCAAAACAGCCTACTTACCATGAGGAACAATGGACCAATGACCCTCACATAGGGAATGTCGTTCTCCAGACATAGTGTCTTTCCCTGAGATGAGTCCAGGCTATAAAACGTCTTGTTTATTTTAACAAAATCCTTAAAATAGCAGTATCAAATGCACCTCAGTCATTAACCTAATGGAAAAGACACTGGGAAGCATCTTTGACTGACAACCGTTCACTTTTTGTTACGGGATGTTGTGCAATCTGCTTGAAATGTTGGCTCTTGGTTTTATTTGCCTATACATTTCATTTCCATGTAAATGTGATCTAGCACATGCTGTGTGGTTTTAAGAATCTGTGCTGGGTAGCAATCACAAAAAGACAAATACAACTCAGCAGAGCAGGAAAACCGCTGTGCACCATATCCCAACTGTGTATGATTTGATCGCTTTCACATTCATCATCATCATCATGGTTGTCGTCACAATCATCATCATCAGCATCATCATGATCGTTAGTATTTCCCATGGATTTCAAAATAAAACAAATATTCATACTAGACTAAACACCTGGTGCTGATGGACTTATTGTCAATTTGGAATTTAAACAACACTCTCACCAGACATAGACAATGCTTAAGGCTAGGAAGAGGTGTTACTGCGTATGTCAGACATGAATGAGTTTCATTGCATGCAATGTCGTGTGTGGTAATTATGGCAGTGTGTACTTGTGTTTGTGTATGTGTGTGTCCAAGGTAAGGTTTTTCCTTTTTCACCTTGGGCTAGTAATTACAGGATAATGAGTGGCTGGCTACATCAGCTCATATTTTTTTTGCTCATGCCAGCAGCCTGAGGAAGCTGCAGTGATTCACTATTGAACAATAGGTGACAGATGATTTAGAAACATCAGACAAACAAAGGGAGTGATCAACCCTGAGTAACAGGTGATGGAACTACTTCATAGTCTGATCACAAGTTTTCTATTTGGCTTTTTATGGGAAGTTCCTCAAAGTGAAATTAAAAATTGGAAAGCAACACATCCCATTTTATTTTAATTAAAAAGGTAATTCTTTAGTGTTCTAAAACAGTGTATAACAGAAAATAGGATTTTGCTGCCTAATAAGCCCTGAATGAACATAATGTGTCCTAGGGGGATTCACAGGTTGTTGAACAATACCAGTCTTTTATAATTCACTTTCTATTCCTTTTCATGTTAAACAATAGAGCGCAAGATATACTGCAGACAATAGTGTTTTGTGTCTTGATGGAATATAGTAGACTTGGAATTTAAACTGCAGTTTGTTTTGCTCTCTTTAATTATTTATAAGCAGGAGTGATTACTGCAGTTTTTTTTTTTTTCACACACAAGAATAATTCTGAACGTGGATCGACTGCACAACTTGCATCCATGACATCCATAACATTTTTGTAAACATTGGCAACTTTACATGCTTCTCATGTTAATGCTTTTGGAAGCTTCCACCCGATGAACATTTTGTGCATGCATTTACACACAAAGCTCAAAGAGTGTTTTGGGGTTTTAATGATCTAGTGACACATACAGGTATTGTGCACAACGGTAAATAATAACAATAAGACAGAGGCAACCATGTTAATCAACAGCCAGTATTTGTTGTGGGACTTTTACTTTTGGTGCACATTCAAGCGGATTGCACCAGAGCTCACAAGAATTTAACCAACAATCTTGAGGTGGTTTCAAACAGCTTTTGTGGGCCGTACCTAATTTGACTTTTTGCACTTTATCAAACGATTATAGCCTCAAGTGAAATAAATAAATCCAAATCTCTCCAGTTAGCCCAAGTGAAAAAAAAACTGTCACTACCTTAGGATTTCATAAAAGTGTGTTTCTCACAAGCTATTGTCACAGAAGGGGGGGATTTTTATGTAACATGTAAAGGGGATACATTTGATCAATGATGCATGATAAACTGGTTGCCAATAAAGATGAACTGGATTGCTTTAACAAACACAAAACTACGGAGCCCCCGAGGTGACATGGAGGGAATTTCTTTTTGTAAACATGTACTGGGGACAAACACTTTTGCGAGATCTCAAGTTTTGTTTGCGAGATCTTGACTTTGACATGGAGAAAAAAATTACGTAATTAAAAAAACCTACTGGAACAATCACTTTGTGAGATCTTGACATGTTTTATGAGAATTCGAGTTTTGTTGCAAGTTCCTACAAACAATATGGCTGTTAAGCTTCTTTCTCGTGTCTCTTACAAGTATAGCTAGTTCCTTCTCTCAATCCAGCCATGGTTATGGTTATTAGCTATGTGTCGAACTCATGAACTTGCCATTTCATTGTATGAAATATTCACTGACGGTAAACATTATGTTTTCATTGTTCCTGACCGTTTAATTGCAAATCAAAATAAACAATGGATTTGACAATGTATTTTGACAATTAAGGTGATGTAATCACGTCATGCTACTAGGTAGATACTAGCTAGTTATGAAGGTTAGCCGGCAGTTATTGACATCAACAATTAACAACAATGTTCATTATAACACTTCACTTTTGCCAGTATTAATTTGTAATGCTTATCAAAATAAACGCTGAGATGTATTTAGACAACCAAGAAGATGTATTCATGTCGTGCTACTAGCTAGCTAGATACTAGCTAGCCCGCTATGCACTAGATAGTTAGGTTTATCCTTGTTGTTTGTTGGATTCGCAAAAACTTGCAAATTAAACTCGATATCTCGTAAAACAAAGTCATGATCTCGCAAAAGTGATGTGAACTGTTCCAGTACATGTTTTTTTGTGATTTTCTTTCCTTGTTTTCCCCCTCTCCATGTCACCTCTGGGGCTCCCTACAAAAGAAATCTGTGCAGTCTTGAAAAACATTACTTTTGCTACCCCCCCCCACAAAAAAAAGAAAAAAGAAAAGAAAAACTGGTTGGCATTTCTGTTTGGGGAAAAAATGCAGAAATGTCAACAAAGCAGCTTCATTTATCAGATCATGCGTAAATTAAACTGCACTGACATTTTCTCAGCAACTTTTAATGTCCACAGAGGCACCAGTCATCTGATTCAGCGTGTTTGTTCACTCACTTCAAGGCAGGGTCCGACATAACTGGGAACATCAAAGAAGTGTTTGGATTGAAGTCTGGTGATCAGGTCTACCAAGGACTGCACATTTACCACAGCGGGCAGTGGTAAAACCACACAGAATTGTCATTGAAGAGAAGAGACTTGGAGAAGAGAAAAGTTCAGAAACACACACATTGAGCAGAGGAAACAGTGACTGTGTTGCTGAAATTACACATGGGTCAAACATGTAAAAAAGCCTTCTATTCTCAACAAATATACAGCACACACAGTAATGCAATTCACTAATTAGGTTTCCAAAATTTCACATAAACAGCCCCCCCCCTAAAATTCAAATTTTCAAGTGACTGGATTTACTGGTTGTGCCTCTGCCTCAACATGGCTGTTTATAAATGTGACTGTTTAAAAATGGAACAACACTGGTGCACTGAGATGGATATACTGAGGGAAGTGCTGAGAAGGCAAGATCCAACACCAATCCCCCCGAAAGCCCATGAGTCCTTGCACCTAAAGATCCTTAAGATGTGTAAAATCCACCCAGTCTGGCAACTTTGTTTCCCCTCTGTAATATACCGTATAATATTAAATAAGAATGTATACTTTATTTATCCCACAAGGGTAAATTGCAATTTAGACTCTGTTGTTGTACACACTGGCATGAATTGCACACACATGCTCAGTAGTGGTGAATCTCTCCAGGTACCAGTTCCCCACCAAACTTTATAAATAGTCTGTATGTGGACTTTAACCAGCGACCCTTTGGTTCCCGACCCAACTCCCTCCATACGTGCTGTGTGCTGCAACAGCCTTACAGAAGGAATCTGTGGTGGTGATCCAGAAGTTGCTGTCAAAATGTCATTCTTTTTTTTCTGAACATGAGCAACTGCCTCAAAAGGTCAATTTTGGGTGCCTTTATTTTCCATATGCTTCCGCCATGGTCTCATGTCAATTTTACAAAATTATACCTTGTATGCACAATACCTTCTATACAAAAGTCGATGGCAAACATGTTTTTCACTTATACTTTGATAAGAAATATTCTTAGTAGCACCAAATTTCACACAGAATCTAGAATTTTACGTTTCCGATTAAATGTTAAACTAAAAATATGGGTTAATCCCAACTCAAATTTCTATTATCATGTTTATTCTTTTTCTTTTTCTTTTTTTTCTTTTTTTCAATTTAGGAAGAGTGCATAGAATTGACCCATGCTGATTTTTTAAAGACACTGTCGAATGTACAGCACATGCCTTTATCAAGTCTGGATAATTGCAGTTCTCATTTGACCAGCCTCAATCAGAAAGCCAATTTAAACTGCCGCCAAAAGGCTTGTAACTAGAACTAAACGATGGAGTATAATGTCAGGGATATAATTCAATGACTTATATTTCATATTAAGATCAGATTTTTAAAATGGTCATTCATATCCACAACTCAACATATGACACTTCACACAGAGCCTAATCAAGAGTAAACTAACAGGACCATTATGTTATACTGCAAGTAGTAATTAAGTAATATATATAGTTTTCTATTTTGCCATTAAAGTTAATTGCACTTCTACCATTTAAAGAGCATTCATCTTTGCATGCCCTGTGTGTATTGGCACATTATTCATTCTTCTGATGGACTGATCCTCAGTAAGCCACTGGGTGTATTGAAAGTGGGGGGGGGCTACATGTGGCACCTTTTACAATTCTAAACAACAGAGACATTCACTGTGCGGCTGACTCCAGTCAATTCCAAGTGCAGTGTTTTGCAAAAATCTTACTTAAAACACAGAAGTGTGACTGCACTCACAACTGCTGAATGCATCTGTCATTTCCCAGACAGTGCTGTCATCTGAACCTGCCCCTCTCAGAAATGGAGCACCATTAGAATATGCTATTTCACAGCATGCTGGCTTTGGTGCAACTGCCACTTTTCTAACCCTTTGGCATTTGCAGTATACGACACAACAGAGAATCATTAGTAGTGATGCATCGAACATGATGAGAATATCCATTTATATATTCCACCTTCTGAGAGAGGGCCTTTGCTCTGTGCGGGGTAATTTAGCATCCCATCTTAAGTAATTAGGGACTTTTATCATTTGGTGGTGATTATGCCTCCTTTTTCTGAGAAATGTCTGTCTTCATCTGAGTAATGTTTGTCATGTAACATTAGGTAACTCGTGTTATTTTAATGTAATAAATAAAAATGCTGACAGGAAAATGCATCGTAATCTTTCACGTGTTTGTCTTCCACGCTATGTTTGACTGTATGCTGCTTAGGAGTTTATAGACTTACATGCTTACTTAATTCTGAAGTTACATGTTTTTTATGACAGAAGAATAAGCTAAGTATCAACAGAGACAACAGAGTACTGCACAGTGGATTACAGAGGAAGTGAGAATTCATAAAAGTGGGTGGAGTAGCCAAAGGTTGTCTTCAAGTAAAAGTAGTGTTACTTCAGAATAATATGACTCAAGTAAAAGTAAAAAGCAGTCATCCAAATAATTATTTGAGTAAGAGTAAAAAGTGCTTGGTGAGAAAACTACTCAAGTACTGAGCAACTGTTGAGTAATGTTTGATTTATTTTTAATACAAGCATTCAATCAGACATAATGTAGCAGCTGTTTCACACTTTTATTAAGGTAAACAACATGCTTTCAACATGAGGCCAGGGGTGTTCCTCCTCGTCTGTGTCTGCATTGTTGAAGGTTGATTCTGACTTTTTTGTTTTGCTACGACTGTAAAGCTAACCCGTCCCGCCGCTGAGATCGAGTATGGTCACGTGACGACACCGTGAAACACGTTTGATTGGTGAAACACAGTCACGTGGTAGAGCTTTTAGCGGTCTCTCGCGAATGTAACTCGTTACTACCCACCTCTGGAATTAAATGAGCCTAATTTAACATCCACTGTAAGCTTACACAAATTCACACATTCATAAATTCCGGTACTTTCTGGATCCATAATATGCAGTCATATCAAGTGAAAAAATAAATAAAAACCCTGCTTATAAGGTTATGTGCAGACACTTGTGGATGAATTGTGCTGGAATTCTTGAAAATAATATGAATTAATGATTTGGTGTTTTCTAAATTCATTTTGTAAATTCAAACATCTGCTATTTCCCTTTTTTTTTGTGTGACACACACAAGTCAAAGTTTAAACTGTCATTAACTATCCTTTAAATTGTTAAACAAATAGGATCGCAGCTTTGCTTGGGAAAGATCAGTTTCCTTGATGCTCAATGGTTAAAAATAGAGCACTGTTCTGCTTTCTTTTTATCTTTTTGTTATTAGGATGAAGCTCGCCAATCAGATACCAGTTAAAGAAAACAAAAGTCACTTTAGGAAATTGGATGCGTTCAGCTGCCTTGGCATGTGGTCTGACGTGCATTTCTCCAAGTGTCTGCATGTAGCAACAGCCTAAGCTTGTATGGTTATTGTGGGCATCCACTACTATAGGAGGTCAAGAGGGGAGAGGCATCCCTGCCAAGGTGACAGTGATGTGTCAAAGACGCATTTACCCTCCCTGCTCCCAATTTCGATATTAGTAAATGGATGGCTTCTCTCAGACTTTCTGTGTGTCTGAATGTGAGTTGGGGTGTGGACTTTGAACCTTTTTGTGCCTTTGCTTGCTCTTTTTCTCTCTCTTTCTCTCTCTCTCTGCCGCAACTTTCACTCTGCTTCTGTCTGATGGCTTCTTCATTTATTGTGCAGACGCACTACATCAACAGGGCTTCCTCAGGGGTCCTCGGATATATTTAAATATAACACAAAGACAACCTGAAAGTATCTAGGCATGCAGCAGCTTAAACTTCCCAAAGTGCCTTTTAGTCTAATTGCTGAGACAAGCTATTGACAGGACTGTTTATATCAGGATTACAAAACAATCTCTACATATTTTCACTAGAGCTGAATTGTGAAACAAGTGCATCTCAGTTGGCTCTGGTGACTGTTTCTTAAAGTAATACCAGGCAGGGAATCTTGCATTGAGATGCCCTTGGGAGAGCCCTGGTTCCTCTAATTAAATGTTAAGTAATTTGTAGGATTAGGATTTAAGTACAGTTAAATATGAAAATGTCCTTTTTTTTGCATAACAAATGACTCCAATGATCCAGCACTGAGACTGGGAGCCATCGTGCTTAATTGGGGCTAGGAGCCCTAAGTGTGCTCAACAGGACACAACTAATAAACTAAAGTGGTAGGTCTGGAACTTCATGTGTTGGCCTGTGGGGATAACCATTTTCTCACACAAAGTGTCAAACAGCACTGTGTCATACGTCCTTAAAACATAGCAGTGTTTTTAATTTTGTAATCAGTCTACGTAAAATGAGCAAACACATTCAGCCCATTTGACATTTGGAGTGCTGCAATCCTACTGTATGTTCTTTTGCTTGCAAGCTTTGCTTGTTCAGCCATGCTCAAGAATTTCACAAAATTAAATGAGCCACACGACACGGATGCCAGCTCCCTTCTTTGCATGAGATGAATTCAATAGAGATCAAGGAAATATTTTGGCAATTTATATAGTATTTATATGGTATCCAAGGTAAGGATGATTCTTCAATCAGCAACTCCCTTTCTCCAGCTTGGCACACAAAACAGTTTTCTGTTTAATAATGCAGTCCACGAATAACATAAGCCTTTATGTAGAGCTCTGTGGTCATTCATAATTCATCCAGTAATACTAATAAAGCTTTGTGCACTCTACTCCAAGAGGAAGAAAGTAAATTCTGGGCTAAATCAAGAGTGTGACACTCATTTGGGTTGTGATATGATTACTTGCATCAATTGGACATTACAGTTAGTACTGCTGTGTTGACATCTGTTAAAAGTTGACAAACTAAAAACACTGTGCAATACATCTGCACAAAGTAATTAATGTGAATGTTCAATGCAGTTGCAGTAAATCACTGTACCCGTTTTTCAATGATACTTTGTGGTGGTAATGTTAGATTATAATTGATAGACGCAAGCAGAGTTTGGCTTTTGGTGTAGAAGTTTCTCAGAATATGTATTTCCTTTTCACAGCTGCTATAAGTTATGAGCTGAGAAGTAGATTTAAACATTTGAAGCAGCTGAAATCTAAATAGACTGCAGAAATGAGAAACAGGCAAAAGAAATTGAGACTGACTGTAGATGGCACTGCGTTATGTAGAGAAATGTAACAGGCAGTTGTTCAGGAGTTGGCTTAAAGATGGGCAACAACTATGTTTTTGAAAGTTGTACTTAAATTATTAGAGTCTGATGCATCTTCACTGAATTGCACTGATATCTAAAACTCCATAATGTAGTTTGATTCCACCTGCAACTCCCTGGCAGCTGTTCTCATCCCATGCAGGCAGTTGGCAGCCCTTGTGTGATTCTGATCAACAGTGGTTGTTTTGCTTGGAGCAGCCGGGACAGAAATGAGATTGTGCACGTCCTTAATTCAGAGCAGATGGAATCTGAATGGATGAGCCATGGACTGTAAGAGGTCACATTGAAAGACTCAATTGTAGTGTTTTGCTTATTTAATTTGCAGACTCCTCTGAGTCTCACAACAACCAGGTGGGACTCTTGTAATTATATTTTAGTCTTCTTCAGCCAACCACTGTTTGTGCAGTTACTTTGCAAAATTAGAAGTTATACATTTAAATCAATATTTTTGCCAGTGCCTCCTCAACTATGGTAACGTTTGGTGAGTATTATATCTAATGAAATGCTGCTATGTGATAGGCTTCATTTCTAAAGCCTACAAGTGTTATTCATGCTAAGGGTAATTTGTTGTCAGTGTCCTCTTCTTTAGATGTAAAGCTTGACTTCTTGCATTAATTGGTATTTACTGGATTTAGTTTGACTCATTTGACTGATCGTGTCACGAGTACGTAGTTGTAGATCAGTTCAATATGCTTTGTCCTTGGAGTTTTGCAAACAATGCATTATTCGTCCTGAAAAATGACTGCATAACCCAGATTTTACCTTGTTTCGCTTTCAGAACTCATAAATATCAAACTGCATTTCATTGGTGCTCTTTTCATCTGACCTGATTCCAAGCTTAATAATAAAACAGTGCTGTCTTGCTTCTCCAAACATGTCCTACCCATAAATCTAATTAGAACAAACATCCACCATCTCTAAATTTATGCACAACCCTGGAGCTAGCTCCTGCATGCTGAATGCAAAGAGATATCTGGGCTGCCAATGAGGGAAGGTTAGAGAGCTGAGGTCAGCAGCTTTAGTTGAACTCAACTCTACCCTGTGCTCTAAAATGTTCACTGGAAGCTGGACTGTAGGCTTCAGGGACTGCTACAAAGTGCTCAGAGAGCTGGTCACTGAGGGATTGCCCTCATTGCAGAGCGAGGAACGAAAGCCTCAGGGACACTTCTGCTGTGTACGATTTATGAAAAAGAAAAGAAATAAGGGTATGACTCCTGGTTCTAAATAGTGGTGGATCCTTTAAATGAAGCATCCTAGAGAATTTAAAGTCATTTATATCAGAAAGAAATTTAAATGTAAATATACTGGTCCGGCAATAATGGGTCCAGCTTCTAAATCATTTCATTTAAATGTTCAATCAAACATTTGTCACATTCTCATGATTTCTGTTGACAACTTTCTCTTGACTCAGTGTACTCCTCTTATCTATTTTTCATCAGCTCTAAAGCTCTAAATGACTTTGACATGAATACATAAACAGGGGTAGAATCTCTAAATGCCCCCTGGATATCCATCCGTGCAGCAGGCAATGAGGAGAAGCTCAGCTAACAGCCTGACTGGGACTCATGGACACGTGCCAATCATTATTCCACAGAGAGCCATGCACTCAGTTAGCATTATGTCAGTTCACATTACCCATGTTACTTGAAACATGGCCACAATTCAAAAGCAAAGGACAATTCTCTGCACATACAATTCATACCCTTAATGAGGACAAGGAAAACATGGATGAAACTTTAGAAGTGGCTGCTGAAAGAAGAACCCCTTTATATGCACACACCAAAATAATACTATTTATCACAATTAATCATCCACACTGTAACACATTTGCAAAAGGAAACGAATGTGTGCACTGCCACAGATGGTACGTGTCATTGATCAGTGGATTCAATACCAGAATTAAGTACTACATAATTACTTTATTGATTTGTAGCATACATCTGCTAATATCCCTTTTATTTCTTATGTTTTACCAACTGAACCAGATTTTCTCGACTGTGCTTTAAAAAAAAAAAAAAATTCAAATGGGACACAGAAACCGACTGTATGCAGGCTCACTTTGCACCAACACTATACATTCTAACATGGGATGTTATAATTGTTGTACTTTGCGCCTCATCTGCTTGTCTATGGCACATAGTCTGCCCCTTCTAAAATAGATAAGAGCAACTGATACAATCGGATGTTGAAAACTCCGCCTGCTGGTGTTAAATTCCTCCTACCAATAATGTATGATTCCTGTTTCAGTCAAACCTCCACAAAGCCACATTACACCATACTGCAAAGGGGTGGCAGGTACACCTCTGAGAACCAATAGTGCAATACTTACTTTGTCACATCTGCATGTGACTGAGCGTGATTTTAAATGATTTAAATTAAAGCAATTGCTTTAAAGGTAAAAAAAGCCTGGATCAAGTAGAAAAAAACACGATTCACTGAGGGGTTGACTCCTATTTATGTTAATTTAAACTATTTAAAATTAAAGACGATCTCTTTCCCGTCTCTCAACAGGAGGGCTGATGAGCAGCAGGGTAATCAGTGCTGCCTCTGGTGGCCTGAAGTTATATAAATCACACGAAAGTTGTAATCAGCTGTTCAAACTTATAAGTTACTAAAAGGTTACCCTTTGCAGACATCCCGGGCTGTTAGACAAAGTAGGACCTGGATCAACGCTTCAAGTGTGGTCCTCACTCATACTTGGCTGTGCATAATGGAAATAATCATCTTAAGAGAATATAGTTTTAGTTTAATTATTGCTGCTTCATTTGGAATCAAATTCCTTTTCACCACTGGCGTATATGATGTAACATTTATTTGGTCTTGACCAGGATTGACATTAGTGATACCTTGTAGATATGAGATTTATGTTAACAGTTTTATAATTGTATCTTTCTATTAAACAGATGACGTCATCCTCTAATTGCTCTGTCGCAGTGAGGGGTGCCCTTTTAATTTTAGAAAATCTAAGATGATTCTTGTGGTAATCACATGCTTTTGGTTGACACAAAACTACAATGCAACATTGAGCCAGCCTGTGTAGCTTTATATTATGCTGGCAAAGTTATTGAGGTGTAACATTACGTTTGATTGGTTCACACTCAGGATTCTTTGTTGTCAAGAGAAAGTGTACACTGGTGATCACTATTTGGGGCGGCTGTGGCTCAATGGTTGAGCGGTTGACTGCTAATTGGAAGGTTGGTGGCCCTGCAGTCCCATGTCATGGTGTCCTTGGGCAAGACACTGAACCCCGAGTTACCCCCGATGCTGTGCATCGTAGTGTAAATGTGTGTGAGTGTTTATCTGATGAGCAGGTGGCACCTTGTACGGCAGCCTCGGCTGAATGACATGAATGCGTGTGAATGGTGAATGGTTTCTGTATAATGTGAAAAGCGCTTTGAGTAGTTGTTAAGACTAGAAAAGCGCTATATAAATACAGTACATTTACATTTGTACCTACCATGTGCTGCAGCTGCATGCTCATTCTGTCAGTGGAGTCCGAGCAGCATTTTAATGGTATCTACAGGTTGCTGGTTGAAAACCCTGGCCCAGTCACTGTTCTTGTCAAGGTCACAAAGTAAAACCAAAAAGAATGAACTCTAACACATTTATTTCAACCAAACGTTTGTTTTATTATGAAACATATACCAGATAAACACAATCACAAGGATTAAATACAGAGAAGATGAAGAAAGAACTAAGCTTCTCAAAATCCTGTTTTTTTATTATTATTGTATCTGTGATAGGTAGACATGTGGCCTAGTAGGACTCCTCACCCTCAGGGAAGCTCCTCCCTCTGCCTCTCCATTAACAGGCACACACCTGGAAACTATTGCTTCATTAAGAGGTTTTATATACGGACCACTCAGGATCTCATTATGGATTGTGGTCCAGTTTGGCTGTCAAGCAGGTTATGCACCGGAAGGTATGTGTAAAGACTGTTTTTTTTGTTTTTATAAACATCTTTTATAGCCTTTTGATCCGTTAAACTGGTTTTACAGGCTAGACCATGTGGACTGCATGGTTTCATTGGTTCACTACAGAGATGGTATTTGAAGTGATATGCTGAGGTAAAAGCTTCTCTCTCTTAGCTATGCAGTTCTACCTATGTATTTGTTTGTATGTATGGGACCTGTCACAACATTGATTTATATTGTAGTTGTGTTCAATGTTCTGTTATTGCATGAGGCAAAGCCAGATCTGGGTTGATCACGTGCTGCGTTGTTTAGTCAACTATACAGGTTTAAGCAGCTATGGAGTGTAGCAATTTTGTTAACCAGTTAAAATTCTTGTCATTTTAGGATTTCTTTAGTTGCTGTCGTTTTTCCTGCCTTTTACACTGTCCTACGATGTTTTGCTTTGTATGTAGCACTAGGAGACACCACCACAGATGGATGTGCCTCGTGAAAATGTGTGCCAACTGCTAGTACTGCTGATTGTTGCAAGCTCATTTTTGTGATGTTTTACCTCAGCCTTCCGATCCCTTTTTTTTCCCCCTTGTTTTCTAGTGTTTGCCAGTGGACTGTAGGGGTCCTGCTTCACTGCATGTGGTGGTGTTTATGTACTTACTGTGTGCCCATTTAACTCGGCCTTATGTGTTTTTGCTGTGATTTGCTGTGGTTGGGTGGCAGCGCACAAGTGTGAGTGTGTTGGTGCCCGGGGACCTGGTGACACCCAGGTAACCCCTTGTACGTCTGGTTCCTTAAGCGTCTGAGGTTGTTGTTTTTTTATGTTTTAGCCGCCTGGTCTTTCCTAAAACATCCCAAGCACTGCTGGCATTGGCGTCTTTTATTTATCATCGCTAGAGTTTTAGGATGTTTAATAGTTGCCCAAAATCTGTTTACAACTGTTTATTGTTGTTGTTAATAAATTGCCCTTTCAGTCAAAATTAAAGGTCTCTGTATTTTGTTTGTGGGAGCCTTAGGCAATATTTCATTAGTTAGTTATTATAAACCCCCACCTTTTGCCTTAGTTGCATATCATTAAGCAAACAAGCTGATCCTTCTAATTTATTTGATATTTAGCTGTGAGAGCCATTGTATCATGGGTCACAAAAACACGCAAATAAAAACCTACAAATTCGAAATAACTTTTGATATTGTCTATTGAACTACAAATGTCCTTCATATTTCAGTACATCTTCCAGTATTGTTTATTTACAGACCGGTACCTCTCCCTGTCAGGAAGCATATAACCTCCAAAGCAAAAGACTTTGGGTCGAAATAAATCGCAGGCTTGTGTCTTATTAGCAGATTCTCAACCACACAGATGCATGCATTTGTTTCACCACTGCATTTCTGACAATTGCAATCAAGATTAATTGCAAACTGCAGAAAACATGATCAAGATAAAGGTGAAGTTCAAAGCATTTTCTTTCCTTTAAATAACCCAAGCTTGTAGGATTAGGCATTCAGATTAAAGAGTGAGTTAAGAGGGTGTGTAGCTTTAGGTGCCAAATGGGCCAACGCAATTTGATCTTGGAAAGAAGAGTTGGAGTTCCAAGGTTTATCTGGTGCAAAGAAAAACATAACACTGGTTTATACAACTGTTGAAGGACTGAATACATTATACAGAAACGGTCCTTTAACGTCACACAGTAGACGGGTGTTACTTGCATGAATTTCATTTTAAAGGTATTTAAAACACAGTTCCCGCAAGACATTGAATTGCAATGTCATTGGGTTCAACTTTTGTTACACAACCTTATAGTTTTGTGACTGCTGGGCAAACCGTGCCCTCATACAATAAACAAATGAAACGTCTAAGTTTTGTGTTCATGCAGTGCTACTGTCTTCTTGAAGACAGCTTTGGCAGTGTAAGGCAATGACAGAGCTCACGTGATAGCAGTAGAGGATTTATTGTCATCTTCAATCGTACTGGAATCTTCAGGCATAATTACAAAGCCCCTTCATTTTTCCCGTTGCCACAGTTTCCAGTCTTTTATAGCCGCCTTGTTTTCCAAAAGATTGGATCACATATGGCTGGAGTTGAACATTACATATAATTTTTTGACCAACACCAAGAGAGGCTTTGCAGAGCCCAATGCAAATGGGATATGCCTGCCATTCAAAGCTGAACTTAGTTACTATTAATTATAAATAACACATAATGGGTTTATTTTTTCTTGATTAAAAGTTAATTAAAGGTGCACTGCAATTTTTTTCTCCATTTAGTTTCTTGACAGACATAGCTTTGAAGCACTGGATTTGACTCTGTTTACGAGTCTACCAGTGAACCTCTCAGTCATTCCCGCACTTATAGTAAGGCAGCGTGAGTTGGGGTACACAAACAAAATGCTCCACTTGTGTGAGCAGAGTATTTGCAGGAAAGCCAGCTACCTGCTCATTAATTCCCATTCTTTTATCCCACAAGCTCTGGGGCTTGTTTCTCTTGTCAGTATCTGCCCCCTGGCAGTCCCTACCTGCTGTGTTGATGCCAATGTTTCTTTGGAGTGAGATTCCACTAATCTCTCTAAGATCTTTCAGGGTCGAATCTGTGTGGAGAAAATGCAGCGATAGACTGAAAATAGAGACCTAGTTATGTCTAATATATGTACAGTGTTCACGTATATCATACATTATTTATTATAAGTAACATATGTGCATAGGATAACAAGGGCTGATGTTTTTAATATCTTATTTAACTAGCTATAGGTTTCCACTGTTACAACAGGTGATGTAACTCCAAAAACAAAATTAAACAGAGGTTCATCTGTGTCAGCCATGTCTCAGATTTAGTTAGAAGCATAGACAAATGTAAACCTTGTCAAAGTTAATTTTCTTTTTATCCCTCACTTATATGGTGATTGCAAGCCACCAATTACCTGACTGTAGATATAGAAGGTCGAAGGCCAACACAGGAAATAACCTTGATAAATGGAAAGAAATGTGGTCTTTGTCCTGCCCAGCGTTTCAATGATCATAGCTATGTTATCAATTATTCAGTGCATTCATTCACCAAAGCTCCCTTTCAGAGTTGTCGTATGCCCTTCACTAGTTAGGCTTGTGATAGACATTCTCATTCCACGTGCTGTTTCACTCGTCTCTGCCGTGGCAAGTTCAATGTCATTCACCAACCGACTACGATAGCCTTCATGACACTAAAGATACATTTAGCATCGTGTCAAAGGAAAAGTGCTTCCTTCTATTTAATATCTGATTGACAGATAGAATATCAAATATTAATGACATAGTTGCATTATCTCTGACAAAGTTTGGCAGGAAGGAGATGGTAGTCGACATGTCAAAGACCCAATTTTCACCCATAAAACACCTTGGCCTACCTCCCATTGTCTCTAATCTTTCCTTCCACCTTTGCAGCATGCATGCTGTGCACAAAAACCTGTGCCACAGGTCTGGGCAAAGTACTGTACATTTTATAATTGGGGACAATACCAAGTAATTACGCCGTCTTTTTGACTGTCGGAAGTAGGACTCAGCAGCAGCAATGGGCCATGATAGGAAACAGCTGGCAACATGCCAACATGCATGAACATGAAAACGTTTTTGTCTGAATTCCTTATTGCAATAACGAGTTCAACACTGTATGGCTGTTTGTTCAAACGTGTAGGTTACGTCATGTAAATGTACTGTTACAACCTATGTATGTTAGAACCTATGTATGAGTTTAATGATTCAAGTGCAAGTTAATAAATGGTATTTTGAACTGCTGTTTATGAACGTGTGTTTTCTATTGTAGTAATGTGTTTCATTGTACAAGTAACTGGCTAATTCAATCGCATGTATAAGCCAATGTGAGGCAAAGCAGTCTGTATTGCAAGGTTAATTTATAGTGGGTTGTCACCACTCACAAAAATAAGTTTTTAGCATTTGATAAAAACATTTGTGAAGATTATGAGTTTGACTTTGGAAAGTTGTTAATTACACACTCAAATGCACCCTCTCTTGGGAATATTAAAATTTGAGGTGAGATTTGCACTCATTTGTCATGTGCTGCCAGCCAGAAACACAATCATTTGCACAAACAACCTAAGAAAACACATCAAAATGCCTCCTTTTTGGAACAAAAAGGATCCTGTAATTGTGGAAGACGGAGGCAGCATGACAGCATGCTGCCACAGTCTGCGCCATCTAGATTTAACCTAGACTAGATTACCCCACTCTGAAAAATACAAACTCAAGCTTAAAGCTGATGTGTTAGAACAAAAATGGGTTTGTTTTTCTGTTTTTACTTTCATTTGAAAAATAACAGTGTTGCGTTATTTCTTCTAGTTTGTGTTTTGTTTTTGTGGACCTGAAAGGAGAGCTACCATAAAATGCTGTTTGAAAAGCTTCAGTACTTCATATCTGCATGCAACCCACCCTACACCATGCCAGAAAAATCTCACTCAACATTTTTAATCAAAGTTGATAACCCTGTTTTATACTGAGTCTTTGATGCCACTTACTAAGTAGAAACAGCTACGAAGGGGTGTTATTTACCAACACCCATGCCCTTCTAGATAATCCATCTACTTTTAATGGAGGTGACTCCCTGAGATCAAAGCACTGAACCAAAGTAAAAATGGCCGTAAACAAGATAGGTGTATGATGATGATGAAAGTTAGGCATACAAAAATACGCTGTTTGATGTATCATTTCAAAATTTAAGCGGTGCTGGGTATTAATTTTGTGCCAGTATCCGATGAGGATGTTGTGATGGGTGATGTTGCTCATGATGGCGTCCATTTGAGAGTTCTGCTACTGCTGTTTATTTAAGATCCTAAATCTCTGGGTGAACCAAATTAAATGTCAGAGGATTCACATTCAGACTGAAGACATTTCATTGATAAGGAGAACCCTTCCCATATAATTACCCAATAAATTAAAACGCTTTTGAATAATCCCCTATAGAGCTGTCCCCTAGAGGTTCTTTATGATCCTTTAAAAGTCATCACTCTCTCCACAACCTCTTCTGAAAGTTCAGTCTTTTGGCTTGCAACGATCCTTCATTCAGACAAGAAAAGACATATTTGTCAGCGGTGAAAGCTCCTGAAAGGTTGTCAGTGGGCTTCAACAGACATGCAAAGGAACATCGCTTTTCCCATATTTTGTGTTCCTTGTTTTTTTTAGGTAAGCCGATTATTATAGTGTGGTTACAAAATGAAAGATGTTCCTTATGCAGTGTGCAGGCGATCGGCAGGTCATTAGAAAAACGTTTAAAAATGTGCAAATATTAATACTTAGTAGAGCATTTGTCACATGTATGAAATAACTGCATCTGAATTTACATATACACAATTTGATTCATTTCTGCTGTGTGGTTGACTTATGTGGTTAATGTGCTTGTGGTCTACAGGGAGAACGCACCTGTTCGCTGTGGCTGCAGCTGCTGACAATGTAGTATCAACAGCAAACATGAAACAGCAAGGTTTGCATGTTTTGGTCCTAAACAAAATTTTACTCCCTAACGTCAGTCACAACATTTACACCCATGACCATGTGAGGAATGCCAAATTCAATTAAGCACTGTTGTGTGTGTGTGTATACAATTTATCCCAGGGTGATTGTTGCTGATGCATATTTTCAACAGTTAATATTTAGTCAAGGAAAAACATAGACATTTATTATAGAAAAAAATAAATATTAGTTGAACTTGAGACAACATATGTCTCTGATGCTACTTTTAGTTCACACGGTACTAAACAACATGTTGCATTAGAAAAGCACAGTGAGTTTGAAAAAGGCTACAGCTAAAGACTATTATATTCCAAAATTGAAAAATATGTCTGTCCTATGCTTAATCAGCATCCATTGAGCAAGATTCATCTTGAGTGGTTGTCGATGTAAATAAGAATGACTAATGAGCGTGTTATTTGTGTGTTGCTATATGAATCATCCACACTCACCACCAAACAAGCTGGTGGAGCAATTCAGGAGCTTATGACAAACAAACAAGCTCCAGTCCCATATTTTTCTGAGAAAAACTCTGTATTCTAAGCAGCTGTTGGTTTATGCATTAAGGCACATTGTCCTCTCAAATCTAAATTTAAACAGTTAAAGCAGAATTGAAAAATCCTGAATGCCTGAATCACTTTCAATTATCTAGGTCACGGTACTGGTCTGCTAATTGAATGTATCAATGAATTCATTAAGATTTCCAAACCTTCTGCCCAAGATCTGCAATCAAAACATTTTATCAATGAATTCAAACAATCTTGTGCAGCTGTAATGTACATGCAATATAAAAAGAGTGTATGAAAGCAGAAAACCTGGTATTCTAGTATTGCGTGTGCATTGAGTGCAATAGCAATATTTGGTCTTTTGTTTATGCCCGATATGTTAATTCACAGTGTGCAAATGTGGCAGGTGTGAAGACAGTGAGCAAACATGTTGTTCATTTAGATTCTCATTGTCAAGCAACCAACCTACACTTCCCACTGCTTGTTTACCTTTGTAGTCACTGCAGATGGAAGGATGACTAAAACAGTGAATTTGTTTCAACTAGAGAGACAAAAAGCTGCAGATAGTTAGGGAAAGATAAAGTTAGCAAATAAGAGACATGTCTTTGAACTTTAACAGCCACTAAATACTTAATATTAAAATATTTTTAAATATTATTTTGGTCTGAATTCACTTTTTTTTAATTTAAATATGAGCATTCTTGATTTCCATTTTAAAAACCTGAATTTCTATGGTCAAAAACTCATGCTCTGATAGCCCAAATGTTGGTTCAGTTGCAAGCGGGCTCAATTGCTTCGCCTATCCTGGGTAGCCCGGATATTACTGTGTGAACATTTAACTTGAATTGTTTGACCCAAATTTGAGCAATCAAATTTGACTGATTTGTAACTTGAAATTTGATAAACTTAATTTTAACACACCTGAATCTATTTTTTTCTGAAATTCTATACGTTTTTTGGGTAAAATCCATTTATTTGTGACCATCGAAAAATATTTATTGAAATTCAGGCTTTTAAAATGGAAATCATAAATGTTCATATTGGAATTTCACTGATGTGAATTCAGAACATAACAATTCAGATGTATGGTTTCCGAAGTAAAATAAGAAGTGAATTCAGGATAAGTTAAGATAAATGTTTTTCAAAATAAAATGTTTCAATATTAAGTATTCAGTGGCTGTTAAAGTTCAAAGACTTATGTCTCTTGTTTGCTTCCATACACATGCAATCAAACCAACATTTGGCTTACAGAGCACAGCCTGTCTGCCATGTGATGTTACTAAGTGAATATTTAACTTGAATATTTTATTCTGAATTGGAGCAATCAAATTTGATCAACCTGAATCTATTTTATCTGAAATTCTGTAAAAAAACAAATCTGAAATTGTGACCATTGAAAAATTGTTTTTGAATTTCAGGTTTTTACAATGGAAATTAGGAAGGTTAATATTTAAATTTCAAAGAGGTGAATTCAGAAAAAATCAATTTAGATATGTTTTTAACACAAAAAAATTTCATATTAAGTATTTACTGGCTGTTAAAGTTCAAAGACTTATGTCTCTTATTTGCTTCCATATCCATCTGTTCCCAGTTCATTATTGAGCACAATAGCGAAAGGCATAGAGAGAGATAGGTTTAGTTTATTTTTTTTCTTCAAAGAAAAAAGGATTTATCGGGAATATGTTTTTCTCAATGCTGTTTCTTTATCATTCAGTGTTACCTTTTGAGTTTTTTTTGAGTAAGGCATTCACAATATTTCTTCAGTGTAGGTTGATTGCCAGGGAAAATCTTGTGTGATGCATTATGGGGACTTTCAAGATATTAGTTGATGATAAACAACAGATTAACACCGCTTCACAGTTGGAGTTCTTATTTTTTAGCTCTGTCTAAACAGAGGTATTTTCTTTCTCCTGTTCTTGAAAGTTGACATTTGAAGATACTTGGATTTCATAGCACAGTGACAAAACTTGATTAACACAATTGTATAAGCAATACACTACAGTCAATTGTGAATAGTATCCTGTACTGTAGACTGCAAGTGCAAGGTCCAGGGCTGTCCCTTAGACTGCAATCACGTCTGAGTCCCCAAGCTTGTCTGCAGAAGCAATTTGTCTTCTGATAAAACAGCCACACTATGGCAGAATCAATGGCCATCACATGCTTTTAATCACTGAAGGCACCAGTATGTCGGCATTACCTTTGACTTAAGCTTTCTCCAACCATTAGGCTTTGATGCATCACCGGTTTTATCCCATATTTTTATTAAATATATTGTAAAATATGTTACATAAAACGTCAAATAAAAAGATGGGAATAGTACAAAATAAAACCATCACAAATTTATATGATTGGCTTTAATACAAGTTATAATAATGTTGTATTATTAATTACTACCAGGAGTCCTAAAAAGACATTCTAGCAGGGTTGAGCAAAGATGGAAAAGGGATAAAAATTGAATTCCAAGCTGGTCTTAAAAGACTGCTCTTTAGCTATCAGTCAACGAGGTTAGGAACTTAAATTATTACTTGGGTTAAAAAATCCCAGAATCCTTTTCGAAACTATGAACTTGGATTAGTCCCTTGCTCAGTCGTTTCAAAGCCTCCCTAGAGAGATGTGAAGATTTTACATAACATTTCAACAACACATTTATAGGGATTAGGTAAGTCCAGAGTCAGGAGAGCATGATGTTTGCATTCCGTGTTACTCAAGCACATTGCGTGTATTCTTTAGGTCTAACAAACATGTTAAATGATTTCATCTACCTCCTAAAACATTTGCATAACCAATTTCACAAATTTAATTTTGAGTGAAATTTCACAATTCCACAAATCAGTGTATGTTTTTTTTAACTGTATTTGTATGATACAGCTGCAAATTAATATTTGAACACCTGAGAAAATCAGTGTTAATATTTGGTACAGCAGCCTTTGTTTGCAATTCCAGAGGTCAAACGTTTCCTGTAGTTTTTCACCAGGTTTGCACGCACTGCAGAAGGGATTTTGGCCCACTCCTCCACACAGATCTTCTCTAGATCAGTCAGGTTTCTGGGCTGTTGCTGAGAAACACAGTTTGAGCTCCCTCCAAACATTCTCTATTGGGTTTAGGTCTGGAGACTGGCTAGGCCATGACAGAACCTTGATATGCTTCTTACAGAGCCACTCCATGGTTCTCCTGGCTGTGTGCTTCGGGTCATTGTCATGTTGGAAGACCCAGCCTCGACCCATCTTCGATGCTCTAACTGAGGGAAGGAGGTTGTTTCCCAAAATCTCACATAACATGGCCCCGTTCCTCCTCTCCTTAATACAGTGCAGTCGCCCTGCCCCACGTGCTGAAAAACACCCCCAGAGCATGATGCTACCACCCCCATGCTTCACAGTAGAGATGGTGTTCTTGGGATGGTCCTCATCATTCTTCTTCCTCCAAACACGGTTAGTGGAATCATGACATAAAAGTTCTATTTTGGTCTCATCTGACAGCATGACTTTTTACCATGACTCCTCTGGATCCAAATGGCCATTGGCAAACTTAAGATGGGCCTTGACATGTGCTGGTTTAAGCAGGGGAACCTTCCGTGCCATGCATGATTTCAAACCATGACGTCTTATTGTTTTACCAACAGTAACCTTGGAACCTTGGTTCCAGCTCCTCCCATGTAGTTCTGGGCTGATTTCTCACCTTTCTTAGGATCATTGAGACCCCACGAGGTGAGATCTTGCATTGAGCCCCAGTCCGAGGGAGATTGACAGTCATGTTTAGCTTCCATTTTCTAATGATTGCTCTAACAAAAGCAAAAATAGCAGGGTGTTCAAATACTTATTTTCCTCACTGTATGCTGTCTTCGCTGTTGCTGTGGTGAGCCTCCGCTGTTCTTTGCTCTGACCCGGCCAGAGTTATGTCACCAACACGATAAAAACTAGCTTACTAGATGACCGGCTAGCAGGTATGCCACAGACTGAAACTAGTGACCTAGGGTGCTGTAAATCAATCAGAATCACTAACGGATTTATTGCCAAGTAAGTAACACAAGAAAATTGCCTTGGTTCTGATGCATACATGAACATATTAAATAACACATGCAAACATATAATTAACATATTGTTTTGAAATACACAAAAAAAAAACGTTAAGGGATATGCCAAAGTGCAGTATGTAGAATGTGCAGAGGACAGGTACATAGTCAAGGATGTAGGATTAACGACAGCTAACTTCAGCAGCATTTAAAATATGATCATTTAAAGGTGACGATTTCAAATGGTTCTTATAATAAATATATTTTTCTGGACAATGTTTAACCTTACAGTTTCAATTAGTGCTCAATTTTCACTATAGAGTGTTTTCTTCCATTTAGAGTGGTCAGCTATTTTAAAACTTCCATTTAAACGTCAGTCAAATTAGTTGTGAGGAACATCATTAGTAAAACAGGTTTTTCATACTGCTTTTAAGTGTGGCCATTTAGATAAGCTATACAGATTGTTTGCTTTCAGATGTGGTAGGATGACAAAACAGTTAGTTTCAAGCACACCAACCTTGAGCCTTTTGAATGTCCCATTGTAAAGACACAAATGCCTTCTGTTTTCATTTCAAGGTTCAGCAATGGCAGCGTTTGTGTCCACTGGCTGCCAGTGACAGGAAGATTCACAAGATGTTTAAATGGACTGGTGTTGTGACACTTCTGAAGAGTCTAATGGGTTTTTGACAACGAGAAGCAGTAGCAATGGACACTGTGGTGATTAAAGGCAGATCAATGACCTGGCAACCTGAAGGAGAGATGAGGGACTGGTTTTATGTTGAACTGGCAGATTTTTCCGTTGATCAATTCTTGATTTGGTGCCAGCCAATTGATTATACATCTTTGATCAATCATAATAGACTGAAACCATTAGGGGAGACAGCAGTCCAACCAGGATATGCAGTTGGCTGATTAGCCTCTGGCTAGATTGAATTTTGTATAAAGCAAATTAAGTCCGATAAACAAATGACTGCATAAGTAAGCAGTGCACTGTTCTGGATTTCCTAATAAGGAACCATAAGGTACAGACCCAAACCACTGAGATGTGTAATTAACTCCATTCTTTCATTCAAAGTAGCCAACCAATTAATAAAAGGAAAATTAAACCGCACGTGTTTATGGAAAAGGTGATGGTTTTTACTTTTCCATGCTGTGAAATCTGAGTCAGAAATGACAATTCAGATCAACATTCCACTTGGCTAATTTTCTAATAAATATCAACAAACATTTCATTACGCAGTTCCTGGAAATCAAATGGTTGACTTAATTCCGTGAGAGGTTTTAAATTGTTAGTGTTCCACAACATTTACAAAGGTCCGGGGATTCTAGCATTGACTAAACAGTCAAGATTCAAGCAGTGATGATGCCCTGAATCACTTTAACGCTGTTAAATGTAAAGATTGAGACACCAGTAAACACTCTGCGTTACAGCCAATATTGTCAAAGTTGCACTTAATCTAAAATGCCCCTGCTAAGTACAATTGCATCTTTCATTATACTCTATGTTGATTATAACCATCATTGGCATTACGAGAGCAGGGTGAAGAAAAAGTGAGGAAATCATTTTTTTCTCTGATTGCTGCCCTTGGAGGTTGCAGAGGAGATATTCAGGATAAGCTGTAAATCTGGGAGCCAATCTGTGCCTCGGCTTTCTTTATGTGATTTGAATTCTCAGCATGGCAGCGGTGAAGGTGAAAATGATTCGGGAGCCATTACTGTGGCCCCATGTCGCTGCACCAAAGAACTGACGGAGCAGGAGGACACTAGGTCAAGTTAATTATAGCCATATTGCGCAGAAATAATGCTTTTTATTGGACATCCGTCAGCAATACAGAGTTTCTGCCTCTGAACTGTGAACACATGGATATAGCTTTAAAAAATATATCTTTTCAAAGCTATATATTTGTTTCAAAATGAGCAGCATCATAATGTGAAAACTCCTTGCAGGCCCACCAATTCCTAAATGTAATCACTGCTGCCTATAGCAGTGGTTGCCTGGGCCAAAAACACACACACACACACACACACACACACACACACAGAGTGAGTCGTCAGCTTGTGGGTATCTTCTCCTCTCATCCAGTTTCACAACAGGGAGACCCATATTTTTCAAAGTGAAAACAGTCTTAAACACAAGCTCAATGTCTGTTGCACTTGGAATTGGAGATGTGCACATTCACAGTAGCTCTCTACTGAATTACCTAAAACCAAATATCTGTCAAGTAACATTAACATGTCACTGCAGAGCTGCCCTTTCTAGGGCATTTATGTGCATAGTCTGGTACAACTGCTATGCTCTTGCCTCAGCCTTGTCATAAATAAAAAGATATTGAATTAAACCAAAAGTGTTGCTTTTCTCTTGAGGCTGTTTCATAGCTACTGTGGAAAGATGGCCCAGGTGTCCATTCACTAATATGGTGTTCCAAAAGTGCCTTGTGACACAACACTTTGTTGAGCTAGATGTTAGCCTCGCTCTCTAAAATTACTAAAAAAGACAAATCTAATGGTACAATTAATTATGTTAAGGGTTTATTCTTCCATTCATTTCTTTTATGTTCTGCAGCTATGTACATTCTGTCCAAGAGCAAGATTTATACATAGTAATTAATTAATTCAGATGACTTCCCTTAATTCTTAAGTAGCTATAAAAAGTTTTACAATAAACAAGGACCAAATTAGTGAGATTATAGATTGATAATTAATCAAAAAACCTTCAACATTCTTCTCATTGTTTTCTTTGATTTGCACTCAAGAAAATAAATAAATAAAACACTCAATGTATTATTGGTTCAGTGATGTCTAAAATTCAAGTGAGGTACTTGTTGTCACTATTGGCTAAAAACCTTGTAAGTCCGAAACAGTGTTCTATAAAAAAAGAAATTCATGAAAACCTTTCATAGAAATATTTTCCTTAGAGAAAGTCAGACAAAATTAATCCGTTGCTGTTTAAACATTCGCAAAAACGAACCCAATTTTGAATTTGCCAAAAAGTGTTTCTTTTCTTTTGTGGATTTTTTATAGCTACTGTGAAAAGATGGAGCAGGTGTAATATAAAAAGCATGACCAAAATCATTGGTTTATGGAAAAAATGTAAATAATGCAATAAGATAAGACAAGGTTTTCTGCCCTACTGTGACTTTGTGTAACATTGTGGGCTATTAACAGTAACTGTAAATAGCACTCATGGGAAATGCATCAGAGGAGCCAAGTGCACCAAGGTTAAAAAGACATAATTTACTGAGTGGTTGCAAGATCGAAACTCCTTACATGAAGGTCTACAAATAACATGTAACCTGTGACCTTGTTTACTAAATGCATTCAGAATGGCATCTTGACCTTTTCCCCAAATGCCACACTGTTAAAATGACACGGTCTTTATGTTTTGGGCCTTTTGTTTATCCACTTCCTTTTGTTTGATTTAGTATGTGATCAGTTCAAGCATGGTTCAGTGTTACCATCTATTATAAGTCATATTTGAACAACAATAACTAAGACATTGGTCATGCAACACTATGCAAAATACCACAGATACCTTCTATTTTCTCATCTTCTTCTCATCTTTTCAATACCTGTAAAATGTTTCAGACCTCCAGGCCTAATCTGATGGGAGCCACAGAGTTTCCAGTATGTGGTGTAATTGCTGTCCCAAAACCTCTCCAAGTGACCAAATTGTGCTAAATGCTTTTACTCACTTTCATCACATTACACTGAAACCTTTAAATTACTTACAAAACCTATTTACATTCCTTCAAATGTTGTTGATGATCTTTTTTCTCAGAAAACACTTGTGACTGCTGGCTCTGGGAGGAGGGACTTATAACTATTGGACGTTCGTATCATGCTCTACACCATTGGAAAGGGAATTCAATTGGCGGCAGTCGCCATGATTGACATGTTGATAGCCAATGACACCTCATTCTAACATGGCTGTTCAGTGCACCTGTGGATGTATTAAGAGGATGAGTGCACCAAGTTCCACACTGGCAATGCTTGCTGGATGTCGGGGTTGTCCCAGGTTAAAAACTGAACAACAAAAGGTGGGTGAAGTTCCATGGCAGCAACCTAGAGAAATCAGGCATACCTAGCAACACTGCAGGAAGAGAAGAATATATTATTTTAGATGGAATAAGTTCAGCAAACAAAGTTTAAAAAAAGACAGTTATCAAACAATTAGCAATGTACTCTACAGGACAATATTCAAGATTTGGATTCATTTTTTATGAAAACCCTTTTGATTCTTTTGATCAGTGAGAATTTCCGGACTAAAGGAGTATAAATAAGCCAGGAAGGACCCAGATACAGCGTTTAGGACCAGCTCACAGGTAGGGAATTGTCATGATTTCTCATCTCTTTTGTTCGTTAGCATGATCACTAAGATTATGAATCATGCTTTGGTGCTCATGATTTGAACTGAAATGAACTAAATGAATGAATTGCGGAGAACTGTATGATTGAATTGTGCATAATCTAACCAATCTGATAACCAATCTGTAGTATGTTCAAATTGACACAAGTTTTGAACTGTTGCGGTTAAATGCCTAATTTGGGTTGTGAGCCACAGTGCTGTGTGCCATTGTAAATCTTTTGTTTGTCAGCTGAAAGAGCATCTTAAAGACTCACTAGGCACAGGCTAAACTCATTACTTGTGGATCTGTGACCATGAAAATAAAACTTAGAGGATACACTCAAATAGCATTGCATAGGATGAGCACAGTCAGTGAGGTAACGTTACTTATCAAACCCAACATTACCGGATTGATTTTGTGTCCTGGGGAAGATTGTTTACATTCCTATGTGATAAACTAAACAGATAAGAAAACTTAAGTTTCAGGTTGGTTATGCTTGATGTCACAGAAGCAATTAACATAACTATATACAAATTGCTGTTTTTGGAACTCTACTTCTTCATGTACCAGATGAATGTATCCTCACTGGGCAAGTAAACCCCTAAAATTGAGGAGGAATTTACTAGTGACTTGATATACTAACAAAGGTCTATGTTAACTCAAATATGAATCTATTATTAGAAATAGTTTAGTGATTTCCAGTGTGTTCTGTGTGACTCGCAGTGTTGCTTTATTTGCCTGTGTTTGGTCTCTTTGCGTGTGGTTTTTAAATTTTCAGGGCTTTGATCTCTCAGGCCCACTGTAATTTCCTCCATAATTAGTACCAAATATACACGCCCTGAAAGTTTTCAAATACAGATTACCGTTAATTCCTTTTTAAGTCCATTGGATAAAGTGTTCCCCAAGTCTGATGAAGTGAATAGAAGTGAATAGGCAACATTCTTTGAATATGTATTAATGTGTATGAGTTTACTGAAGATCTTGGACTTATTGGGCTATTTTATACTCCTGTTAACCATCACCCTGTGCACACAGGCACGCACGCATGCACACGCACACGCACACAAAAACACAAACACACACACTCACTCTCTCTCTCTCCTCACACATAGTCACACACACAGTTGGGCTACCCCTCTTATAAATCTTCACTCATTAATCATTTAGAGAAAGCAATTTGTGGAGCACCTGTCCCAAACAGAAGGCCATTAGGGTTTTCGATAGAAGGAGCACTATGGGTCTAATGGCTTTTCAGTGGAACTTATTGGAAGACATATTGGACTCTATGCTAGACATAGCCACTAGCTTTAAGATAGTGGCTGCTGAAGCAAATTCCCCACTTTAAATGCTGCACTAGATACAGAAAAACAGTCAGCAAACGTACACAGGCAATACATATTAAGTCAAGTAATTTGTTAATTGCTGAGAAATGTGGATCAGATTTTCAGAAACCAAGTAAGATCCATTCCTTAAAAATGTTTCTTCTGAAAAAATACAAAACCAAAGGTTCCGAAAACATATTATCTTCAAATATATCCTCAATCTGCTATTTCCAACATAATCACAAAGAGCACTAGTTCAGTAACCAAAGATGGATGCTCTTTCTTGCAATGAATAGAGTAGGCAACTACACATCTCAGGCACAAGCATTGTTCCTGGACCTCATGAATGGTGAAGGGCTTTTTGTCATTAATTGAAAAAATGTGCTTGCTATTCATTGTCTCGAATGCAGCAGCCACATTCTTGCTCAGATTCTCATTAATAATTCAGTTCCTTTCCTTGGAGGATTATCCACCTGGAGCAGTTGTCTGTCACTCTGGCTGCACTACAAAGCCAAAGGGAAGCCCTGGGGAATTCTGCGACCCGCATCTCTGCACACCGTACAGTATCAGCTTGAGCAAGGACAAGACCCATCAATATAAGTCTGTCATCCTATCTGATAGAGACCACCCCAGTGCTGAATCACCAAGCCCAGAATGGGCTCCATGTTTTGTAATGTACTTCACTCGCCTCTATCAATATGATTGGCTTCTACTCTCCCCAACTCTTCAAACTTTTCTTCTACTTTGCAGTTTGTAAAAGTTATATTTATTGAAGCAAACAAAAGCAAATGCATGCCCTAAAACTTTCACATGTAATGCAGTGTCTCTTAAATGTTCATTTTATAATGTGGCTGTGATACAGTAAATCAGCTGTGGGTCATAATACAAATACAATGAAATAATGAGATGTATTTTTCTTTTAGCTAGCTTTTCCAAGGCCTGCCTTCCATTTGTACTAAAATTAAATACCTCCTGTCCCCAACTTCCCGTTAAGTGTCTCTCTTTCCAAGGCAATGGTGAAGTTGCCCCGAACTCAGGTCCATCAGCAACTTCCCCCAGTCATCTAGCTTCTTTCTCGTCACTATTAATTGTCCACATGTGTACCATTTATTAATTCACATCCTGTGCCCATTAGGTCCCATCAAGCATTCTCTAGACAAATGGCCACCCATTAGACAACTCGGTCTTCTAACGAGAGACTGTCACATGTGCATGGCTCCCATTACAAACAACTTTGGGATGTAAAACACATTTTTCATTGCTCCAACCTCAACAGATCAAGTTACTGGGGTGATCTGCCATCTCCTGCTTAAAACTGCGTGGCTGACCTAGACAAGGCTCTGGCTGAGCTTTACTGTCCCTCGAGCGAGAGGTTGGGGCTGTGTCCCCCTTGCTTCTATTGCATAGCAAAACACCTCATCAGTAGGTCAGTGCTCTCCGCTTACTCATTGTTAGATCATGTATGCACGGTTGCAGCCTATCCAACGTGGAACTTTGATTGGCTTACTCTGCTCTTACTAGCCAGGTTTTCACTCCATTTAAATCTAGCATTTGAATTGGGTTATTTTTATTTGACTTGTGCAGTGCCCTTTCCAAACAGGCATGTTTGAACAGGCCAATTGCTTGGCATCCTGGATTGCTGCTTGCAGCTTTCTCCAGAACTATTCTACTCAAAAATAAGTTACAAAAGGCCAACAAAGCACTTTATATGGAACTGTAGGCCTATACTACTGTGTACTTGTACTTCAGAGAAAAACATTGCACTACATTACCTGAGAGAAAATGTCAGATTCTACTCACAAAATACCACAATTAAAATATAATATGATGCATCAAACTATCCAGCATTTTATTAGTTTATGAGTTGATTATCTCCACCTTGAAGTACATTGTGCTGATAATGCCTCTCTTTTTATTTTAACTAAACATTTGAAAACAGAACTTGCACTGTGCGGTCACAGGTGGTTTTATATGGCATAAGTAACATGAATGTGTGTTTTTTTTGCAGCTTATATTTATAAAAGACATGTTAAGAGTTCAATCAGTCGTGGTTTGGCTGGGGCTTGTGTCCGCTTTTTTGGTGTAGTACACATGGTGGTAGTTTAAGGCGATGTGGCCAAATTCCACAGCATGCGCAACGACTGTGGATCGGCTCCGCTGCGTGACGGCTCCGTGATCCGCCATCCGTCAACACCCACCAGGTCCAGATCTGGTGCGGAACGGCTGTGGCCGTGATTGATAGTCTCGAGGGACCACGAGAGCTCGCACATTTACGTAGAATAGAACTATAAAAACAACAAGAGTTTGTTTCCATACAGAGAAATAGAGAGGAAACAACTCTGTGCTGTTTTCAAGGTGTAGCGCAGAGAATATATAATACAACATGATCCACGTGAGCAAGTTCCTTTTTATTTTAAAAGGGGACCAAATGTTTTATTTGTTTCTGTTCTCAACTTGCTGTCCCGCACTGTCTGCCGTGTGCTGAATTGCTGCGGCGCTCTCCGGCGTCCGCCAAAAATAGAAGCTCTACGTATCTGCTCCGGAGGGCTGCGGATCGAGGAGCTGGGAGGAAGCCGTTCCGCAGTCTGTTGAAGTACATACATTGGCTTTAATGGAAACCAAATTACTCTGACTCCATTCCAGAGCGGATCTGCAGCTGTTCCGCATCCTGTGGAATTTGGGGGTGTTATCTATAGATTCATTGTGTCCCCTATTTCATCATTTGCTCCATTCTCCGTTTAGTTTTCTTCTTTGAGAAGTGTTGGCCTAGTTGTGACACATCAAAAGAGTTTCATTCTTATTCTTGTTTATCATTCATAACGCTTATCATCCTTTGGGTTGTATCATTGTTGTAGTTGTTGTTATTCATATTTTTTAAGCTATATTCATAATGGCCTTTCACCCCTAATGAAACAGTTTTTGACGATGCAATTATTTATGAAACGTGTGTAATACAAATCTGATAATATAATTTCAAAATTGATCATGGTTTTGCACTTCACCACCGGTAAACTTGCCGCAAACTGTGGCTGAAGTTAACTTCTCTGCAATGCACAGAAGAAACTGGCAGAGAACATGGGGGTCACACCAACTTTCAAAGCAGTACAGCTTTTTTCCTTCAAAAGTTAAGAAATGGGCCTATAATAGAGGATGTTTTTTTCCTGTAGCCTCAGACCTTTTTCTCGGCTGCACATGTTTTCCATTGGAGCAATTAATAAGAAATATTCTTGTTTGGCACCGGCGCCAAATTACCACTTTCTAATTGGCTGCTGTTTGTGATCAACAACAAGACTGAATTAAACTTTAAATGTCAAATTTCTAAGCGTTTGTTTAACGCTCATAAATGTAATTTTTATTCACATGGCTTATCTGCTCCCTGGGAAACTAATGATAATGATATTCACACTGTCCAGTTTAATCAAATGTTATTTGCCATTCATGAACATGCGTTTTGATTAGTATACACAGACTATTCACCAAAATTAATATTCAGGGACGAGAATTAGCCTACATGGCAATTGACTGGTTGTGCACTAACAACGTTAGGGTCATTCCTTTATTTTTGCTTGCTTTATGCTAAGGTTTTAACAGTTTATCTTCTCGTTCTGATTTTCTTATGTTTAAGATACAGCATTTGCAGTAAATGGTATACAGAGATGGCAAAAGTACTCACTTCCCATACTCACAAAGAAGCACATATACTTTAAAAATGCTCTGGTAAAAGTACTGATTTAACTTCTTTACTCAAGTAAAAGTAACAAAGTACAGACTAGGAAATTTACTTAAAGTATAAAAGTAGCATTGCGAATGATAACCTTTTTTCATGCAAAGCTACCTGGACCACACACTTTTGTAGAGTGCAAGCTGAAAAACTTCAGTGGACATAAAAACAGGCTCTTTATATGCTGTTGCCTACATTTTAAATGGATGTCTGCCAGTAGGCCTAAAACGTCAAACATATAAGAATTGTGACAGAGACTGGGACTGCAGGTTCTACGATTCTGACTGAGTAGCAAGTTATGAATTCAGTTGTGATTCTGTGAGAATTCACAGATCCACTTTCTCTTTTTTAATCTTCCCCTTCACATTTAAAGGACTCAACATGGATGTGGTTGTGCTCAAATATGGCTTCTGGAAAGAAAATAGCGGATAAAATATAAAATACTAAACTGACATTGATTAAGGAGTTCCCCAGCACATTGGCCAGGAGTCAATCCTGATGCCTATACTATCTCAAACATCTCTCTCAGATAAGGCCAAGGATGACTGGGAATGTCTTGCTGCTTGTCTGCTATATTTTTGGGATCTCCGTTCCGGTCGCCGTCCATAGTACTATGTGCTAACGTCAACGCCCTTAAGCCGCAATGATTTACCGCAAATTGATTTTCCAGAAGGATAACGAATGATTAGTTACCCTTTTTCAAAAGGGTATTTCCCATATTCAGAAGGGTAATAAATGATTAGTTACCCTTCTGAAAAGAGTAATACCCTTCTGAAAAAGGGAAACTAACAATTTGTTACCCTTCTGAAAGCAGGTGAAGAACAAAAAACAACAAAATCACTAGCTAACTTACTTCAAATTTGCAAGAACTATAAACCAACACAACAGGCTTAAATGAACTGACAAAATAAGTTATGCAACTTACAGTTCTCAAGGACACCTACAAACAATCTCAATTGATTATCCTCCGGAAAGCTAGTCTCTTTTTCTTTTCTCTCACTTTTGTCTCCGTGTGGCGTGCATGACCGCTCGCAGTGTGAGGCGCTTGTCCGCGTTATTCTCTGACAAGCTCTCACAATCACTCCTGATAGACAACCTTTTGTAAAAAAATAAAGTAACAAGACGTTTTTGTAAAATGTAAGGAGTAGAAAGTACCGATATTCATGTTAAAATGTAAGGCATGAAAATAAATAAGTCACCTCAAAAATAAATAGTAAAGTAAAAATATCTTTAGTATAGCAACAAAGTATTTGTACTTTGTTACTTCCCATCTGTGCGGATATAGCTTAAAATCCCTAACTAACCAACATCTACCTGAAAAAAAGTGATACAGAAGGACAGTTTAAACAAGCCTGCAACATTATTTAGTATTAGTATTTGCCTTATGATTTTAGACTCTTACAGATTCCATGTGACAAGTTACTATAAACACTGACAAGATAGGCACAGTGGTTGATTTATTTGTTATGGCACATAATGACGTTTGAAGGTTAGAGAGAGGGGGAGAGAGAGAGAGAGAGAGACTGCATTCAAGGAAGACATGATGGTCATTCTGCTGATCAATGAGAGCTCTTACCTGTTTATTGTTCATGTATATTGTTGTTCGGCTTTTGTTTCGTATATTAAAAAGCCTTCGGGTACTCTTTACTTGAAGGCATCTACATAAGAGTGACATGACACATTATAAACAAGTCATAAACGTTTATGACCTATCGTTTCTTATGTTAAGTGTCATTTGGTTTTGTCATGACAAGTTATGTTTAGGCTTCACGTGTCATGACAGTGTCATGACAGTGTCATGACAGTGTCATATGTTCATGACGATGTCATGTCACTCTCATGTAGATAGATACCTTCAAGTAAAATGTTACCAAGCCTATTTCATCTAAAAGCACTAACTAAATATGCACAGTCTGTGAAACCGTTTTGTTTTTTTATGTTATTATTCATGCAATATCCATAACTGGTTGGCAGGGCTAGTATCCATTGTATTATGTTGTATAGAATGGCAATTGAAAAAAATTCTATTTTTATGAGGCACTGCAGCCTGCCTACCCATTTGACAGTTTCATTTAAAACAAAAACAATGAGAGGGGCTACTTTAGAGCCCCTGCTGCAAGAGCTATTTCTTTTGTAATGATAGTTGGGCAATTTTGCCATCCATCTAGTCTGCCTAGCACCAGACCAAGGCTCAATAGATTTGAGATTGAGCATTGGTCTGGGGAGTTGGCTCTGTATTGTTGTCTGTATGTAGCAACAGCGGCAACGGGTTTTTGCACTTCGGTGGTGTTTGGGAGCCGATATGTTGAATATAAACAAGATGCTGCTTGGTTACTTCTCCATCATCATCGTGTTAAACCCGCCAATAGCGCGCCAGATAGACAAACCAGTTTGTGATTGGTTCCCGCAAAATTGTGAACTGAAGCAGGAGAATTAAACGTGATTTCCAGACCGAGGTGCAGGGCAGAGTGGGCGGGGTTTACCCAGTCTACCATCCATCCACTCTGCAAGGCAAAATGAACAAGGGTGGCCAAATAAGTTTTGGGTAGAGATAACTCCTGCAACACTTTCGTTTTTGCTGTGATGAAAAACATTTTTTTGTGTATGTAAACTGCTATAATCATGACTTAATTGATCAGAACATTAACCAACAAAAATGTGGTGACTGTTTATACAGTAGATACATTGGAGAAATTCATACCTTACTCCGCAACACTAGAACTGAATTTGTCAACAGAACAAACACACACACACACACACACATACACAGAGACACACATACACACATTATACAAAGTAACTAAAAACAGATAGTATTATATAGAACGAGAGTGAACATGTAATGTTCTGTGAGAGTGTTTTATTGACAATGGAGCTGTAACAATACACCAAACTTTGGTTTCGGTTTATGATTCTTAACCCACGATTTGATACAAACCTCAATTCTTTTTTTTTCTTTTTTTGGGGTGGGGGGGTTGTAATACATTTTTTCCGCCACATGGTATTGTTTTGTCATTGATTAAATCCCAGTTTGCAAACAGTAATAAAACAGATGTTGATGGATCCAACACAAAGATTCTATTATCTTAAAATAATGTTGCCAAAATCGTTCCAGTGGTTCATTAACTCGTTGGAATGAGACATAAGAATATTGGTAACAATTCCCGTCCCAACCTATGGGGGGAACAAAGAGGAACAGTGCTTTGGTGCCTACTGTAAAGGTGCTGGTTGATAAGTAGCTAAGATTACGACACCGTCCAATCCGTTCATTTGTTTTTAGTATGATTGTTTTGAACACGATCAACAACTCTGGGCTAACTTTCCACAAATTCACCAATAACGTTAAGTGTATAGATAGACGACAAATCTAATGGTAAGTTAGCTAGCAGCCAGCCCGGTCAGCACTTAACTGTCGGGAAACAGACTTCTCCCAACGCAACACAGGTTCGTGGAGCTGAGTATGGCGATTTTAGATTTTATTTCCCTTATCGTTACAGCCCTAATTGGCAAATACTGAAACAAAGCCAATTGGTTTACAGTTGCATTTTATAAAATAAAAATGTTATAATCAAACTTTTACCCTGCAATTTGGTAGCTATGTAACAGCCCTAACAATAATATTCTCTTTTATTTTAGGAAATAGATGAACGTTAAGAATTAAAAAAAAGTAATCAGTAAATTAGGTATTTTTCAAACATAGCATTTGAATTATGCACAGATCCACCCATTTTTTTATTCAAATGATGCTCAGAATGAATGAAAGCTTGACTCGCCTTCAGTTCACCCCATCAAGATATTTCAGTGTATTTAATAATTGAAAAATCTATATAGTACAGCGATGCATGTAGAGGTATGGTAAATGCATGTAAAAGAAAATTGCCCTGGAAAATGGCGCTGAAACACATCTAGAAAGACAGTTTTCAAGCATCAGCTACATTATTATTTTATCACCTGAATTATTGAAGCCCATCAAAGAAGCTCTTTGGTCATCTCCGTGTCTCTTCTGTGTATAGCTTTCTTGACATTCATAGGTTTGTTGATTTCCACCATAATCGCAAATTTGTCTGGTTAAGAAATACTGAAATGTACTGTACAAAGTTAATTAAGAAAAGTAAATGTTAATTATAATGCATTTTCAAATTAGTCTTTCTACTCATGTATAAGATTCTCAGCAACGAGAAACCAATCAAATAGTCCTTTGTAAAAATTCATTATTACTCGGATGATTTTTTTGTCATTTTTATAAATTGCTATGATAATACATTTCTTCATGGAAGTAGACCATCGCTGATTTGTCTATGTTTTATTTTTTTTCTTGTAGTGACCTACAAAAATGCTATTGAGTCTGTCAATTTCAATGAGACATTCATGTGGCTTGAGGCTCAACCAGTTACTTATCATCTTTCTACTGTTTGAAAGCAGAACACTGGCCCTTATAGATGTTAACAGTTATCCAGCTCATGCAGAATATGACCTATATTTATATTTTTCCAAAAAACAGTATCTGGGTTGACAATATAATATAAGTATGACAAATGAAAATAAATGCATTCCCTCCCTATTTATCTTATAACCCCAATACGCATTTTAAGTTGGGAAATATTTCAACTCAAACTGACTGTTTTTATTTTGTAATGGTAATCTCCTCATGTGTCATGTCTTGTTTTTCTTCCTGTCTTTGTTTTCTACCATATCTGTTTTCCACCACACCTGTGTTCTGTAAATTAATTAGTTGCTGTGTATTTTATTTTATACCAAGAAGAATGACATTTTAGGACCAGAACCAGAAAAACCGGTTTCCCTCACCATCAAAAAAACATGTTCAACAGGTTCTTCAGTCAGTAACCTTGATCAAAGCTCTGGCTCAGATCTGGAGTTGGTCCCTGGGTGCTGTAAATGGCTGCCCACTGCTCCCTTGTGGGATGGGTTAAATGCAGAGAATGAGTTTTGCTACATGTACGTGTGTGTGACAATAAAATTACCTTTGCCTTCTGTAATTTGAAGCAGGTACAGTTTACTGTTTTCCCTGTTGCCATCTTATTGAATATTTCCCAGTTGGTACTAAATACAAAGTTCAAAGTACAGCTGACTTTAGTTTTTGGCCAGGAACCAAAACATTAATCAAATTAAAATTTGGACTTGCTGGTGACATTAGAAGAAATGATGTAAGGCTTGAAATAATATCTAAGATTGAAAAGTGATGTAAATCATTATGCTAGAGGTCCGATCCTCAAATCCCAAACTGAATTAGAAATTGTCATTAGAGGTAAGCTAAAAAAACTATGGTGTCTGGGATATATCGTACATTTGGACCTTTTAGAACAACTTGCTGGGATGTTGCAAAGCAATTTTTAGCTCTGAACTATTCACTTACTGGAAGCAAATAACTTAGGAGGTAGAGTGAAGATTCACACGTGTAGTTTTGCCATGTCAACACTTCATTGCTACATGTATGTGTTATGTGTTCCACTACTAGCCTGAACTGCGTCTGGAAGATGGATGTGTGTACTTCTGACTTATTGAATGCCTCTTTTGTTAGTTTTGGCATTATCTAGGAAGTATGTAGCAAAAGAAGCTTCATGCTGCTGAACAACACTTTTCCACAATCTTAAAGGTGCTCTGCCACAAAAAACAGTTTTTACTTGCATTTTTTGAAATATGTTCGGTTCTTATGTGTTTGTGTCATGTTGGAAATGTGAAAACGAACTGCTATGAATCAGCTCCTCTGTCAGCTCTAGCCACAGAAAAGAAATTAGCGGAGATATCAGGCCAATTACAAAAGCTGGTCAGTCTGATGTCATGTTGCCTGAAGCGCCACTTTTAAGATTTACCGTATTATTTACTAAAAAAGGTTTTGAATACCTCACAGCTGTTATTTTCCACTCACTAGTCAAAAATAATTGAGGGAGCAGAGTAAAGATGGAAAGCTCCTAAAGCTTAGTTCCATATAAATACACGGATAATTTGTTGTTTTGTCCTTAGTGAAATATTGCAAGCAATATTGACTTGGAAGTTGAAAAAGAGCTTCACATAAGAATGTCATTTCATCCTATGGAGTCCGTTCATTCACGTTTGGAGATCAATTTTTTTGGAATGGCAATGAAGGCGGCGGGAAACAGCTAAGTGAGTTGTTCAAAACCTTTCCTTTTAGTAAACTCGGTGTACATAAACAATGTTCTCAATGCTCGTGTTCATGTGTAAAGCCCCTTGGGATACAAGCAAAGTTTTGTGTTGTGTCAACCCTTCTTTGTGTTTTAAAAATAGTGATTTAGTATTCATGGTAGTCCCCCTAGCTCTCCCATTCAAAAGGACATTTGACCAAAAACGAAAATACGGTCAATCTTAAAAGTGGCGCTTCCATCCTAATTATGCTTTTAAACTAAAGTTTGACTCTGTTTTATTCACAAAAAGACCCTAGGTTGCATTTTAGCGAATCTTACGCTTTAAACCATAAATTAAAAAAAAACTGAATGAGGATGAGATGTGTCTGCAACAACGTGGCCTTGAAAATGACCCCTTTATTATAGACTGAGTGAAGACCTGACTAAGATTAATGGCAGACATTATGGATAGGGAAGCAGAATGTTCATTTGCTGACCAACATCATGCCCTTAGCAAAGCTCATTCATTATAGTCAGGGACTAACAACTCTAATTATGATAAACAACCGGTAATTGAACCTGGTCTGTTGTCATTACCACAACACCATATTGTCCCAGATAATATATTAAATCATACAAACACAAGTAAATGGAAGTTGAGAGATTGGAGGAAAGTCTGCTGGTTGACCAGTGGCTTTTAAAGGACTGGACTATTAGAGTGTACATCTCAGTATGTACTATCTGTTACTCAAGTGCTTACTACTCTTTGACGTACATGTTGACATGATGACAGGATAAATATACAGTGTGACTGCTGAGAAGTAGTGGCTGTCCTTCAATACGACCACTCTGAGGAGTATCATTTTATGGGCAATGGTAAATGCATCACAGAGCTCTTTTACATTTTACAGCCTCCATTATACTACAAGGCAACTTCACTTATCCTCTTGCCCTTTGCCTGTGACATGGCCTATAAGTCATGGGGGAGTCCTCGGGAACCTCACATTTCGGCAGGCAAATTAAACTTGATCTTTACTCTACTCAGCGGAAAAACACAGTGGGATATTTTATCCCTCTCCTCACAAAAAGCTGAAATAAAACAAGATCACCTGATGTGATTGAATGAACCTGAAGACTTTTTTTATAAACTCAGAAAATGGAAACATGCCAGTGTAAGTTGCATTTTAGTAAAAAAAGCAATCAATTACTGAAGGTGCTGCATCAGCTTTACTGTGAGTTTCATCCTACACTTAACTGCGGCGTTACGCAGGCCATTGACAATTACAAAACACACACATGCTACTCCTAGAAAAGTACATCTTAACAATTTATCATCCCAGTGTTAAGGGACATGTGAAGCACACTGCTCTTCATCTCACTGATTAACATCACACAACGATGGACATAGGTGTGTCGTCCATTGGGACATGAATTTACTTTACATCAACTAAGCACCCAGCACACATAGCTATTAAACTCCATTGTGTTTATGTGTGGCTGTAATCCAATCTGCTAAGGTTGGTACAGTTTGAGATATACACAAACGCACACAAAACAACCTAAAAACAACCAAAAATACAGAAACAAAGCCACAAAATATTGTAAACTTAAAACCTGAAATCACGTACAATACAAATGTTATGTGTTCTCTAAAAACGTTTTTAGTGTTCATCACTGCAAAAAGAAGAACACAAGCATTAAAACATGCACATTAACCAAGATGATAATTTCCTCACAGAGGACACAGAGAGCACTCTACAGTATATTTCTCTCCCACATACTGTATTTTTTCAGTACTGCTGATATAGGCGCAAACCCTTGATAGAGTTAATTTAGGGGGGATATGAATTTTAAAACTATTGCGGATGACGTGTCAGCAGCACATTTACCAGAACCATTTGATGATCACTGATTTTTTTTTTTTGGACCCTGGGAACAGAGTGACTAAATGTATAATTATTTCTTACAAATGGCGCTGTGATGTGGACCTGTGAACCAGCTGTGCAGGGACAAACGCATGGCTTTTAAATTCATTCTAGAATGTATGCCAGTTGATTTCAAATGTATTCCATTAGTCTTATTCCATGTGGCAAAACAAATAAAATTCACTATCAAAGCAACCATACCTCAGAGAAGCTTATTGGTCTAGGTGTGTGATTCTCACTTAAAACGGTCAAGGATTTAAATCCCAGACAAGCCTTCAGTGCAGAATTTTGAGTTATTTAAGTTAACTCAAAATGACAAAAAATATATTTAGCAATTAAGAAACAATATTATATTACAGAGACCAACTATCTTCATATATCTTCGTCTACTGATGCAATTCAAATGTCCATGTAAATGATCCACAGCTAACAGTGTCATACTGTACCTTAAAATGCCTTAAAAGGAAAAGCATGGCAGCTATATTTGAATAGCACATTTCAGCAGCAAGGCAATTCAAAGTGCTTTACATAAAACATCAAAAAGCAGTAAAAACAATTGAGAAATTAAAAACAGATAAAATACGGGAACAAAAGTTACAGTGCTAAAAGTGAAGTAAGTAAATCCTTTTGCTTTCTTTAAATTTAAATGAATGTCTCATACTGGTAGTCAGTGTTAAAATAATTTTTAATTATCAATTGTCAAATAATTTTGACAGGAAAGCTGAAGAAATGAAAGGGGCAAAAGAGGGAATGACATGCAGCAAAGGGCCGTACGTCGGAGACGAACCCAGGCCCGCTGCGATGAGGAGCAAATCTCTTTGTATGGGCGCCTGCTTTACCAACAGAGCTACCTGGGCGCCTGCATGACAGTAATCTTTATCATGTGCTTTTAGTTGCCCAAACTTAACCATGAATTAATCATACTTAATGCTCAAGTTAGGTAAGTAATACACCAAATAGTTAGTCAGGGATCATGGGACATATCATTACTGTAAGATGAGATTTATTTTGTGAATATTTAGTTAACAAATGTTTGTTTTTAGTGTTGCTGAAATAAGTACTATTTCCATCATTTGTAGCTTCACAGTGTGTTCTGTTCCTTAATTTACCAGGGAGCTATCTAACATGTGGGCCTACCCTGCCTGTGATTCAGTTAACAAGCTGGCGTAGGGATGTGATGAGATGCTGAAGCCTGGTTGTTATGCGTTCTTGAGCTGTTCTACACTGGAAGAAGTGTGATTTTAAAGAAATCACAGTCACAGTCAAAGCTGTCTCCGTGCTCTTACTCTATCCACGCCCCGAAAGTACAAGTATGTAATCACGACTGGTTAATAGTTAACACAGACATTCACTAGCGTTACATTATCATGGTAAGCAAATGAAACTAGTGTCTAAGGCAGTTTCAAACAAGCGTCCCCTGCCATGACCTTCACACTCTTTGCTGAACTTGAATATCTCACCGCTTACTGCATGAGCAATACACTGCTGATATAGATTAGTTACACAGGAACATGATTAATCAGAGACGAGGTTTTATAAACATGCAGAATATCAATCTGAGTAAAAATTGCTGACTCACAAAAATCTGAAGGATGAATTAGGAAGTACAGTGTTGTCTGTGTGTTCTGTACAAATAAGCCATCACAATGAGCCCTGCAAATAGATCTACCAAGGCGTATAAGAGTTACCATCAAATTGTTAAAAGGTTCTGAACTTAAAGTGCTCATATCATGCTTTTTAGCTTTTACCCATTCCTTCATTGTGTTATATATCTTTTTTGTGCATGTAATAGGTTTACAAAGTTATTGGACTGGACTGCTATTGTAGTCCAGCCTTTACTTCCGTGACGAATGAGCATCACTTTGGAACACACATTATAATGCTCGCCTAGCAGTTGTCAGTTTCCCGTCCAGCACCCATGTCGTTTAAATAGCAAATGTGTTCCGGTGAATTTTTGACATATAGCTGTGTTGAGGCAGCAGAAAGTGATTGTGCCATTGACCAACCAAACCTGGTCTAAAGTCAATAGCGCAGCATTTCATTATTTTAACAGCGCATTAGTAAAATTTGCCTAGGCTAAATCACAGCTTGCACAGCTCGCGCCGTACTGTTAAAGGGAATGGGAGATGACAATCTGATTGGTTTATTGCATGTTACGCCCAAAACACAACTTTGATTAATAAAGATACTAAGTACAAACCTTTAGAACCAGGCGCACAGACTCTCTTTTTTTTCTCATCGTAAGACTAGGGAAAGTGGATTTGGACACACCCTAAACACACCTGCGCCATGCGCTTCATGTCATCCAATCATTAAAATAGGGCCTTTGGTGTTTTAGAAATTCAAACATGTAAAGCTATTTTGACATTACCTCTAAATACAGTTATGAACTTGAAATGAGCATAATATGAGTAAGGCAGGGTGTCTTTTCGGCATGGACCATGGCACTGTTTGATGTTTTGAATGATTTGAGGAGCCAGAGCACGCAAACCCCTGTTATGTTACTTCAAGTAACATGTGCCCTTTTCTTCTGATGACAAATCATATTAAGGACAACTGTATGTGCGCTATGTTATAAACACACTAATGTGAAATGACAAGTCTAAAAGAAAGCCACTGTATCATGTTGCAGAATGTTCACAAAATGGGAATAGAGAGCTCATGAACTAGTGCACATGAGTGAGAAAGGGCAACATTCTGTACTGGCTGTGGGTCATCCTAAATCCTGATGTACATACATCATACATTTACAAATGATATATTTATACCACTAATGTCTCATGGACAAATAACATGCACGTCCCTTCATGCAGTCTTCTTGTCCTGTACTATATGCTTTTAAAAGGTCCATGGATCAAGAAACAATCCTTAGAACGCAGTCAAAAAGACAAAGAAACCTTGCGGTTGGGATAACATTTGGTCAGGCAAAATCTGCAACTGTTAAGGACTAATGCAGACGTTAGGGAAAGTGGAAGGTTTGAATCTAAAACTGTGTGCGTGCATGCATGTGCTTTGCAAAGTCTGTTTTTTTGTAAATGTGATTTGGGTCTTGGGTTGGATGGACAAAAAAGATCAACTGTTAAGAGTTGGACACGTGTTGGCTACAACTACATTATCCCTTACCCCTACATAGTGGAGCAGTGCTAGGGTCCAACATTACTACAAACTTCAGTGCCAAATAACTTCCAATGATATGTAAATGAGTAACATCATTTGGGGAATATTTTGATTTAAATTGGGGTTGATATTAAACTTCCTGCACAATTCTGACTTGAGGCGAGTGCTGTTCTATAAATAAAATGTTTCCATCAGTTGAGCGCAGGTCTTGATTTTTGTGTCAGGGTTAGAGAACTAAAGAAGAAAAATGCTATTGTCACATAGGGAAGTGAAAGATTTGTTACAGGATGAAAGGAAAGCACACTGAATCATAATCACAGCCTGCTCTGAAAGGTGAGGAGCTGTCACATTGCATTTGATTTGTAGGTATGCGTCCTCCATTATGTGGTGGGCTGATTACAACTGGCAAAGAGATTGGGCTGTGAGGTGTGGGTTTGATGTGTCTGTAATAAAGCCTTAAACACAAGAGAGCCACCATTGATTGCCTTATTGTGTTACATAATCCATTTTCTGTGGCAGTGTAGTGTCTTATGAAGGGATTATGCCTGATGTATCCAGTTAAAATGTACTTGTGCACCATGATTTGCGAGTAATTCGCCTGAACACATGATGTGAAAAAATATCATAAGTGAATGTGTGTATTCAAGCGATTATGTGCTATGTACAGCCATTTAGTGCTGCATGATATGGCTAAAAAGGTTGCCACAATACACATTTCTTCATAATGTGGTGACAATATTAATCACACTTAAGGCCATTTATGTGAAATATAAATTGACAAATGAATTGAAGTAGCCAGTTCAATGTCATGCCATAACAAAATAAACCTAAAGTTTAAATATATTTTTTTAACAGACCAAATACTTTTAGAGGTCTGGAAATTAGTATATTTAATTTTAAATTTGATTAAGAGCTGCAGAGTTGGGTGAGCATTTTCTGCACAATACATTTTTCACTTGACACATTTGATGAAAGTAATACCCAAACGGATGTTGACAGTGCAACTGTTTTTGGACACAGCATAATTAACCACTAATGTGCTAAACATAATCAAACATGTTTCACAGCCTTTGTATTAGACATCATCCCACACTTTAGCTTTGGGATCTTCCCTCCCTGCCATTTACTGTACTGAGTGTTTGTTTAAACCTTCTCCCCATAGGGACACACAATAATTGCCTGTCATTGTGCAAAAACATATTGAGATAATTACTGGCATTGTTTTATTGCCAAGTGCAAAGCTGATTAATTCCATTGTTTGCAATATTGTATTTGTGGGATTTTATAACTGTACATTACAAAAGAACTGTTAGTTAAAAAAGTATGTTTGGAGTGAATCAAGTAATGCTTTCATTAGGAAGGTATTCTGATTACAACTCAACGCAGCTGGTTCCATATCCTGTAAGTAGGACTGGTGGTAAGGTTCAAATAACCACCATCAGAATGTCCCTTAACACATTTTTATTACATGGTAAAAAATGTATGTAATTATTTATATTTTAGAGTAAAATGTATTATTGAGTTACTTTTCATATCCAATTCCACATATTGCAGCCATCTCACAAATAATTTGGATTTCAATGAGCTTGCAGTCATTGACATCTCTATAATGTCAGTTTGTTTGCTTTGATGATACATAGTACAGACAGGCATGACATTTAATGGAAAAAAGTTAAATTATAATTTCATGCAGTTATGATATCTTATCTGACAGGTGTGTCACTTCTCTTAGGCACCAAATCAGTTTCTCAGCTTTGTGCAAACAATTCAGGTTTCCGCACAGATAAATTGATCCATCCGAGAAATTGTTAAGTAGAGTATTGTCCCCGGCTGCAGACACCGTTGGGAAATCACAGGATTGTCCTTGGAAATGACATGAATGATAGCTCCCGCAGTCACAGTGAGAGTTTTAATCAGGCATGATGACAGGGGAGAGAAGAAGGTATGTGGAGCAGAATACAGAGGCAACACAAGGAACAAATTCATGACAATGATACTGACATAGTGTTTATTCGGGCCTATCACTGATTTAAGGATAGCAGATAGTTTGTAAACCATTTCAGTACCCATGAATCTCAGGGAAGAGGGAGAACTGTGTATGCTGCTGCTCTGCGGGATGTGAGCATGGCATAGTTATTTACTTGCTCAGTGAGGGAAATAATTAGAAAGAAAAGAAAATCTTCCGTAGGAGGCTTTTTGAAGATTTCTTGTGGTAGTCTGTGTTAACTGCAGGCAAATAAAAAGAAAAGATATCCAATTATAACTGAAAAGTTTTGATTTATATGGCAAGTCTCTCTGACAATTTTCGTATCCCTTGCCACTCCGATGGCCCACCGGCGGGCCCTGCCGACTTTTTGTCTTTCAGCGGCTACATTAGGATAAGATTTAGAGAGAGAGTGAAGACATTGATCTTATAATAGAGATAGAAATAATAGACAATCTAAGGAATCCATGTCAAGGTAGCTTGTCGGGCAAGGTATAAACAGGCATGGCCATTTTCAAAGGTTACCTTAAGCCCTCAACTTAATATATCCCTTTTACAGAAATGCCCACTTCGTGCTAATCAGTTTGGGAAAAATAACATGCAGTTTTTCTCATTCAGTATAAACGTGTTATTTTTGCCTATTCTAATATTGTGTATTTGAATATGTCTGCATATTATGGTCTTGGAGTTGCATAAATTGGTTATGGAAAGCTGAGACGCTTGTGGATAAAATGAGTTATGTCCATGCTTGACCATGTTAGTCTCCATGGTAACCATTTCATTGTGATGAGACCAGATTTTGAAAATTGTGTAAATTACCTGTTTTGACCTTGCAGCTTCATGAAACTTTACAAATACAAACTAGAGACCTAGGGCATTCAGTGGATCACTTTGTTTCCTTGGTATATTGATTATAACAGGCTTTCTGAACAATTTCCAGAACAGTGCTCAGCATCCAATTTCACAAGAATGCAGTTCTTGCAGAAATCTCCAAATGTTTTTGATACCAAATCGTGGATTTTTTATGCGGTGTTCCTTAAGGTCTTGGTGTCTTAATGTGGTATTTTAGAAGGGTTTCTGAAATGTTCAAGCAATCTAAAGTAGTTGCCAATGTACACTTGCACAATTTATTTTAATTTTAAATTAAGTTTAATGTCAAATTAATCCTCAGGTTCCCAGCATTCAGATGTGTACCACTTATAAGTGACATGTACTAAACAAATGTTATTCTTTGAGTAAGCATACATCTGCTTGAAGTTTGGACAGTTGATTTAATATTATTGTTTTTTTTTCCTGTGAACCAAGTCAATGGATATGCCAGGTTAGAAATATGAGTGATGACATGTTGAAATTGTTATATTGGATTATGTGTGTGTGTGTGTGTGTGTGTGTGTGTGTGTGAGAGAGAGAGAGAGAGTCTGGGGTTCCAGAAGAGCCAGGTGTTTCACGGTTGCCAACTTTCATGAAGGACAAACACATCCAGGGTGTGTTGTGGCCTGTTACAGCTTTCTGTTCATATATCAGCTCTGTCGCCCACTCTGCCATTACACATGCAGGAGAAAAAATGCTCTTCAGTTTCAACACAATGTTTTTTCATGACCAAAAGAACGAGGTCCAGGGTACAAGCGGCCAAAATGGGTTCCCTCATGAGGGGGGCTGGCGTCTCCCTTAGAGATAGGGTGAGAAGCTCAATTATCGAAGAAGAGCTCGAAGTAGAGCCGCTGCTCCTTCGCATCGAAAGGAGCCAGTTGAGGTGGTTTGGACATCTGGTAAGGATGCCTCCTGGGCGCCTCCCTAGGTGTTCCAGGAGACCCTGGGGAAGACCCAGGACTAGGTGGAGAGATTATATCTCCAACCTAGCTTGGGAGTGCCTCAGGATCCCCCAGTCAGAGCTGGTTGATGTGGCTCGGGAAAGGGAAGTTTGGGGTCTCCTATTGGAGCTTCTGCCCCCGCGACCCGAGATCGGATAAGCGGACAGAGATGGATGGATGGAGACAACCTTTTTTTAAATAAAATCAGCAATATCCAAATCAAACTTTAAATATGTCTTACTCCTATTTCCTTACTCTGTAAAATGTAATGTCTGTAATGTCTTTATTATAATTTAAAATATTTTGATGAATTAATAATGTAATTTAATAGGAACAGAAATAACAGTACATTTACTTTGGTTGGCGACATTTTCTACTCATTTGTGAAATGTACAACAGGTTTTTAGGGTTACATCTGTTTAAAGGATCATGCCCGTGCTTCCTACATGGGACAATTTACAGATGGTAAAGTGCAAAGTTCAAAATGTGTGACACAATACTTTAAGATTTAGATGTCGGAGCATAGACAACCATGACGGAAAATAGCTTAACCCTGCTAAGTCTCCAAGGGGACAAAGCGAGGTGAGATAAAAGAGGCTAAAGGAAATCTCTGAGTGAAGCTTAAGCCTTAGACTGATGTCCTTATAAGTGTTTGTCTGTCCCACACAGTCTGAGTCAGACACCATGGAAAGCGGCTTACAGCTATTGTTACGCTCTCAGCTGTAAAAGGTTGTATGAAAGCCTAGCACAAGGACGGCAAGAAAGATGCCATGCCGCTTGTGTCTGTTCCACTAAATAAGCCTTGTGCTACCCTGTGAAGGAATTTTACGTTGACATTTAAGCAAAGAGCAGAGTTTCAGTATTGAATGACTTAACGCTGTTCTCTGGCACCGAAAACAATTGTTTATGAGGGTTACCTTTCTCAGTGCAAGATGTTTTCCCTTTTGACTTAACTCTTTTTGAAACTCACATTCAATGCAATGCAGTCATTTGACACTTTGACAGTTCTAACTTGTCCCTCCAGGATTTTGCCGCCTTTTTTGAGACTGTTGTGCCCAAAAAAGCCTAATTTTGTGGGCGCTTTTGTAAAAAATTGCGATAAACGTTGTCTTTTGTATTTTTGTTGCAATGAAGTTGTGACAGACAGTGAAAATTGCAAAAACATAAAAAGGAAACTTATTTTGGGCAGAATAAAACTACTCTGGGCTGAGTTTTCCTCGTAACCAAAAAGGCTCAGGATTCTACAAACGTTGGTATAATATATATAATATAAATAAGGCCGGTGGATTTAAGAAAAAAAAATACAACTTATTGTATTAATCAAATTTGACATTGGCTTGTTTATCTTTTCATTGTAAGTTGATCTCCTATCCTGGGCTGGGACGCACATTCATGCGGTGTGATAAAGGACTTACTGGACTAACTTATCATTGCACTTACAATAACGAGCATAGCTGTCCTCAATTTGGGTCAATGTGTGCGTTCACCGTGTACCGTGTATGTACGTCCACGGCATCCACCATGTGTGTTTGTGTGTGCCGTAGCCCTGCCGCCTGCAGAGAGCCGAAAGGAAACAGCAGCCGCTTTCAGTGACTTTAGAGTGAAAAATTGTTACAGTGGACTTTGATGAATGTAGGTTGGCGGGTCAGACTGAAATGTTTTACAGTCTTTCGCTGTACGTTTTGTTGGTAAATGTGAGATGTTTGCTGATCAGGAACAAGGAAATAAATTTGGCGACGTATGTGTGTTACGACAACTCGTTCTAACTGCCGCGTGGTCAGGGGCTCTCAGAGTCACATACTGACGCAAAGTTTGGCACATGGGACTGCTGTGATTGGTTAAAGTCGCAGAAAACTCTGGTGATTGGTAAAGTTAGTGATTCAGTGAAAATAGTGATTAGTTATACATTTGTGTGTTAGTCTACAATATTGTTTAGCAGTGTGTGAATTGATATAAATATTATCCTCCAATAGAAGAATGCGTTGTCCCGACTGATTTAAAAGTAACTCATACCACACTTTGTGGTAAACTGCAAAACTGTCCACAATGCACACATGAATGGATTTAAAGAGCCAAGGCTAAAGTGAGGTGATAATATTATAATAAACAAGGCAAAGGAGCAGAAAGGTTTATGCAAAAGCACAACAATATCGGTTTATTAAATTACATGGATGATATGTACATCCTATTTCTATTTACAGTAATAGCGAGTCAAAGGCAAATACATTTTATATTTTCTTCCCTTGTCAATGCTCTGTGAGTTTGGAACAATAAGACAAACCTTTAATGATTCAAGGCCATAAACATTCATTTCTGAATGTCATTTATATCTCACTTTATCTAAAAGTAACTAAGCTGAGCAGCTTATATGCTCATTTCAAAGAGAAACACATTTTTTTTAATGGCAGTGATCCCAGCATAGGCAACGGTTCAGTGAGACTACATGTTATGAGTGGCTGGACATAAATAGTGCAGTTTTTGCAAATAAAATACAGGGAATAACCCATTGATTTGAATATACGAGTTGTATCCCTAGAGAAAAAGAGAGAGGTGACATTGAACTGGTTGTCAACTGCTATGGAAGAGGAGTTAGATAAACATCTGACTGCTGGTTTAAAATGCTATTGAAACACAAATAATCCACTAAATTAACATTGGAAAGTTGCCAAATTTGACTTAGAAAAGTAGAGAATGAACATACGGATGTGAGGTATGCACAGGTGGACCATCAAGTAATATACAGTGCAGCACAAACATTAAATAATGAATTAAAGTTGTTTCTTATTAAAGCAACCCAGATCAATAAATCAGCTGGGTAAAACTGGAAGAGCATGGGATTGTTCTACCATAGCAGCATCACCAAGGAGAGCCAACGTTGTGTGCTTTGTAAATCAAAATGATTCAACACAACATTTGAATCTGTCGGGACCCAGAGTCCGACTAGCAGAGTTACCAGACTAGCCCTACATTTCATTATAGTGCAAACCATATTAAGGGATTTACAGATAATAATTTGTTGCTGCCAAATGAAATAACTGAGACAGTAACAGTGTTAGCTTATGTGGTTGGGACCGACGTTTTTTTGTGATTTTTACAGTTAAGGAGTGTTTGTTTGGTTGAGACGCATTTCCAGCGATGTTGTCGAGAGCATGGATTGAAAGGAATAAATTAGCAGTGGTGGAAGGGTCTGTCGTGAATCATGAGCATTCAAATGAGCTCTTTTCATTTCCTGTAAAAGCAATGCATCTTCCATTATTGTAATGGGGGTTTCCTTCTACCCCACTCCCCAAATAAAATCATCATTACCTCATCTTGGTTGTGGGAGTAAAAGATAATGGATGAGGCTTCCAGGTCTGAAAAGTGCTCAAACCTGCATTTATTGTCATTTCCAGCAGGGGGCGACTGCACTGGTTGCAAAAAGAAGTCCACTTGTATGGAAGTCTATGAGAGAATTACCCTTCTCCTCACTTGATGTATTACCTCAGTAAACATTTGCTGTATTTAAGTCTTCTTCTAAGCATCATGCTGTTCATTTTGTAAAGTATGGTCCCATTTCTTTTAAAATACACAAAGCAGTGGATGCTTTAGGGTGTGGCTAAACGCTGACCTGTTACCGAGGATAGAAGCATAGTAATGCTAACCATGGCAATGTGTACGTTAAATATCTGTAAACTTGTTTTGGATGTTGTCCATGTTTTTATCTTAAACTTATTTGCATAATAACAGCGTGTTATTACAAATAACAAGGTCATACAAGACACTTCCATCTATTAACCATATACGTACATTTCTTTATGTGGGACTGGGGGGGAAATACTCCCAGATCGGCTTCATACTGTCCTTCCCAGTTAGCAAGAACTGTTCCTGCAAAGCAAGCAGGAAAGTGACAAATTAATTTGACCACCCAGGTATAGCAGAGACTGACACATTACTACGACCAAATCAATGTTTGGACTAACGGAACACAGCGTCTTCAATCAGCCTTTTCCATCAGTGAGTGTATTGAGGCATGCATGTTTACTGCATCCACTATGAAAACAACCACACAGACCATGAGGAATAAAAACACATTTATACTAATAAAAATTGGATTCCATACCCATATTCTTTCGATTTATTGGGCGATCAACTACTCAAATGTTCCATCCGTTTTCCCACACATAGAGCTACTGTAGATTGGATGAAGTATTGCTCGGTTTACAAGCTACAGTACATGCTTAAAAGTGTATATGCCAGAGTTATTCATCTATGGTCTGATGGATGCCATGGCCCCAGGCTCTAGCCCTATGAGACCACACTTGATTTGAAGCACACTCATCCTGCTTGTCCCCATCCACTCAGTACATACAGAGTATTTTTCCACACTATCTCATGTGATGTGTGTGCCAAGAATAGGAGCATGACTAAATTATTGATGCCAGACTCTGTTCTGTGTTTAAACCAAACTTAATGATGTTGCCTCCCATTCAGGTTCGCCGGAAGTCTTAACTGCAGTGACAAAGCAGCAAAAATGGCAGTAAAAATAGGTTTAGCCACAAAGTGCTTATGTCTAGTGGTGCCGGTTTGAAACACACATTCTGGCCTTTAGTAAAATATCAGACATCTTACTTACATTTGCCATTTTCAGGATGTATGCATAATCTGTTAATCAATGTCTGCAGGGACAACATGTGGATCTTTTTTTCCGAGCCACAAGGTGTATGAAATAAAAGGCTTTCTGAGAACTCCAGAATGCAACAATACAATTTTCATATTTAAACAGATGGTTCTTTTCAGTTGCTGGAACTTGAAATGTGTATGCACAAGCAGAGAAAAGTAAATTTCTTGAATACAATTAAATTGAAAAAGTCAGCAACCTTACACAAAGCAACACAGGGTTTTGTATAAACATATATAAAGAATGCTAATATATTATGTTCATGGAATAATAAGAACAAAGCTCAATCAAAACCAACCTTTTTAAACAATCAGCCTTAGCCTCTACAACATTTGGACTTATGCAAAACCTTAGATACTTGATACATGATGATCCATGATCCAAGAGGCCACAACCAAATGTAGGTCTCACATCTTGTATACCTAACTCTGCACAACCTCCAGTCTTTGGATCTTAATTCCTGCAAAACATTAACAAATTACACGAGAGGTTCTATACAAATCTCTAGTTATGCTGAATCGTTCTCCAATTTAAAAAGTTGAAGTATCCCTAATGCTTTGTTTTGTTTTAGCCACACTTTCCCTAAAAGTGTAGGTTCACACAGCATGCTACAATTGTTCAATATTAGAATTGGATCTCAGCTGAACTTTAATCAACAGATGGTTAGATGTAGTTTGATTTATCCCCCAAATCTCTCACCGTGTCAAATAATTTAGATCATATTGGCAAAGGCACAGACAGACTAGCAGGAGAGAAAACACAACTGCCGTTCACCTTCCCTGGTGGCGGTAAAGATGCATGTTTCAAAGGACTTGTGGATTTTTTACGAGATATACAATCATCTTTTGATAACGTGTTTATCACAGCCAGGCAGATGTTCATTAGCATGTCTCTACATACAATGTGGGGACACAGAGATATGTGTGACATGGGTTGGGTGCCTTAGATGTCATACGATTAGTTTTGTAATTTAATTTGCTTTAAAAGGCTCATGTAAAATTTCATGTTAATTCTCAAAAATAAAGCACTTCCAAGCTACTAACAGAAGCCATTAACTGGGACAGGAGCATCATTTCTTATTATATTTTTCATAAGATAATACTCAAGTATTTTCAATTTATAACTTTAATTCCAGGGTTTTGCCAGTGCCATATAGAAATGTGAGTGACTCATAATTAAAGATATATAAACCGTAACAGAAAAAACACTGTGCATTGGCTTTGTCAGGTAATCTCATTGGGATCAAGGCATGGCATAGCAAAAGCGCAGACAACATCAGAGACATTCACAGATATTAAAAAGATTAACATTTTTAAGTTTAAGCATGACACATTTAAAGTCGTCTGTATTTCACTCCATTTGTAAGGTGCAAAGTAATTAAAGGAAACATTTCAAAGTTCTTACCTGAAAGGTAAACAGTTGAGAGGAGAAGTGATGTACTAAGACAGCTTTTGCAGGAAATCTTTATAAATAATAATAATTGAATGGTGCATCCATGCCATGGAGCCATACACTAATGTCACATTAAAAAAAAGATAAGAAAGAAATTACACAAAAACCAAAAAGAAAAAAAACTCCAAACCTTCCTGAGGTAAAGAATGTATTACATACGGTCTGTCTGACAGCAGGATTCAACACAAAGCTCTTGAATGAAATATTGATATCTACACGCATAGAGCAGATGGACACATACATACAATACTGTGCTATGTTTTTTTAAATACAAAAAACTGTATTGAGACCAACATAATGAGAAATAATTTTCATTTTTAAATCCTTCTGTGCATCAACAAGATAAAATGTGGCCGTTCTAAATCGTTGCCTGTTCAGCAGAGTGTAAAGAGGCTGGATAAACAACTTTCTTTCTATCACCACTTTTAAATAGCTGCACAAAGACAATGGCTTTTTCTATAATCATAAGATTTTCACTGGCTATCGCCTTTTCAAATAATGGAATCACATCTGGGACTGTATAATTAGCTGAGAGTGACTCTTTTGGGGTCAATGAGCTTGAAATATGACTGCAAAAAGGCATTAGTGAAAATACCCCACCCCTTGTCTTACAACTCTACTTTCTCATTGCACATGATGAGATGTGACAATATGTCTTTCATCCATAACAATCTTTACCACTTTACCAAAAACATTACATTTTAGCAGAACATTTTGCAGAACAATGCATCTTAAACTGGAATCTGTCAAAGAAAGACAGACAGACAATAATAAAACTATGACACAGTTCTTATTTTCTTTTCTCCTAAGGAGACCACATAACATCCATGACCCGCAATACTTGGCTCCTTTTCTGAGGGAGTAATGCTTACTGTTGAGGGTTTCCTGGCCCTAAAACATTTGATATTGTTCTGGTCATGTTCCAAGTGCATCTGGAGTCCCTTCCAGACTGACCCTGAAGCCTAAGCAGGCAGTGGGGAGGCTGCAGGGTAGCCTCCCCTCTGCATAGTGGGTCACTGTCCAAAGCACTGGTGCAGAGCAATAATTGCTGAATTAGAGTGCACAGCTGGGGCTTCTGCAGTGGCAGTAATTGGGAGAGGAAGCCTGCTGACAAGGCAGTAGCAACTGTGTGGAAGGGCTAATGGCTGGGAAAGTCAACCTTACATCAGTAGGAATAACAACCATAAGGTGACACTACATGCAGGTGAAACTAAAGGAAGGTTTTGTGCTGACTATTCATGTTAGGGATAACAGACTAGAGACTTACTGATATTCTGCTGTTAGTTCCATCTGTTTCAGCAACACTATTTGGATTTAAACAGTGTTCATATTTTGAAGTTGAAATGAGTGGAGATAGAACTATTGACAGTGCAGTTTGTATGAAACAGTCTTTTGTCATCATTGCCATTGCTTTCAATGAGATATCAGAATATAAAGTACAGTCTTAACAAATACTCTTATAATATAATATATATGTATAATATTAAAGTATGAAATTGATGCTGGAAATGTGCAGCTGTAAGCATACACTATTTCAAACACCACAGTTTTAAACAATAAGAGCACCCAACTAAACAGTCTAGATAATCTCTCTCTTACACACACACACACTCGAAAAGTGATTTACTTGATGACACTTTCATATATGACACATTTGGCACAAGCATTTGTTGCATCTTGGAATTTGAAACACACTGATGAATCAACGTAATGCAATTGCATGCTTTGTTTACCACATGAAAACAAACACATTTGGCCAAAAATGACAGTGATTGCCAGATGTTTCTATCATCTTTCACACACATTGTCATTTCTGGGCTGTAATCTTACTCAACCGGGCATCTCTTTAATGGACAAATAAATCATAACACTGTCACGATTAGTGGAATTGTATGAGCTCTATCTCCTTGAACTACTAAGGTTATAAAAGCATATTAACCACTTCACTCAGACAGTGCTGTTGAAGAAAAGGCCCCAAAGTTATGTTAGCTGCAGTGATGGACTCACCAGACATAAGGCAGGGAGACTTTGCTGCATTTGAGAGGTTTGCAGTCCAGACACAGTCACTTGTGGGAATGCTGAAGACACTGGGCCACGTGGGTGAAGTGGAACTGCAGTGTGGCTCACACGTTGCTCGTCTGCTAAGCAAGGTGCCACCTGAACAGAGAGCTTAGTTTGGCCAATGCATGTACCATCAGTGCACAAAAACCCACACCTTAACTAATCTTTCAGATTGGCTAAAATGCGAGTCTTGGTGCCAGGACTCGGAAGGACAGTTAGCTGTGAGAGGAACGCAGGATAAGCCGGTGTCCGGGCCTGAGGGTAGGAAGGGTAAGCAACCTACCCCTGCCCTCCATGGTGTAAAGGACACCACCAAGAAACCTGAGGCAGTGGTGTAATAATAGTGCTGCCCGTACTTACCCCATGGAGCAACTTTGAAACACCTACAAGCACCTCACTGGCCTTCCCATACGGCCCCTTACAAAACATCCCCATCTTGTCACTCCCATTGAACCTGTCAGATTGGGACCTCCATGTGGGCCTGCTGCCAGGTCAACACTGTCCAATTCAGAAGTGAAAAACTACTTACTTGTTCAAAGCAGGACCAAGAGGCCATCAGCATCCTGGAGACCAAAACCACCAGGGTAGAGGTTGATGGCATTCTAAGTTACATGCTGCTTTCCTGGCTGCTAAAGAAGTTGTCATGCCCAGTTTACGAAGTGTAGAAAGGCAACTGGCTAGAGACGCTGCACGGGCAGAAGCTTACAGAGAGTAGAGGGAGAAAATTGTAAAGGCGGGCTCTGTCATGACGTGTGGACTGGAAGTTCCAGCTGAGGAAGGTGAGCCATAATGACAAGAATAGGCTAGCATTCAACTGCCCCTATCAGTATCACGATAACAATCATCTACTGCCTTGGCTGACCTAAGGTACATTCCTACTGGGAGTTCTGCTACGATTCCGCAAACATCCAGTTGCAGTTAGTGGAGACATCAAAGGCATGACCCACCAAGTTTGCCTCCTCCGAGAAGATTGTGCTCTGCTCAGATTTCATTCACATCAGTCAAGAACGACCTCTTGCAGTGTACAAGTGGCAGGTGCTACCGTTTGGTACAACATGTAGCCCCTGCTGTACCACATTTGTCTTACAATACCACATCTCTGATAACCACCAGCCAGATGAAGAAATGTTTTTATGTGGATAACTGCCTCCAGAATATCCCCACTGTTGCGGAGGCCAGGCATCTTGTCGACAAATTACGATCCCTTTTCGCATCTGCAGGCTTTGATCTGCTTCAGTGGGCAAGCAACAAACCAGGTGTAATAAGTCACCTACCAGAAGAAGTGTTGAGTTATGGCTGGCTCAGAACAAGACAGATAACCCAGAATCTACTCTAGGGCTAAGCTGGCTTTTCTACACTGATGTCCTTGGCTACAAGCAACGTCATGTTGAGTACGGTGTCCCCATGGTGCGTTATATCTACAAGTTACTGGTGAGTCAGTACGACCCCTTGGGGTTCATCCTACCCTAAATCACCAGGGCTAAGATAATTGTCAGACAACTTTGGGACAAACACAGAGGACGGGATGATCTACTACTACAGCAGGAACTTCTGCAGCAGTGGAAACACTGGGAAGAAAAACTAAAAGTTTTACCTCAAGTTAACCTGCCTGGACTGTGTAGTGATGATCGCTGATCCGCATCTTCCGAGGGCCCTCTGGCCCATTGGGAGAGTAGTCAAGACTCATCCGAGCCCTGATGGGCACATTAGGTCCGCTAATGTAAAGATGAAGGAGAGAATCCACACCTGGCCAGTTGCCAGGCTGGTTGTCCTCGCTGCACTTCCTTCTGGAGAAGAAGGAGACGGTTCCACTCCTGCCATTACACCCCAGCCAAAGAACTTTGTTGCCTTTTCAATGAGCAAATATATTACATACATTCAGGGGCGACTGTAGAAAAGGCCCCAAAGTTATGTTAGTGTTTCCATTATTAATAAAGTTGACCATATTACCGTGTTAATCGGTCAGTTGGATTGTAGTCATGAACAGCATCTTTATTCAGAGTGTGTGTAAATGAGAAGAGTAAGAATATCTACTGCTTCACTCCTGATGTTTTATTTTGGTCATACAAGCTGTTATTTGTGCTATTTAATGTGGATGATAGTTAAGAGTTTACGCAACCGTTATGTTAATTATAGCCACGTTTGTACACGCTATTTTCGAGCTTTGGCTCACCTGACTCAGTACGTCGGGCCAAAATATGTAACATCATGTTCAAACATGTTTCTTCTTTTACTACTTTTCCATTGGAATTGGATTGTTCAGTACTTTAAGGTTGAGTAAAACAAAGGTGTTAAATATTGTTATCTGTACCGCTACCAAGGCTTCTCCATCAATGCTTTGCCAGCTCAAACAGAACATAGCACCAGGTCCGAGTTTTCAGAAAAAAAGCATCCATCCATCCATCCTTCCCAAATTTCATCTGACTTACTAATAATACAAGATAGAGTGGCATGCCTTCTTAATGTCCATATAAAATTATTATACTCTTGTAGTTAAAGTGTACTGCATGGAGCCAAAAAGGTAATGGGCAATATTTTTGCTAATTTTTGTGCTTGATTTAGTAATTTGTTCTACATATACTAATCACCAATTCATGATTGTTGCGAGAGTACAAGGTGCTTGGTGTCACGCAAAGTTTGTCAGTTTTTCATTTGCCCACGACTGCGAAGGTCCGCGCTCCTGTGTCACGCTGTTCTCCACGCACTACAAGCCTGCCAAATGTGCATGCACTACATAAGCAAAGTATTGTTTGTAATTCACACTGTTGGTCATACTTTGTTTTTAAATTTTTACAAATTATTTCGTTTTTTTATTTGTTCTCGGAAATGGAACAAAGGAGCTCTACTTCTTGCTTTCTGGAGGGCGCCATCTTGTTCTCTCTTGTGTATGTGTGGAACGCGTCTGCAGATGGTAGTTAACCACGCGTGGCCACGTTCCAGTCGGCGTATGTCTGCAACTAAGCATGATTCATAATTTAATAATGATCAACATAAATCAACTTAACATGGATAATCTGTCAACCCTATACCCTGTTCCATACTTTACATTTAAGGAACACAACGTTGTGTTTTGTGAGGAAGTTGAAGTAAGTGTTGATTCTACTGCTCTCTTACCAGTTTGTCAGTTTGAAACAGGCCCGGGGCAACCACATGTCTATTGTAACATAGTGATGTGGTGAATTGAGCCCTGTAGGGCATTGGAAAATTAGTGTGTGCACGTTTTGTTTGCTTGAATGTGCTGTCTTAGATGCCTTGCCATGGGCGTCTGTCCTTTGACCGGGCTTTCATAATGCACCAGTGACTACATGTGATGTTTTTCTATGCACTCACCAGACCACAACCCTTTTAATGTATTCCATGCATGTGTATAGTTTTCTGTCTTACCAAGTCTGGCTGGTACACATGCAGTGTCAGGCACACTTTTATTTTCTCCTCATCAATCACAATTTAGGGCCAAGGACATCTTGCAGTTCAAAGCTTTTTTGGTTACTTACAGAGAAGTGCTGATTTTCACATGTGGCCCAATCCTTTTGTGTCTGGCACAAATACATTTGTTTTTCTTTTTAAAGACAAATGATTCACAGTGTTTTGAAGTGCGGGTGCAGAGACAAGCCAGTTGGAGCATGAAAAGAAAAGGTGTGGACTTTTTTTCAGGTTTGTCTTCTTTTCTCTCGATAGTTGCTCAGTTGGTGGTAGGTAGTAGGTCTAATTATATAAGAGCAATAAGTATGAAGTTGAGGTTAGAGATTTTCATCAGCCAATTTAGCCTACTATTGAAGTATTACCTGCAAAATGATGATGTGACATGAGTGAATTAATAAATCTTATATGAAAATCTGCCATAGTCATTATTCTAAAACAAGCTTGCTTTATCCAAATGAGTAACAAGATATTTACAATCCAATTCTTTTGGCCCTACAGTAAAGGCTCTATTGTGGAACCACTGTCTCAGAAGCTGCAGACTGACACAGCTTTTGGCACTGACAGCCTCTCCAGCATTATGTACTGTAAGTGAATTAAACTAATGCACCCGTCTCCTTTCTGCTGCTGGACACTATTTATTGGTCTGATCTTTATACATAACTCTTATTCTGTGTCACAACTCAATCTTATATGCTGCCGGCAGAGTGAAAAATGCAAGTGTGTTGCAATAACAGTCCACTACTTGTCTGATGAACAGATATGTGAGACACATTACTTTCAAGTATGTGGGCAAAGCGCTGCCCTGTCAGTATATATATGTTGACCTTGTTCCTTTTCCTGTGTTACGATTCCTGATTTACTATTTAACAGACTATGGCAGAAAAAAATGGTCCTATCCTCTAATTCCAGAGTGCATTGCACATCACAACCCCTGTAAAAGAACCATTCATTATTTGTTATAATTGTTCAACTGAAGACTTCCACATCAGCATGTGACTATAAGAATAAGGTAGAGGTATAGAAAGAGGTAAATACTACAAAAAGAAGAAAAGACAAAACAGACTGAGCATTTTCGTTTGATGCACTGCAGTCTACAATCGCATTCGCATCTCTGCTGGGTAAGGATTGTAAAGACTCACCTCATGGGAAACATCTCATTAGACAGGCGCACAAAAGCAGACGCCACCGTTGACAACCAAAATTGCCATCAAGTAGACCCAGAAAGTTTCACCACCAAGCAACTTGTGTTTCCAGATTAAACCTAACACAAACCAACATACATTACACTAAGAACTAATACATTGGTTGAGCTCATAGCATTTAATAAAATGAATGGATTTAAAACTGGATTTAATATTTCATGGTTTTGGCACACAGCAAAAGCATTTTTTCACAGAGCATATACAGCGCAATCAATTATTCCAGTGGCTTAGCTGTCTTCTACTGATACTTATAATATTTTATGTCCCCCTCAAACTATCCACGCATTGCCCTACTGTTGACAAATAGATGGATATGACCACTTGTTTTGGCAATGAAATGGATGGCAAACATTAACGCAATCGGGTCAGTTTGTCCAATGCATTCCAACAAAACCGCATCCATCTTTTACACCAACCTTTTCACGGCAAAAGCGGGAGAAGGACTGTCTTCATTGTGTAATGGATTGCTTTGTGTACAACCAGTTTTTGCAAAAGTTTGTTTGTGTTAGTGTAAATATGTCTTAAAAGGTGTACTTGTCCAGAGACAATGTACGGCATTGTGTTCTGTGCGTCTATCTCTGTGAGTACCAAGTGCCATTCTTTCATCACAAATTCTGTCATGAATTGCGGAAGGGCAGATGTAGCAAAGCTTCTGCTGCATATTGAGAACTGTAACAAGCCTCACCTCTGCAGTGCAAGGTTAATACTACCTGTCAGTGTCACTAAGACAGGCCTTCCCCTTATGATTGATCAGGTTCTTATCAAGCCCCAGTGAAAGTATAAAGGCATGTGGGGAAGGGCTGCTGTGTTCTTCTTTGGAACTACAACAGTCCTTGGAGAGAGGTCACAAGGTGAAAAACAACTTGTCAAGCAATTATTAAGTGATGCAAACTGGGAGTTAGAGTAATGAGAAGCCAAAGTGTTACTGCATTTTGATTGGCACTTTGACCTGGTAGGTTTGTTAATCGTTGCAATTTCTCTGCGATTACAATCAGTCATTCATGCCTCCTGCAGTGATGATGGCAGATTTATGGAAATTAGGGCGTCATAATCCTGATCAGGTTGTGTCGGCTTATTGTATGAACAGAGCTTCACAACCTTGCAGTAATTGCCTCTTGCAATCTTCAAAATGTTGCTTGACATACCAACTAATCTATGGGTGTCTGTGGTATTACATTGGTGACCTTGGCTTGGTGTCTAAGCTTTAGAGCGGGCTTGCTCTGAATGGTACAAGAAATATGGTCTTTGATTTAAAATTCCATATGTGTTTCAATGGCAAACTAATTTGGATCAAGAAGGACATTTCAGGTTGAAGGAAAAGCCCTTAGAATTGTTCAAACCTTTGGACAGGGACATACATTGAACGAGTGGGAAGGGCTGATATTTGAGTCCTCCAAAGCCGACTTACCCTAAAACAATGATAACGCTGAAATCCTCCCCTTTCCTTTAGGCTGTTGGAATAACTACATAATTGATCATAATTAGAAAACTTTCTCTGATCTTTTCTGTAGGAAACCGAAGAATTTTGCCATTATGGTGGCTTGTAGTGTCCAATAGCCAACACTAACTGCAAATCCAATTCATGAAATCAATGCAGTCATTCATCTTTAGATCTACTTATTTTCCTCATCCATACCATTTTAGCTTAGTTTACTGCACAACATGGCTGTAAGGCCCTGCACATCCACACAGTTAAATGCAGTGTCAGTGGTTGAGATCTGCTTAGTAGGGCTGTAATCAACCAAAGAAAATCTTGGTCGACTAAAGTCGTGAAATTTCCGACTAAAAATCGACTGGTTGGGTGGGGGGGGGGGGGGG
>NC_048417.1:17628339-17670493 GCF_013103735.1 Etheostoma cragini
GGGCGGAAAATAATGCAAGATTAAATAACTGTACGGTCCCGCAGTACTTGTCCTTGTAGGCTGTTTGCAGTATATTAAATCTTTTTTGACCTAATTATTTTGCACTAAAATGCCACTCGTCTGTCGGCTCTGACAGAGTTGCATCAGCTCTCTGTGTCCTCGTACGGAAACACGGAGACACTGAGACATGGAGACACGGAGACACGGAGAGACTATTAATTTAAAGCTTTCACTCTTACTCGTGCTGGCGCTGTGTATTAACAAGTTCTTAAAACCTCAGCCCTCCACAACAGCAATGAGCCTCATATCCTGAGCAATAAAGTCAACAATTCCTTCCGTGACATTATTTTTGCGTTTGGATGGTAGAGGCTTGTCCTTCAGCGGGGTCTGGGTGTGTCTGGGGGGCGCTACCATAGTTGCAGGTGGGTGCGCCGGTAGTTATAAAACGATTGTTAGACTATGAAATATGCCACTACTGATACTTTCATATAGCCTGCTCAAAACAGACAGGGCAACCTAACGCAGAAAAGTTAGCTTACCGTTTTTAGGTGATATGCCATATTTGTAGTCGAGCTGCGATATGCAAACTGTTGCTTGCAAACTTTGCATTCAACTTTTTCCCGTTATCTGTTTTTGTAAAATGCTGCCACACTGGCGATGTCTTCAACATGGTTGAGGAGGTCTGACTGTAAATTAAATACTCACAATTAAATAAATATTCTGCAAACCACTAAACCAAGGCTTTCTAGTTCTTTCTTCAATTTGTCCCCAGTGGGTTGGGCTAATCCAACAAAAGAGAAAAAAGGGGGGTGTTCTGAAGACAGACTGTTACCCGTGAAACAATCATGCTCTGAAAACACCCCCATTGGCAAATAGTGCTTTCCACTCATAGACAGTTACGGTCTATGCCTCCACCTGATGAAATAACACGGCAAAAAATCGACCAATCCGAATTTTGGTCGAGCCAGAGCTTATCAACCAATAAATTACAGAGAGATTACAGCCCTACTGCTTAGGTTGAAGTTATGCTAGGATTTCTCTGATCTTTTCCAAAGGCTTCTTATGATACTGACAGACCAGATTTCGTCAAGCAAAATTAACTTCCATGCTGTGCAAAAGGCATGTAGGACAGAAAATAGAATGAGCAGGGTTGTTTGCATTCAAAGACATTTAACAGTTATTATTGTTGTTGCACACATGCAACCAAGGAGCAACTCCCTGCTCTGCTCCTTGCATTCTTTCACTGTGCAGTTATTAAAAAGGGTATTAAGTTGGCTGGACATTGGAGCATCACAATTTTGAATGGCAAAGTCCAGTCCAATTGATCAATACACTTTGCTAGCGAGGCAGAATCAATTTGTTTTTGAAAGTGAATACATCTTGTTATGGAACATGTTATTAATCTAAAGGTGATGTCAAGTCTGGTCAATTTTATTTATATTGCCCAATATCATATAACAAAAATTTGCCTTAATGGGGTGTACAATCTGTACAACCTTTAAGAGGGAGAAGATGTATAATTGTAAAAAGAAGATCTAAAAAGAAAATCTAAAAGCAAGTGAGGAGGGATCGCACTCTCTGATATAACCTCAAGATAAGCTTGCCAAACAGAAACAGACTTGTGAAAAAAACACAAGTAAAAGAAAAGACACTACATAAACTCTGCTACTGTGTGTTTATTTAAATATAGGCATAAATACATGTAAGCCTAAAATATTGCAAAATAAGCCTGCATACAGTATAATGCTACTATTAGGAGCATAGCATACATATGTCAAGGATGTATAAATTAAATAAACTTCAACTGGAGTCCGATTTACCACGGCAACACTGTTAACCGCATTAGTTATCTCTTTCCATTCTGCATTCTTTCCACAGGCTAATACCAGTTTTTCGGCTAGTACACACGTGAGTGCAAATGAACCTGAGATGTCAGGGTTTCAATCTCCAACTCTGAAAAGTGCCGCTTCTTAGCCGGATTAAGTCTCGCCTTGGTGTAAATTGTAGGGGCGAGGCCTCAAAACCGAGAATATATTGGGAGTGATTTAAATTATTTTAAATTAATATTTTAATTTAATATTTTAAATTATAATTGTTTCCAGCCACTGGACATTGTACGACCATTCTTACGCTCTGTTTGGTGTGATACCAACTTTATATGAATCACACGTGAAGGCTGTTGTAAGATGATTTCTGCGCTCATATCTGCACTGGTTTCTACGTTAGGTTGATAAATAAGGACCAATGTGTATGTGTGTTAGTGTGTAGCAAGCACATGTAGTAGTCTATCTGTGCAAATAGAGCAGTATTGGCTGCTATTGGTACCAGCTTGTCATCCTGCCACCTACTGTAAGCATCCAAAAGAGCTGATGAAAAATGAACTCAACATGCTTCCACCCACACAGATATGATTTTGTGTTGTATTAGGCTTACAGTAGCAAAGTATCTCATGTGTATCTTTATTACATACGGGGGGAGGACAGTCACACATCTCAGATCTGTGACTCAATTACAAGAGGACAACAAAGGAGCAGTTGGAGCAGTTTGTGTGGAATCCACATGGCAATCATATTTGCTGCTTGTAAATTGAATTAGACGACAGGAATGGGAGCAGGTAAAAGGCTGGCACAAGAGGGCTCTTGCGCTGCTCGTCAAGACTAATTGTGTCTCGGAGAGTGTCACAAAGGCTTGAATAGAGAGAGAGCATGCCTGTAATTAGAAGGCCTGTGTGCTTGTTCATCAGCCCAGAACCTTTCTGCACCATCGGCTCGTCTGACTGAGCCTGTGACAACAGAAGAAACAGCAGTTCATTGATTGCAGCATCAACCCTATCACAGTCAAATGTACATGTAAGACTTTATGATGATCAGGAAAATGCACAGCCCAGAAAGTCAAATCGGGTAGCTGGCTGGGCGGCCAAAGCAACAATTCCAAACTCACAATCAATGCTCTGAAACTAAGAGGAGCAAAAGTATAAGAAATAATAGCTTTCATATCAGACGAAAGGGAATTTATCTCATTTTAACATGAGAGACAGAGAACACACTTTATCTCATCCTACCCTGAAGCGAAACAAAACATCACTTTGTGTTTTTATCTTGAGGGCTTTCAACATGACTTGCTGCGCCTTAATCTACTGACTCACTTTATTTCTTAGAAATGCTATTTATGCTGCTTGTTTCTGATTCATTGGTTGTACACAGTAGGTGAAGAGTCCAAAATGAACTCTCCACAAGGATACATTCTGTAGAATTTGTTTAAACCCACTGAACCATGGAGTGCCCTAACTAGGGCTAAAGTGGACTATAGTCATCTGAAAACGTTTTGGCACAAGGCCTATGCCCTTTGAGTTGCTGACACCAACATTTTTACCTGTCTTAGAGTACACATTTGTTTACTATCAATAGCTATCTGATTTTCAATGACCCAATGCCATGCAATGTCCCTTATCTCTCATTGCCATGATAGCAGAGGAAATTTATCATAACTATATGCAGAAGTGTGTACAACTTTAACCGTGTTGGGCATAACAAACACCCACAACATAAAGGCATACACTCTCCAAGATTTTGCATTGCCATCTGAATTTACTCATACATACACTATACAGGAGTTTCACAATGCACAGGCTAGAAACCACCACCAGCCATATCAACCAGTGAGTCTTCACTTTCAAAGTGTAATCATGTAGGGATGCATCATTGTACTGACTGGAGAGGGAAGTGCATTACTATGCTAGCAATTCCCCTGGCAACTCAAATGACCAACAAGGTTAGAATCACTAGAGACTGGTGAGGCATGCATGAGTATTGTCAGATGTGAGCTAATTTTGTCAACATTTTCCATTCAACATCAGTGGCATCATACTAGAAAAAATGTATTTACTTCAATATAATGAAGTAATTATTGAACAAATTCTGGTAAATAAAAAAAGAAAAAAAAGAATGAAAATAAAAAGGATCCAGTAGAGGCTTTTTCAGTAGAGCATCTGGCATTGTTTTCCAGATTGTGATTCTTTCTTCTAGAGCTTGAATATCCAATGGTATCTAATCTAATGGTATCAGTGTATTTGGCTAAAGGGAAAGGTTTAAGCCACTAAGGCTCAGTGGCACAATATCCATACACAATGTAAACAGTCTGTCATTTTGTGCAGCCAGCTTTCCAAAGCTTCATGGTCCATGGGCCCGAACATCTTTTGCTTCTCTCTGTGGCTTCAGACCTAGCATACTTGCAGCAGTAGTCCAAGGTGTTAGCAGGTTAGTACAGAGAAGAAAAAATCCTGTTTATGTAAAACAAAAATTAAATCATGTATTCTGTAATACAACAACCAACCTCAGCATGAACAGCAATAGTCTGATCAGGTTGATTAGCTGTGTGATCTTCAAAATGTAACATTCACAATATTTGGATTACACGTGGTAGAAATATGTCTTATTTCCTCTCTTGCAAACACACTGTTGTTGCCAAGTAGAATAGTGGAGCTCAGCTGAAGTTTAATATCTGATATGATAGATATCACATGGCTTGAATGAATCCAAGAGAGAACTACTCCTTAGTGCTTGCCCTAAACCCTGTGTTATGTAACCTGGAGTGTTCACAGGTAACCTAATAACCTCAAAAAAGAAGCATTATGAATGACTTGGAAAAAAAGTACTTGGTCTTTCTGTATTGAAAGATTGCTAGCCCTAACTGACTGTTCTTTTAAACCTCGCCCTGGTTCTGATATAAAACAGTTGTAGATAGATCTTAAAATATAGAAAGAACATGTGATACAGATCACTGACAGACATTCTATTACATAAATATAAACACAACAGAACAACAACATGTCTGACTATCAAGTTTCTGTACATACTTTAGCACCAACATGTCAATCGAAAGGTTTCAGAGGTGCCCATTAAAATACAATTTAAAATGCAACTAAGGCAGAGTCTAGGCTATATGTAATGTTGGATTAATGGCTAGGTTCTACCAATAATGTTCTCCATATGACTGAAAGTAATCCATTTTTTTTCTTTTGCAGAACCAGGAATGTTGATGATATGTTAAGCCTCAACCCTTTCCGTCACTGATGCGGACAGTTGAGCATAGGGATCTGTAATGTAAAACATAGCAGTGAAACTAATAAATACAACAAGTACGCCTATCGGTCATTTAGATGACTGTGTTTTGATGACTGTAGGGATTTAAACTTATCTGGAAAGGATTTCTTACAGTTTGAAAGCAGTTGTTGAAGATTAGTATCCATTCATCTTAGTAATTACTGTGTGAATTACATTGCTAAATAATCAAATTACATTTGTATTTTTACTTTTAATATAAATATGTCTACTTAATAATTATTCAACAATAATCTGTAGTTGCTTCATAGTAGGACATACATTTTGTTTGCGTTTGCTTGTGAAATCCCCAAATTATCATTCTAGTGGCTTTTGTGCTGAAAACTGTTTGGTCTTTGGACATCTAATCTCATTTCAATGCCAGAAACTCAGTTTACACCAATATGCCATCAGCTTCATCAGGGATAAAAAAAAAGAAAAATAACAGGCCTTGTGTCCCAGGACTTGTGTTGGTGTACAAGCAGAGAATTTATTTAAAGTTTTGTGAAGATGATGTTTTACGTTAATGCCATATTGGCAGAGCATTTCAAATACCATCACATAGCATCGTCTTTCTTTGGCTCCCTATAGTGTGAGATAGACTTGTGTTGTCACATTAGTACCAATAACTGTATGTAGCATTTTCCTTCCATCACTTACTGTTGTGGTTACATCATTTTGAGATATCGGGGGAGAGAGTGTTGCAGTTACTTTTACAAATGCAAGGACACAATAAATACGATAATCCTTGGTATGGTTTAACTGTTAAAAATTGTTGAACCCAACAATTATCTTCCCTTCTAATTCTCATTCAGTCCTTTACAATGGTCTCAGTAACCAATCACTCAATGGTGTATCAATGATTATATAAGTATCTGTAATTTCTCTTCAGTTACTTATATATTTATCATATTTTCCATGGCCTGCATAGACATGAAAGGTTTTTTTCAATTCTAGCGAAGAATAATATACAATAGTGCAGAGTATAAACCAAAAATAATAACCTTAAAGTTCAATTAAAGAGAACAATGCTGATAGATGGATGTCAAGCAGAGTGAATTGAATTTTCCTCTACCTCTAAAATCAGAAGAGACTGGCTAGTGTGATGAATGATGACATTTATTTGATTTGGGAGATATTACAGTAGGTACTGTCAAGAGATATAAATGGCTATAGTTTCACGATCATATTTTACTAGAAGACCAATACATCTTTTGTGGGTGTGCAGCAAGGATGGCAAAATTGGAAGGGCCTTTCAGTTGGAATAAAATGATTGTGAAGTAAAAATATATACGTTTTGTGTCAGTTGGTTATTGCTCAAGCAAAAATTGTGTCGGATTCACTGATATTTGAGCTGTAAAATACAGTTGAATAATTTCTTTCTTTCTTAAAAGTTTACCCAACTCTATTTATACATTTGGTGTGGTTTATCCAAACGTCAAAAGTGAGGATCATATCCCAGATATGAATGTCATGTTTTTTCTTCACCTTGACGGAACTAAATTATTAGTTGCAATTTTTTCTCCTTTCAGACATTGAAGTTCACAGCTCAACACTTGCCATTAATTCATGAAATTCAAAAAAATGTGGTTGGCCTCTAGGACAAAAGCCACTTCAGGTGGTAAAGAAATCTTCAAGGAAAGGTTTTAGAATGAATTTTTTTGCCACTTTGCCTCTTTGACTCTTCATTGATATGCCAGAGACATTCAAAATCTATTTTTAGTCAAATAGTTTCTTAAGTACTACTTCTCAGTACACTGAAGGTGGCATGAAGAGTGTTCCACTGATGTATTGTTATTTCAATGTGGAGGACTTTCACGTTGTGGCTTTTTCATTTTAAGGGCAAAATTATTTTTAATGACAGTATGCACTAGAGGTCAATTTAAATACAATGTTGAAAATATAGGACAATATAGATAGAGCAATTGTTCGATAGCATGTACAGAATGTCTATATGTATCTTATGCACAATAAGTGGAATATCTTGGTTAATCTTAGCAGAGCTAATAACAATAAATATGTAAATATATATCTATAAATAGAATCATTGCACACTTTATTTGCAGCATTTTCTATCTTCCATGGAACTCATGTCATGAACATGTATTTTGTCCTTGCCATCTATCTTGCTCATCTGTCTGCCATTCACAGCATCACTATGTTTGTACAAATGCCTAGTGTTAACACCACAGTCAGGGTGATGTGATTTCAACGGGGGCTGTGATCATATGGATTCTTTCTTACCGCAATGAAAAAGCAACATTTCACCACGACAGGGCGGTTATCCGCAACCCCTTGTTGCATAAGTTAGAGCGAGAATGGATATTGCATTGAGTGAGTGACGTCAGTAGACTGGGTAAACCCCGCTCACTCCGCCCTGCAGCTCGGTCAGGAAACCTGCACGTTTAATTCTGCTGCTTCAGTTCACAATTTTGCAGGAACCAATCATAAACTGGCGTATATACCTGGCGCGCTATTGCCAGTTTTAACATGACGACGATACAGAAGTGACCAGCATCTTCTTGTTTACATTCAACATAGCGGCTACCGAACGCCACCAAAACCCATTGCAGCTGTCGCTTCTACATCACCTGGTCTGATTGGTTGAAGAACCAATTGCATACAGATTCATTTGAACTATGCCCGTTGGTCATGCCTCTTGTGCAGAGAAAATACAAAGCAGACTCAGCAGACCAATGCTCAATCTCAAATCTATTGAGCTTGGCTTGGTCTGGTGATAGCCAGACTATGACGTCGGTGCTTGTGTGGTCCCGCAAGGAGAGCGAGCGGTGGGTGTAACAGATGAGTGCGGCTCTGAGAAAAGGCGGGAGGGCAAAGACATGACAAAGACATTGTAAAGTAAATTGAAAGTGAACAATAAAACAAGCTTCTCTGACACACTGGCTTCATATGTTGTCAATACTGCCAGTAAAGTGAAGGGCCTTACCCGTAAAAGCATTGGCTAAAACCTTACAACATATGTTGCAGCACATCCGTTTCCATTTCAGCTCAATGTAAGTCTTTACTGAATTTTGCTGTCATTTACAGTCATGCTGCATTCTCTCCTCTCCAATGATCTATGTCAGTGACAGTTCACAAAGCACTATTGTCAACAAAGATAATTAAAAAAGTTGTCGAACAATGCCTAGTGCAGACGTTTCACTACACAGCGGTCTAGCAGCTGAGCAGACAGGTCAACTTGGCAGTTTACTCTGCTCTCTCTACCACTACAAGCTGCTCTTTTATAGGCTACAAAAATATGCATGCAGGCTAAAATTCATCCACGCTGTTTTTTTCAAGATTAATCTATAAGCAGAAGGAAACTCTGCTAGTTGCTAGGCTTATGTATGCAGTGTGAAGTGCAATGGTAAAACAATGCAGCAGTAATGTGTCCCCCTCAGCTAAGAACGGAGAATTTTCCTTCCCTTCCCTACTGTGTATTAGGCTATTACATTACCTGTAGATATTACAAGTGCTCAAGCTTATAAATGACTCAAAAATAATCAAACACAGAAAATAAATCCCTCATGTATGTGTTTAATGGACTGTCCATCCTCTTGTGCAACGTTTAAGTGAGGATAATCTTAAATTTTGTTTCTCTCCATAATCTCTTGAATCGGATAGAAGACAATGATGATAACTAAACAATGATTATTGTGCTCATTATACTTCATATCACACATTAGTTAGTTGAGTACTCCTGTAACTTTCACCAGTAAAAATAAATAAATAAAAAATAAATACGTAATAAACAGGGTGATGATCACCGCAGTAGTGTCACACCACCGCCGGTATGCAGTTATTGTCACAGCCCCAATTTCATCCACACTTGGGTATTGTTAACAGCTGGCTCTCTGTGATCAGAGTTTTAAGAATAAGTGACTTCTAAACTTGCAGCAGAACATATGGAAGACTTTGTGCCGCTAATAACAATCATTTGTCTTTGTCTTTTTGATGACACTTTGTTAATATCCAATCAATGTATTTATGAGTTTATGCAGATTTCAAGGCATTCGGCCACGGAAATGATGGGGCGTAATTGCAACCCATATGCATTCTTCATGAGTTGTGAAACAAGGTCACCAAAAGGTTGTTAATTCAAAACAGAAGTTCTATTTCAGAGTTTGGCACTATCAGATAGTGTCGACCTTATTTTCACAGCATTGGATTTTAAAGGTAAGAGTGCAGGATCTCATTCTTTTGCTTTACTTTATGTGCTAAAAGGGATGAGCCACCCAGTAGTTGTATAGTTGTCTACAGATATCCTTGAGGTCTTCATTCCCACTGACACAGGTTTAAAAAATACCTGCTGTGGACAGTGATATATATATATATATATATATATATATATATATATATATAAAAAAGGCAGTCTTTTTCAGCACCTAAGAACCCACATGGTAGTGTTGCAGAGAATGGCCATTAAATAAGAAAAAAAAAATCTTTTGATGGGTCCTCCCCGGACCTGCTTGTCATTATGGCTGCATTCTAGCTCGCCCGTTTTTGACTCTGATCTCATCAGGATTCCAGTATGCCGGAATGAATTTGAATTTGACTATCAAGGCTGGGAGGCTGCAAGCCTCAAATGATCCGCTTTCATATCTCCTCTCTTATGGTTGTGAAAAATCTGTCTGTCTGTTGGGCTACAATGAAATTCAGATCCCAAATCCTCTCAAATAAAAGTGCGATGCAGCTCATTGGGATTACTGAATGTAAGTGGCAGATTTTACATGTTATTGCCATGCTAACAATCCATTTTTACATGACTACAGGACCAGTGTGTGAGCATTTGTCTGTCTGTGTGTGCATGTACATGCAGTCACACATGTAGTTCTTTATAGAAGGGCTACAGGCTACAACGTGTCACGCTGACACATTGATACATGGATAAATCCAAAATTGCATCCAGTGGTGTACCTCAAAAACTGAAAGAAAAAAACACTTTTATCCAAACTGCACTTTTTTAAAGCCAAATGCCACAGATTTGGAAAAGACATTCTATAAGTTGTGTGACTTAAACATTTAGACAACTTTTCTCACACCGTTCATAGATCTAATGTTGGCTAATTTAAAAATGACCACTATCTTCTTTTTCTCACTTTATGAAGAAGTTTTTCAGTTTTCATAAAAGAATTTATGAGATTGTCTCATTTTCCTTTTACAAACTACTGCAATCATAATAATTAAAAAGACTTACAGTAATCACATGATAATATCATATTTGCACGCATACATTTAAGTGTCTCTGAGGGATCCAAATTCTATGTAATTGACCAGCAAGCATATTACGGAGCTTTCATCTGAAATATGTAACTGGAGAGTTCAATCACGGCAGTTTAGAATTTGACAGTACTGATTTGTCAATGTGACAACCAGGGCAGAGCTAAAGAGTCAGAAAGAGAGAAAGAGAAAGGGAGCGTAACGGAAAGAAAATAGCCAGTACTGTAGCTGATTGACGGCATGAAAACTTGTTTATCGTCGGCCTGCAGATATGACTGCTGTGGCACCCCCACAGGGCAACCATTCTCTCATGCTGGTCAGGTAGCACGCTCCATTTCCTAACCTGTCAGCACGGACAAGCTAAACACAGGGCTTTTTGACATTGGCATTTTACATCGCTCATTCTCACTGACAACTCCAATTGAAAGGAGGCTTGACATGGTGTCATTCCCAGTGCCCCCCCCCCCCCCCCCCCCCCCCCCCCCCCCCCAATCTATGTGATGTGCTTACAGTTTGAGAGAGAGATCAGTGCTTTCTATGGCAGTTTTGTTTCTCTCAGGTATGGAGAGAAAAGTGTCACGTTTTGCATTCATGCTCACAGCAAAAGCCGCCCTTGCTTCCAATCACTTTTTGTTGAAGGAAGAGATCGTCCTTTCAATTCAGATTTTTTTTTGTTTAGCATAAAGGTCATATACTCCCAAGATCTTTTAAGATTGAGAGTTGATTTACATCAATCATGTGTCTTTCAACACTTTACGAGGCACTTAAAGGAGGAGTTTGACATTTTGAGAAATTTCCTTTTTTGCCACTTTCATGTGTGTTTCTATGGAGCTAAAGCCGGTTAAATACGGGAAAAGCTTAAATCTTGACTGTGTTGTACAAGGTTAAAGCAGAGCTTGAGCCTCTCCAAGATTTTCATGGTGATCTGTGTGAGGGTGGCTCTAAAAACCCAGTAATCCTGCTGACACCAGTGTTTCCACTACCATCGCCCCCCCCCCCCAAAATGATCCTCCACCCCCATGAAAGAATAACAAAATTATATAATTATGCTACATATTCCAAAAACAAAAAACAGATGCTTGATGTGTAAAAGCTGTTTCCACTGGTGCTGTCAGTTGAACGCGTTGTTGGCAGCATTAACACAAACCCATTTCAACTGCTACGATTTTGTTGTCGCAATATTAAAGTTTTTTTTTCAAACTTTTTAGTTTTTTAACATGCTGTTGCAACAACTAGTATCTTTAGAAAATCTACAACACCGAACCGGATCTAGCTAGATCAGAAACAAAACAACTGTTACACCACACACTAGTCTTTTCATTACTTAAACCAGAATCTCCGCCAAAATGACCGGCAGCTAGCAATGCTCTGTCCCTGGCTGAGAGCCACCTATAGTATTCCCGGATGACTCAATCACCAGCTAAGGAGCACCATGCGGGGCACCAGAGGCGCTGTTGAGGAACTCTTTTGCGGCTCAACACGTCTAAAAAATGCCACTAATGCAATCAAGCTGTGATGGAGGTCTATAGCGGCTTAAACAACTTGCCACTCTGAAGCACAGAGCTCCTCTTTGTGTGTTATGCTACATTCAAGAGACCATGGAACGTTAATATGTTTTGAACTTTTAGCGAGGAATGAGAACCTAATTACTTCTATGTGTGAAAACAGCTTTATCTCACACATCTGTTTTGTTGTTGTTGAATATATAGCCATATCAGTTATAATAGAAAAAAAGTGTGATTAATTGTGAGTTAACTCTAATGCGATTAAATATTTTAATAGTTTGACAGCACTAGTTTTTACACACAGGCCATTCTCGTTTCTCGCCTTAAAAGTTTTACATTTTACTTTTTTTTTATGGTTGTGTGTCGAATCGACAAAGTACCCCTGCAGACCCCTCTGCGTCTATGCCGGACACTACGCCGTAGCCTAACGTACACCTCTTGAAAAATGTAACTACACGTTGCAGCAGCAACGCACGCTGCTTGGCTGTGGCTTGGTAGCATCACAATTCCCTCCACTCATTTCTTGGTTCTCCTCCTCTATAAACAACATGAAATCAAAGAGATGGTTAACTTTTCCCGCTACAGATTTCCAACCTTTGTCAGAAAACATAGGGGAGACAATTTCTCTCACTATGACTCTAGAGTCGGTACTTAGACCAAAGCTAATGGCCGTCACTCTCTCACTTCTCCCTCGCCCTATCACTCACGCCCTACTAGGCCTGGCAAACCCGCTTCTTTTTAGGATTTGGGTTATTCTATGTCACTCACTAAACTGAATCGGGCTGTGTGAGTCATTTAAATCACTTGAGTCAGTACTGCTAAATCTCCAAGAAAACTCAGTCCTACTGTATACAACCAGTCGCCACCTCATGCAGCTGCTCACAGGAGAGTCATTAAATCCCGGAAAAGAAAACGTTTTGAGCCAGACTGTTTTTGTATTTTCTTAACTTACTGTAGCCTAAGCAATGTATATATTTCAATGTAGACATAGAAACAGGAACGGAGAAATGCCTGTAGTGATTATGTGGTTATTTTATTCAAATCGACTGTCTGCTTTACCTAATTGCATTTTAACATATTACATTTATACACCACACCTACAGTAGGCCTAGCTAGTCTACGTGCAGAACATTGTTAGTTAATTCAGAAGTGAAAGAATTATTGTTGTTGTTGATTTGCTTTACCGAGGAGAGACTTCACTCACTAGTCTGCTACCGATCTCTTTATAGCAGTTGGTTTGTACGATAGACTAACTCACGCGAAAACTCATGGGTCATCAACAACTCACTAATCATCAACAACTCATGCGTCATCGAGGAATCTTAATGGTCTACGAGTTCTGAATCCGCGGGTCAGGAAGTTCCTATAACTGGTCTTGTACCGTCCCTCTGCCTACTCAGTCGCTTGAGTTGACTTGTGGAGTTGTCGTTGCCTGAATTGTAAATTATAAAGTTTTTGCAGTTAAGATGGCTAGGACTGGTAGTAGCTCATATAGCAAGAGGTTTGTGTGTGGCGCTGTTATTTTAGATTGAATTGTAGTAGGACTCAGCTTGACTTAGAGGTTCTCAGAAGAGGTTTTTAGTAGGGCTTTAACACCTCAATTCTGTTTCTTCAATTGTCACAACAAAGCCCTTAGGCAATTTGAGAAATAATGCACCTTTAGAAAACAATTACTCAGGGCCCACTTCTATCAGCCCAGTATGACATTTTAAGAGGATGACATTGAAACGGCTGTTGTTTTGGAACCAAACCAGGATACATAGTGGAGTCCAGATTTTAAAGCAGTTATACAGCAGCTCATCTGTGTGTCTAAAAGAAATGGAAGCAACACTCCACATTGAATAATATTACTATAAATAAGAAATAGATAAAATACATCCATTAGCAATCGTGTTAAGAGTAGCAGTTGTGCTGAAGGGAAGTGGTTCAAGTCACACAGGTAACCTAAAGAAAGAAGGTGTAAAACAGGAAACCCTGTAATTGTACCATTAAAATCAAGATATTAAGATTTGTAGCACCATTCCGTTGTGGAGTCTTGAAACAAACCACATAAGATTAAATCAATAGAACAGAACATTTATGTAACTTAATGTTCACATTAAAAAAGAAACAACGTAGACATCATAGATACATGACTTAACATGCTGTATGTGTTTAATATAGATTTTCTTAAAAAAAAAAAAAAACTACAGTACTCCATAGCATACTCTGCTGCTGATGCAATACTGAAAACTTTGTACACTAAAAACATTCTCATCTTAACATTTATGTTCACAACAAAAAGTATGTGTATATATTAAAGGCATGACCCATCCACACGCCATAGAAATCTTTACATGTTGTCCTGTCTGTGCGTCATATTATTAAACTGAAGTAAAGAAGCCAAGACTTGAGTGTCCTTCTAACCAGTTCACCCATCAGCTCACCGTAAAATGAAAAATGTCTCTTCAAGAAGTTTACTTCCAAGGGTGTGAGAGCAGGACACATGATGAGCAAGGAGGCTTTTGCAGTGGGCAAAGGGACAGGGCAGCTGGGATGATTTCAATGAATACCCAAAATGGGATCCATCTGCGGCATCATGAGAGGCCAGAGTGGCTGGAGGAATCAAATGTCCCTCAGGCCCTGGTGATTAACTGGCGCATTTCCCGGGAAGAAAGGAAGAGATATGAAAGAGAGAGAGTGAGAGAGAGAGAGAGAGAGAGAGAGAGAGAAATCGGCTGGCAGACTCAGGCTTTAGTTGGACTGCTCTGAAAACAAAACCTGGGGGAAGATTCATCTGTTGAAAGTTACTTTAAGCTTCACTGCCTCTCATTGTTTTATTACAATCTTGGTGTGATTCTTTATCCACTCAAGAGAGCAACAAGCACACAATGCAAGGTGGGACTTTGAACGGTGGCAACTTCATAGCAGAGGGGCGCAAAACCAGCCCTTCATGTTTTTCAGTAATAGGGACACATTTTTGGAATGATTTACCAACTGAAATAAAAACACAAACCAAACGGAAAATGTTTAATAGAAAGGTGAAATACTGGCTGAAACACGAAAAACATGTAACCACTGAATCAGTTGTGTTGTCTGTGCTAGATTTCTGGCTGTTTACGCATGGCTGCCGAGGTTCATCCCGCAGGTCTGGGTATGGGGGATAAATCTTTGGTGTCCCAGGCCCCTCACTATCGGAGAGGGTATGGGTGAGCAGGTGTGACCGGTTGGGGTTTGTGTTGTTATGGGATGTGTTGGTTTGTGCAATGTGGTCTTAACTTTGTGAAATGTGGATGTAATAAATTAGTATACAATGTGTTTGCTGCATGACTGTGTAACTCACACTATGTAGTTCTTTTAAAAATTATATTTGGATTAAATTTTTAGAAAGGCCTGACCAGGGACTGGGGTTGCAAATAATAATTATGTATGTAATCATGTGCGCTACATTGTCCCTGAAAAATAAACTGATAAACAAATGTTGTTTGTAAGACGCACTTTCAACAGTCAAACAGGATTGTATACATGTTGACTAAGCTAAATTTACACATTACGTTACCACACAAAGCTGCCAATGGACCTGACCTGTCTGTACTGAAGGTACAGAAAACACGGACTGCCTTATTGACGGGAAGACAATTCAAACTGGAACAAAAATCCATCGGTCCATTAAACACATATGCAAAATCAAACAGTGATCAGTTATAGAATCATCAGTAATCTACCACATACATTTAATCCGAATACATGAATACATTTATGTTGCAGCAAACCAACCAAATACGAAATTACTGTCCTGCTACGTAAAAGGGTGTTAGCAAGATATTGGTTGCGACACGTAATGACTGAGTCTGATGTGGATAAGCAATTCGGGACCCTTTAAAAACACTATCCCAAAAATACCTCTTAAGCCTTCAGGGCCACCTGGACAAAACAAGCATTATCTCATTTACCAGTGAAAATATGTACAGTGAAGATGCCAGTAGGGCCTATTATTAGAGATAACACATATTGCATGGAGGTAATGCCTGCATACATGGAATTTGGCACAGTATGGTGGCTAATTCCCATATAATGTATTAATGAAGATCATTTTCCCATGGCGCTGAAGGCAGTGCATCAAATGCATCAGCAGTTGACAGGGAAAGAGTTGGGTTTGTGTCACCGCTAAATCTGTGCAGGACAGTTTTGTCTGATTAAAAAAGATTAATCTAATATCCCAAGGAACAGCATCGCCGATGAAGGACTGAGGAGCTGCGGATGTGATGAGGTCTTGCTCTCTTGCTCTCTCTCCCTCCAGCTCCCTTTCTATATTGGAAAGGCGATGGATCATTAGGCATGGTGTGGGAAACTACTCCTAGGTTATCGAATTGGATTTCATTACATTTTCTTAAGACTTAATTAGATTGGAGCTTTAGAGACTAATGCCATTTTGAATAACAGATTGATCATGACAGGAAATGAGTTAGTGTTAAAGATAGGAGAAATATATAAACTATTCATTAGTAGCCCCACATGTTCTAGTTTTTTTTTGTAGGCTGCTAAAATAAGGGTTGATGAACATTGTTATAGAGAAGTTGATAACTCTCACAAAGACCAACTTGTTGGGGTTAAAATCAAATCTAAACTATCAAAGCATTCAATTGCAGAGGTGCCCATGACACCTAAGGGTCAACTGCAGAGGGAAAGGTAGTAAATGTGTGATTTGACTTTCATGACTTAATTGCAATTGTGATTTGTTTCAATCTCAGCATGGTGGAAAATCTATTTGTTAATGCACAGTGTGTTGCCTTGCTTTGACAACATATACATGAAAATGGTTTATTCACAGTGGCAGTGGAAACCAAGTGGGGAGGGGGGGAAGCAGTGCATTTCAGAGGCTGAAATTGTTTCGTGGACAATGAAGTAGCTTTTTATGACCTAGGAGACTCAGTCAAATCAACTGATGCCGGTTGGCTTGAAGTCAGCTTGGAGGGCAGGGGTCCATGTGGAATAAACTGCCCTCCTAGGAAATCTGCATGCTGTAAGGGACGGTGTACAACCTACTGTTAGAAGAGGCTGTAGATATAACCCGGGGACAGCAGATTAGAAGCCACCCCAGGATGAATGTTCTCATGAATTTTCTCTTGAGGATGAACTACAACTTAGGCAGGGAGGACAAAAAGCTTTCTTGGATGGAAAGATCTGATCAGTGACAGAGTGTATATTAAACCATGTATGTTAAACCAGATAAGCTCACAGGTCTTGCTTTGCAATATTTTACAAGATGCTATACCAATGTTTTTAGGATACAGTTAAATACACAACAGATAGCATAAACCTTGGCCAGAAATTCTAGCAAGCACACATACAGAAGGCTGTCCTGAAATAAGACCTAAATCTGTCAAGGACATTTTAAAAAGTGAAAAATGTATGTACTGTAATCAAATCAGTCCAGTAGAGACTCAGGCATTGTATTGATAGCTTTTTTGCTTTCCAGAGTGTAACACAGATGCAACAAATTGTGCTCTGAGGTCAGCTTATCGCCAAGATTTTTTGTTCTGCTTGGAATAACAGAATGTGTCAAAACATGATACTGCGATATCAGAGAGCAATGCTTGTTTGGTCAGCTGGAAATACAAATTCAAACAGCAATCCCTCACACTGATTTATTATGAACCATGCTGGGTTTATCCTGTTACTGCAGGGTTCGTATTGGGGTGTGTGTTTCTTTTCCACTCCCTTGAACATCCAATCTCTCTCAATCAGTAAAATAAAAGAGAGAGAGAATGAAAGGTACTGAAAGGGAATTTTTGGTGTTACAGTGGCCAGAAGTCAGCAGTCCAGTCTTTTACTAGAGAGAACAGTTACAAGGTGATGTCCTCCCCCCTTCATTTACGGAAGTAAATGTAAGGAAAACTACTTACGACTGCTATAACCTCAAATATGACCAATCAACACATGAATATTGCAGTGCAAACAAATTCAAAAAATACAGGCTTGCAGGCCCATTGTCTTGCATTGCATTTGATTTTTTAGGTGTACCTGATAAACTGATAACTTTAGTACTGAGTACAGAGATAAAGTGTATTGCAGGTTGAAACCTATACAGTATAAGCATTAAAAAACCTGCACACTTATTGCGTGTAGCTGATAGCTACAAATAGAGTGTTGACCATCTGGAGTCCCAATAATTGTTTTGGTGAGCTGGTCGACTTGAATGTCATTTACGACAAGTTCTGTTAAATAAAAACAAAATAAAAAGGTTCCATACTGTTTGGTAGATTGGATTGGACTGCTGACACAGGTGTGAGGCAGAAAATCACAAGTTTACTATATCACTCCACATATTTTGACAACCATTCATAACTTAAAAAAAAAGCAAAGCAAAAAGACACTAAGCTGATCTAACAGATTGAAATATGTTTCTTGCAGGTGCCTAAAACAGCTGACCGTGCACAAACAAGGAGGTAAATATGTCCCACCTTTGTTTTTAATCATCCTTCAAAGTCTGTTTTTGCAAGCTAAACGCGTCATAACATAAGTCAACAAGGTCGTCTCTATTCTGAGCATCCTCCAAATGAGAAATGCTTGAAAATGCAGCAAAAAAGTCATAAATCTATAACAAACTGTGACCACATGCGTTCATGGGAGCAGACACACAGGCATTTATCGACGGTAACGGGGCAAAATGAGGTGACCAATCGAGTTTGGTTGTATATTGCATGCAGCATCAACAAAGACATTACTGCAAAAAGTGGACCGATTACAGTGCATTACATTTAGGTATAACCGTTATTAAGTCAATCCCTGTTACGTAATACGCTGAGGACAAATCCGCAGGAGAGATCCTGTTGAAGAACAGTTACTCGCACTTGCATACTGTGTTGTTTGCGCCGTTTCTGTTTTTCTACTTGACGGACGTTTCTCCTAATGGAAGAGCTTTGAGCTGTTGTAGCGTGTTTGCCCTGGTCGGCCATAGTTCATGGTGTTATGGTTTCGGGTTATTTCATCCTTTTTTTTTTCCCTTCCCCGGTTCCCTCTCCGGACTTGTGTTTTTTTGTTTTGTTTCTCCCCGGTCTGGTGTTGCTGGTCTTGTCTTGTGTTCCCCTCAGAGTCTGTAATTTCTGTTTTCTGTTTTATTTTGAAGTCTGTTTTTTGTCTCGTCTTGCCTCTAGTTTTACTTCCTGTGTCTTCCCGCTCTTGTGATTACCTGAGGTTTTCCACCTGATCCCCTGCCCTCTTGTCACTTGCCTCTTGTTACCTCATTACCTCGTGTATACAATGTCTGTGCATTTCTGTCTGTGCGTAACAGATAGACCCTTTTCACAGCGGCCATTTTGACTTGTCATAATAGAAAAAGCCCAGGTCTTTGTTTCCTCTTGTGTCGAAAGCTCTGCAGAGTTCCATTAGGTGTCCCATCAAGCTGTGTCAATCAATGAGCATGAACAACACCTGGAGCCTGGAAATAGATTTCAGCCGTCGCTAAGGTTAACCATTACAGTTTATCTTTGCTTGTCCTGCTATGACCACTTCAAATGTCTGCTGTAAAAAAGGCCTTTGATAAGATGCCAGTCTACAATATGCAGCTCACCACTTTAAGCTAATCCACAAATAAAGTGAAGCCTGTGTTAGAAACACAGTTGCACCGTATCAACACTTGGTGACATCTTTCTTACTCCTAATAGGATGGCTTATACACTTACGAAAGCTCATTAGACTTCTGCAAACACAACGGCAAAAAAATTGCATTCATTTTAATGGAGCCGCTGTGAAATAGTTGTGCAAGAGAAAACTCAGATTGGACAGATAGTCTAGCAAGCTGTCTCAGTTTACCCTGCAGAGATCTGAGGAGCAGTTAACCATAGTCCTCAGAAATCCAATGGAGTCTAAAATTCCAACACGATCCCTGAAGTTATATGTCAAGGATATAGACCACCAGTAAGACATGTTATCCTGGGTTTAAGTCCTCATAGAGGACATTTGTATGGTGTTTCTCATCTTGATTCCACAGTTAATCATTATGTTTGACATTATCACTCTCTTAAACTATTCAAGCAACACAGTTATTCTCAGTTGTGATAGAGACCTTTATTACTTTATTATTTAACTATTTGTCTCTGTACCATGTGTGTTCTGCTCTGACTTGAGAAAGTGAGCAATGAACCAACCTTGAATACAAAACAAAGTGTTTTTTTTTCCTATCATTTAAAGGCCCACGGTGAAATTGCTGTGATTTATTTTCACTTTTCAAGTTGAGTGAGAAAATTGAGACCCACATACACATGGCCTTTTTAATTGTGTGGGTGAGTGCAATGATAAGCATGCGGGAGGGCTCTCTTCTTTGATAAACTAAGGACTTTATTTATTGCACCCCAGAGAAGAGAGAAGTATTAATTTCACACTCTGCCTCACAACTCCCCCATAGGAGCAGATTATATATTTGTCATATTAAAGAGGCGACTCTGAGTCAGAACAAAGTACAATTACACCTTCGCCTGGTAATATATGATTGTGTGTCAACACAAAAGGTCACTCGCTCAGTCAATAAATGCAGAATTCTGTTTTCAGGACGCATGATGATTCAACCCCAAGTTTATTCCGAGTTTTGCTCTACGAAGACATAATGCAACACAACACACATGCACATTAAAGGGAAAAACAAGCATGTCCACTTTGCTTTGCATCCCTTCATTTTCAAACCAAGCTGAGTTTGTTTATTTTTTGAGATTGTGATTGCAGTCATCAGTCATCCAGTACCGTGACGTTTTTTTCAAGCACCGTGGACTCTATTTTAATTATCAATACGGTGAGGTGTGTGGGGGGTCTTTTTTATCTTTGGTTTTTCTCCTTCAGTGCAGTTGATTCCCCGTGCTGTGACAACCCATTACCCTCACAGCAGGATTTTGTTACATTTTGTTGTGGGACTTCGGGTCAATAATAAGGGGAAAAAGGGTGTAAGAATATAAATCACACTGTATCTCTGCATGTCATCATCTCTTCTATTTCTTTCTCCATGTTTTTCTTTAACATTACCTTGACGGTTCATTACACTGCTTCACAATGACCAACCAGCTGCACCTCCAATCATACTGTATGTCATGCCATTCTACTGATTAACAAATAATATGTAGAGTCAAAAAATTGTAATGTACAGCCTTGCATTTTCCAGCTGCACTATGCATCGATCCTTGAAATTATTATTATCTTTGTGGTGTGTTAGTTATTTTTCTGAACTGCATAAGTGGTATCATGCAAAATGTTATTTTTGGTGCTTTCTTGCCAATCCAGAATGAAAATTTAAAGTTTTTTAAGTTTTTAAGCTATTTTCACTTCACTTAATCAGTAGGCAATTTGTTAATTTTTAAAAGGGGACGGACTCAGTTCATATTTTTCAACCACGACTAGCAAATCGGCCTATGCACAACTCTTTTGGTTCAGTATTTATTTAAATGGATGACAATGTGAGACCTATGTTTGCATAGCGGCCACACCTGATTTTGCAGATCGTGTAATACACACTGGCCCAAAAAGACTTCAAATGATAGATCCATTGGTTGTATCTTACCCTTGTTAGCTGTTTGATACATTACAAAACATTCAGTTTACCTACATAGCTGGAAGACAAGGAGAGCGCTTGAGAGATACAGTGACTGCTGTGGATGGACAGTGCTGCCCACCTGTGCAGCCTGTTTTGTCAGATGGAAGCTTTTTGTGTCCCTAACTGTACCCGAGAGACAAAAGCCCCCAGTTTGGCGGAAACATTAAAATGTGGTTTGCTTATGAGGACTTCAAGCATTGGAAGTATATATTCACTGTAGTCACTGTGACAGTGACTACATTCCATTTTGTCGCTGAGAAATGAATGTAGGATTTGTAAAAGTAAACAAGATGGATGGTTCGTTCAGAGACAATTCAGTATGAATAAAATGAACGCATTGACATAAATTATCTGTTTAAATTACACGTAATTCATGTTCACTGATTAAACACAGTGTGTGCAAATTATTTATTGAAATGTGTAACTTTGAAAAGTTAAACAGTATTAAAACATTAAAAACCCAGTTTATTTATGATACATCATTTTGAAATGGCTTGTCAAGGAAGTGTGTTATTTATTTATTGCTTCACAGCAGATTTTGGTCTTCAATTAGATGACTCACAGCTCAGCTCAACTCCAGGAAACATGGCTACCCCTACTTAAATTATGAAAACTACAACTTCTAGGATCCATCAATTTACAGGGCCAGTTCATTCATAGTGAGTGCATATGCATATATGTGGGTGGCTGTGGCTCAGTGGTAGAACGGTTGCCTGCCAATCGGAAGGTTGGTGGTTCAATCAACCCTGGCCCTGCAGTCCCATGTCAAAGTGTCCTTGGGCAAGACACTGAACCCAGAGTTGCCCCCGATGCTGCGCCATCGTAGTGTGAATGTGTGTGAGTGTTTAATCTGATGAGCAGGTGGCACCTTGTACAGCAGCCTTGGCCACAGTGTATGAATGTGTGAATGGTGAATGGTTCCTGTACTATGTAAAAGCACTTTGAGTAGTCAATAAGACTAGCTATAAAAAGCGCTATATAAAATACAGCACATATATTGGACTGTGACACGTCAAAAGACTTTAGTTACTGACTTTTACATCATACTACTTATTAAAATTGACTTTAGATTTAAAACATTGTACATGCATTACAATGACTGATTACTGTGGCGATCAGAACTTTAAAGCGTCTAACTTTGGCTGACTTCGGCCATATCCAGCCTGGCAGTGTGACGTGAAGAACCGAGAGGTTTGAGTGGAGGAGGAAGGAGTCTGGCAGGTGCTCTGATCCCAGTTTATTACAGAGTTGCGACCAGCTGTCAGTGGAGTTTGGACTGACTGGGACATTTTGAAAATTACAAAATACATTCCACAATATATGACAATGTATGATAAATTACACTGTTTGGACTTAACAATTCATTGATGCTTAGCTGACAAAAAACACAGACCCTTTGATTCCGACCTGCTGCCCATTGCTGCAAGTCATTCTCTCCATGCCATGGTTGGAACAGGTGGAATTGAAGGAGGTTAACTGTGTGAGTTACTGGAGAGGAGATGCGAAGCTCTGCCCGATAGGATAGATTACTATCAAACAAACTGGTGCCAGGAGGTAGCTTGATAGAGAAAAACGAAGAAAAACTATTGTAGTGAAGAGGTGCCGCTGTATCAATTAACCAAACGACCAACATAGCCATCCATGTAGCCATGCCTCGAGCAATTAAAATTAAATGACTAGTTGAGATGTCTGTATGTCTCCCCCTCTCTCTGCAAGGACAAATTACACAGATGTTTTGGATTGAAACGGTTTATATTGTAGAGGTGTTGATTTTAATGTGTCCCCTCTAGGTATAAGACTCTGGCAACATAGAGATGAAGATTAACTGATACTGTTGAGAAATAGTTTATGCATCATGTTAAATTGAGTAGCTTGAATCCCAGCAGTAGCCAGCCAAATGAACTGGGTGTTGCAGTTATCCACTTTGCTATCTGTGGCTCGGAGACATCAGCTGGTAATCCCCTGAACATCTCTTTATCACTCTGACTCTACTACATTAGTTTGATGTCAGTCATTCATCTTTAACGACCATGACAGCAAGCGTAGGGTAATTCAGAGAAAGTGACCAAAAAGGTTGAAGACATAAAATAATTGGCAGTGTGAGTTGCCTGTTTACCAGCCAAATACTGATATCATGAATGAACCTTTTCATGGTTTAACAAAGCATTACTACAGATAAGTAAAGTTTAAGCTTAAGATCAAGAGCTCTCATTGTCAACAAAACAAAATCAGTTAGAGATCCTGTACAGTCATGTTAGGGCAAACCCTGTTCAGTGTCTTTCCATATATAAAAACATACACCTTTAAAATGCCTTATTTACATTGTTTATTCCTTAATAACAATTATTAATATTATTAATTGTATTTATAATGTCAAATCATAACAGAAGTTATCTCAGGACACAGATTGAGTAGAGACCACAATATAATTTACAGAGACCCAACCATTCCCCCAAAGGGTAACCGTTTGGTGCGATAGTGGCCAGGTTTGACGTATAGATTCTGTGTAATATAGTTCTGTCACAATAGAAAATGGAGAAGTAAAATATTATTCAGCTGCACCGCATGGAAAATGGGGTTTTGTAATGGAGTCGGTAACCCATGGACTTAACATTTGACTTTATCTGGATCGCATTATCCATTCAGGATACAAAGGAGGTTTCTCCATCAGCAAAATAGACAGTTCTACTGTATAGCTTAGTGCTTCAGATTTTATTTTGATTTTACAGGTCCTGGCATGTCAGATGTTACCGAAGCCTATAAATGCAAGGCATTTCTCCGCTGCTCCGTATATAATTCAAACGGTAGCTTCTCTTTTTTAGTACACTTACCTTTTTTAGCACAACTGTGAGTTTACCGTAATTTTGTTGTGTGCATCAACATGTGACACTGGGGAATGATTAGTTGATTGCATTAGTTTTCCATCATGAAACAACCACAAAAAAACAATGATGTATTTGTATTTGGATGATTACTTTCAGTTTCACACTTTTGGCTTAACATTCAAGTGCAAACAAAAACTTCTTTGTTCACCGTGCTTCCAACACCAGCCATTTCATGTAGGACATCGCAGGAAAGAGTTATAGTTTTGACATTTGTGTTACTTCATGAAGGCCAACGAGTCGGATTGAAATATTTAATAGTCCTTATCATGAACAGTGAGTTGAATCCAATTCAACTTTGAAGAGCCACAGAATGAAAAATGATGGCTAGATCTGGGGGAAAAGGTCAGGCTGGTGTGTTTCTCTGTTGAATGCAAGGATGTAACCAACAGTGACAAGAAACAGGCATTAATGGAGAAAAGGACAGGATCAGTCACTTTTTTTATTTCTGAGCTTTACAACAGCTGCTCTTCACTGTAGCATGACTGATCAAGCTACTGCAGTAGATTAGAGAGGTACTTTTGTGACTTTTTAAGCTTTATTGTGTAATCTTTTGATATTAATAAACGTCCATTACATTCAAGCCATTGCCAAATGAGTTGCTACAAAGATAATTAAGACTATCAGTTCCACACAACTCTCTCTGTTTGTCTCAGTATGGCCATGCTCAGAAGATTGTTGCGTCTGCAGAAACTAGAGTGTAGATAATCAACTCTTCTGAAGAGTCCATCATGTCCTCCTTGGCTACTAGCAACTGCGTGGAGCAGGGGTGGGTGCGCAATCACTTGAAATTCCTCATGGGGGCAACAGAAACTACGCACTAAATCTTTAACATAAAACTAATAAAGCACATACTTTTTCTATTATTATGCCAAGCTTTTTAAAACCGCCTTGAAATAACTTCTAACTAATATATTGATGTTATCTCACTGAGGATTTAGCAAAATGATGTAGATAGCACCCAATCACAAACAGTCCCATGTTGATGGTATGTACAGTGTGCAAATGTTGACCTTTGGCGCTGAATTATTTACTTGTTCAATGTCTCTTTGATATCTTGTCTCCCCTTTGACATACCACTACAAAAGTATCAATTATGTTGCTGCAGCTATTGGCTCCCATCCCCAAAACACTAGAAAGATATAGCACCACCAATGTTATGATCATCTAACCAATCTGTCACTGAAGAAAAAAGGGTCAGAAATCAAGAAGTTCTATTGGAATCAATCTCCATCCTGTTGTGCAGCCCAGGAGCTGCAGTTGCTGTGACGCTCAAATTCCATCAGTCTCCGGTGGAATGGAAAAAGGGCCACATGTTGTTAAAGAAATGGACTAAGACGGGGCTGTCAGCCGTCCTGAAGAGGAAGTCACTCTTCTTATTACCCAGGTAGGAGGGCTTGGCCCATCTGGCAGGAGACCTAACTTTTAGCCAACACAGCTTTTCCATGTCCTCTCTGTGCTTTCTATGACAGTGACTGCTCCCTCTTTCTCAATCTCTGTCCCCTCTCTTGTCCACTACTGTCTTTTTCCATCCCTACCATGGCAATTGATCTTCTTCTCTTGTCTACTTTCCCTGCAGCTGCCACTGCCCTACGATGAGGGCATGTTTAATTAGAACGCGTGATGAATGGTCTCCTGCACGGACTCAGAAAAGAAGCATACGGTTAGAAGTGAGACAGAGAGCTGCAGAGGGAGATGGCAGAACATTCAGCAAAGAGGAAAGGATTTAAAATTATTTTATTACAACACCCTTTAATTTGATAGTTTTCAGTGCTGAAAATCCTCAGAAACAGCTTTATTTTTCAAGATTATGTTTTCAGGTTATAGTAGTTGTAAAACAAACTTTAGTAACTATACTATGTATGAAGCTTTCAAATACAGTACATTTGCAAGTAGATGGACTGTTAAACTGGAATGGCATAGGGTGTCTAGAGGGTTATTGATGTGTAGATGCTTATCAATCCACTCATTCAAAATGTTGCATTTTCTCTAATGGGGGGGGGGGGGGTCCATTCACATCTCAAAGACAACTAGTTTGAAAGAAGAAGTGGAAAAGGCCATCTATGTCGATCCAGAACAACCAAACTAACCATTTGACTGTAATTGCTGTCAACGCAGCTGCAAGCTGTTTGACACACATTTTTATGGCAAAGATGCTAGAATACGTGTTGACTGATATCTCTCTATGGTGGCATGCTGTGTCCAAGTGGTTAGCTGTGTCACAGCGTAAAGTTTTCAAGTTCCCACCATATCTGAATGGATTGATCTTTGGGTGCTCTGGTTTCTTTCCCTAGTGTCTTTTTTTAATAAGTCCTAAATTTGTTAATCTGGCTAATCTCGAGGCTAATACACTTTGCTAACTCACATTTGAACCAGGGTCATCCAATCTAATTGCCAGCTGTTTCATCCAATAAATACATTCATGACACACAGTTTTACTTTTTTACAAAAAATGTTCATGTTATTTTGGTAATTCACATGAGCCTTAATCATAAACACATAATGTGGCGGGGTTTAAGAGTTTCTTCTATAGCCTGTAATTCCACCCTTCCATTTTTGGGAACTGATGCTAATATTTGTTAAAACAATAAACATGTAAGACAACATTAACAATAAGCTTGACAGTTGAATTTAAAGTTCTTAGAGCCATGGTAAACATAGATAGCATATTCTCATGAATAGTAGATGCTGTGGATCACCTAAAATGTTTGGTCTTTTCTAGTTACTGTTTGACAGCTGGTAGTGTGAGAGAGGAAGCCAAAATCAACAGCAACACAAATAAGGAATCATTCTACGCAGCTGTGTGTTTTTAAATTGCTTCAATATTTAGGTTTAGATTTTCATGTAGCTGCGCAGCTGTCAACATTCACCTTTGTTTTGGGTACTGTACGTACATTTCAACATTGGTTTTATTTGAGGTTAACAAAGTTTTAAGTGTTACCTTGCTTCAACCTTTTACTGTATATACACACTCCATTAGAGCCAATCAACCGCTCACTCTAGTATGGACACCCACATATAGACTACACTTCAAGTGCTTTGCTGTGATTGCTAAGACATCAATAACAATCACCACTCATTACATATTTTTTTTGAAATTAATGAAAGGTACATGACATGCACCAGGACTAACCATTCACCGTCTTCCCCTCTGCATTTGACCAAACAATATATTCCCTTTCAATCCAGGAACCCAACTTCAACTACCGTGAAATAAAACTATAAGGTATGTTGTATATCATGCAAGAACATGTGACAAATCTTGCATAACACTTAATCTTGAAAAGTGGAGAAAAATGATTTTAATTTGTTCTCTTCTCTATAGTGCTTTGTACACAACCTCTGAGATAGTAGAACGGCTCCAGCCACATTTCGATCCAATGAGTAATGATGACGTTTGTAAGCTTCAGATGATTGGAAAATGTGGTGTCATGTTAGTGTCATGTAACAGCTGCTGATATATAACAGTAGTTTCTCCCTCTTCATCTGCACAAGGCATCTCCTCCCTTATTCAACAAATCTCTCAGCTTGCACAGTACATGGCCACACTAATTCCGCTCCAACCAACATGCACACAGATCTGAACAAACCTCTCTCCTGGGGTGATTGAAAAATGGTCAAGCCTGGGAGCATCAGAGAACAGGTCTGAAAGATTAACATTCGCTCTAGCTGCCATAATACTTTGCCTCTCTCTGCATCTTCCAGTGCCATGGTTATGAAGGCAGAATGAGAGAAGGCCTTTTTTTCATCTCTCTCCCATCAGCCGAGTGTTGCCTCCAGCTTTTCCAGCTGCCATAAAGCCCGCCTCTGGGTTCCACTGCTAGGCTTGACTGCTGACTACTGATTTATTCACAATCTAAGCTGTTGCACCATTGAATTGCATTGATATGCAGTGTATTACAGCGTGCGTGATATGGTATTTATTGGAAAATCAAAGCCTGGAGCAGCCATAGATTAGCTAGGCATCCTTTGACCTAATATGTGCTCATTATTCATCATAATATACAGCATATATACCCAGCCTATCATATTGGATGAAAATATTTAACATGTATTTAACAAAAATAATTGTGTCATGGTAAATACTTCATCTGATTTATTTAAAGTCTTTATATTCCTGAGGTATGTCAAGAGTTGTATTTTCAGTTTTTACATTCACACCCTCAGACATATATTTTGACACTGGGAGGTGTAAATTTGTCTATAAATAACCTTTTACACGTATGTAGTTTTCTTTTATAATGCAACAAGGAAAAAGTACTTAAATAAAGACATTTTGTCACATTGTCATACATTTATCCATGCCGCTTGATGCATAAAAATATGAGGTGGGACTGTCCAAAGTTGCGGTGTACCTGACAGCAGTATTGGCGGGTCAACCCAGCCTCCTTGGTTGTCCTACTCATTGACAGGGAGGTTATTTAGGATGCATTGCTGGAGTCTGACAGCTGTCTGCTGCCTGACACCTTTCAGCATGCTGTTCACCCAGAGGTACCTGGAGGTGCCAAGGATGTACACTGCACGTCTGTCTATCAGGGAACATGGAGCGGACGGAACAGGCACCGGGCCAGCATCAAAGGGAGCTGAAGTGATGGACGGACATACAGGTGTATGACAGAGGAGATGTGCAAGGCTTCGTTGGCCTTTGTAACCAGAATAATGTGATTTTCATCTTTCAAAGGTGCACCACACAGAATTGAATCAGTATGATATAGTAAATTTAGAGTATGTATTGCAATGATTAGGTTCAAAGTGACAGAATGTGATGATTTGTGGCGATGATGATGTGGCCCCGCTATTTGAAAGAAAATATGAATTAGTGGTCTTCGGGGCTGTCAGTGGTGCTGAATAAGATTTCAAATGAAATCAGGTTCCATTAATGCTCCTGAATATATTTAGTTGGTTAAGTTTAATATACCTGTAATATATTGTATACGTCCAATAGTGTCATATTTCATATATCTATGATGGGCCTTTAATTCATGTAGCATGTGATGTCAACAGTGGCTGACTCATTTCCAGATTGGACATTAATAGCTTTTCATGGTGGATTACTAAATCTCATTTGATTTGATACGCCACATTGCCATACTTTTCCAAATACAGTTGTGTTACATAGTATGTTTTGCACTGATGAACATGACAACGATGTCAATAAGACAGTAAAACCGCAAGTATGCCATTTCCTACAGGTGCCTTGCATCACTGGAGCATTTGGGAGGTGTGAGTGAGCATCTACAAGTCAAGAACAGCCTGTCAAAGCTGAAACAACTTGTCTTACTTTTCACCAGCATTGTTAGTGTGTTGTGGAGTGTATTGAAAAAAGTACAATTTTGTTGTTAAAAGGCTGGCTTGCCTGAGCCCCCTTTAGATCATTTAAATGCTGGGGAAAGACATGTTGCTAGTGCATTCTATCAGTAATTGGTTGTTTTGAGGATTGAATGAAGATGTGGCTGTGGAACACATCTGAGCCATTTGTTTCTCAACTGTCCTAGCAGTCAGACTGTGTAGGTGAGCTTTAACAGTTGAGCTATTATTTTAACTCCTCCAGAGTGACATGTTCACTCAAAACAGAGACTCTTAATTTCATAGCTAGTGAGATAAATGGCTGTCAACAAACCAGTAAGCATTTGATTGACAGCGTTGTTCAGCCTATTTGCATGACATGCAAATGCAATATTAATCCAATTGAGTTAAAAACAAATTGTGCCAACACAATTACAAGCAAACATGCACAAATTCAACATGTACCTTATGCTTTTGTAATTGTTGAAAATAAAGGATCTTTTAATTCACATATTACCATGAGCAATATAGTGCCATCAGTAAGATATGGCTCTTTTTTCCCCGGGGAAGAAAAATATTGCTGTTTGTTAATCAAGCTATGTTTAGGTTTAGCTGACAATCCACCTGATTTGGCTGTGTGAACAATGGCTGTACTCGCTCAGGTGGAAGTAGATGCCCTCCTTCCTGTTTGACTTCCATCTGTATGACCATGACAGAACAATCTTTTCTAACCTTTCCAGCTTCAGCTCAACCTCCAAATACCTTTTCAATACCTGTGGATTTTGTCCCTCATTTCATAAAAAGTAGTTGCACTAGGAAGGCGTCTCTTCATGGTCAATATGGTGAAAAGAAACCAATATAAAAACAATATCTCTTCAAGTTATCATAAGGCATGTGAACACTGTTTTAAGGCAAATCCGACCAAACCCCTTTACTGCAGTATAGAGGTAAGTCATAATGGGGATTGCCATATGGGTAATTTTGAAAATTTCTGGCAAATAACTTGTTTTTTTATTTACTTTTGAGGACACATGACGTATATGTGTGTATTATAGAGTATCTAGCTAACGATTCAAAGTTCTACAAACACCACTGTGTACAAATGTGAGTCATTGCTGGCCCACTGCGTAAATTAGCAGTTGGAGCTAAAGTTAGCTAGCAACATTCACAGTTTTTTCTATACTTGTGAGTCCCAATTCCTTTACTGTTGTCTTTACTTTTGGAAAGAGACATTAACGTATCACTTATTGCACCCGTAAACCAAATAGCAATTAATGAATTGCAAGCTGCAAAGTGGTGTAACTACTGGAGTTACAACCTAAAAACTATCCTTCAGTGTGGGAGTGAAGACTAAATGCTATGTGAAGAGATTCTCATGAACTATTTTTAGCCCATTGCAGTAAAGATATTCATTCGGTTTTACTTAACTTGAAATGTAGCAAATTGCCAGTCAGCAAGGCCTCTCTTAAACTAACCTGGCTCTGAACAGGCTCAGCTTATATTCATCTGATTTCTATTATGGCCTGTGAAACTTGGGCAGTGTTTTAAAGTGGGATTTGTGGGGCTCTCAGCAACTCATCACCCCGAGAAGGCCAATAATCCATGTTGTTTATCCAAAGAAGACTTTTGGCAAACCTCTCAAAGGGTTGTAAAGCTAATGCAAGAGCTGGAGCACTATTCTGTAGGTTGATCTGTTTCAGTCTTTTATTTTTTTTTTTCTATGGTTTATATAATACTATTATGCTAATCGGTGCACCTTTGGAAGCATACATTGTTGGCTCAACATGAGAGGACAGAGAGAGCCTCTATTTCTGGGGCTGCCACATACATTATCCCTCAACATTGAAAGCCCGCTTTTGTTCACCCACACTCTGCCTAGGTGCACATAACAAACTCCAATCACATACCGTAAATTCATCTAAAAGCTTTACCATATATTGCGTAGAGACAAGAACCATAACTTAATCCTGTATTAATTATTTTAATTTGAAGATTTGATAGATTAACACATTGTGTGTATGATTGTTTTACTTTTAGTGAGGATAGCAATGTAGTGTCAGGATGTTATATTTACTTTGGACAAGAGGTACTGAGTGAGGTGATCACACATGGATTTTCCCTGCATTGTAGTACATTAGTCACTTTAAATAATACAGAGTATCTGGATTGAAATTGGTGATTCTAGACTTGGAATTAGGCCTAATTAGTATTGGATGCTAACTAAATTTAGTGGTATCCCTGGCAAAAACACACAATTACATTTGTGTCCATTGCCAAGTCTGCTGCCCTGGTGCAAGCTGGGAAGCATCCCCACATACAATCTCTGGGATGCTACGATATTTAGTATGTCAGCACATTTCATTTGTTGGCTCCTAGGATCCTTATGTTAGGGAGGAATAAAATATAGCCCGATAATGACATTCATTTATGAATATTCAAGTCAGTGAAAGTGCACATTTCCATACTTTTCCTGTCTTTTATACTTGGGTAAGAAACCCTCCTTAGTTCTTCGTTAGTCTGTTTATCTGCCAGTTCCTCTATGCTTGCTCAGTGCTTCTCAGCAGACATTAGTTTTGAGTGCAATCACTGCAATATTTAGAGTTTTGTTGAGGCCCTGGAGTGTATACGCTTTGCCAAGAAAATAAGCCAGGGGACAAAGTGGCATTAAATGTGCGAAGGTCAGCTTGTTAACCAAAGTAATTGGATTTTTCAACCCTCTCTAGTTGATGTGAGCCTTTAGCCTGCTGTTGCCGCACAATCTTTCCCTGACTCCAATTTTGGTATTGATTTGTCTTTCATTTGGATTCAGAGTGAAGACAACAGTGTCAGAAAGCACTCCGACATCTTGAATAATCAACATTTATTGAAGATTGATATGAAAAATCAAATAACATCTTTGTCAACCATGGAATATAATCCTGGATCATTTGTGGTGACTGTAGCAATATACATCATTACACAACTGAATAATTCTTCAGTTGGTTTCATAATAAATATCAGATACTATAACATAAGTTTTCATAAATGCAAGTGTATTTATGAAGATGTATATTTAAATTTTCTAGTTTTTAAAGTTGACTGAAAGGTAGACTTAATCTGTTGCAGGCAGAATGGAAAGTGATGGAATGGCTGGAAAGGAAATATCAATAATTCAAAATGCTGAAGTGTGAAAAGTTAGAGCCATGGCCTGCCACAGAAAGAGAGAGAGAGAGGAAGTCGATGTTGCTCTTGGCTGTTTTCAGCAACTTTAAATAATTACTCATCAACCAACTGCACTAAGCTACAATACAGACTTAAAAAATAACAGTTTTAACTTTGGGTCAAATGTATCTACTGTCATCATCGTACTGTAATCTGAATTTGTATACATATGTAAAGACTCATGTTGAGCCCAATTTAAAAAGAAAACCTTGTTTTGTTAATATCCATTTGTTATGTTGGGTAAACTGTTGGGTATGTTTTGAGGTGCATACAGTTTGTTGTTGTCATTACATTAAAGACTGTTGGCCATAGCACAGGTACTTTTAGCTGAAGACCGTGGTAAAATCATAAAGGGTACATCCCTCTTCCAATGCTACATAGCCTACAGTATAAGTGCTATTGTAATACTACATTAATTTGGATCTTGTCAAATAAGCTCAATTTGTACCCATACACACATTGGGAGACATTTGGGGTTCAGTGTCAACACTACAATTAATGGCTAATCAACTGAGCTACAGCCTCCTGGAGCTGGATTAAAATGGATAAAGTTAATAAAACATTTAAACGGTTATTTTTCTCATATTGTCTGTGTAAATATACCTGTATTCCCCCACTTGTCTCTTTAAGCCCCCCTCCCAAAAAGCCCAGGCTACTACTCTGATTGTCTTGTAAGAAAATGATGGTGCACATTTGGAAAGGTAGTTCTTAAGCCGTGGTGGAGGTACTCAGATGGGAGACAATATATATTTCTATGAGCCTGCATGTGACATAACAAGGGGGGACAAATGTGAATGGCTTGTTGAATCTTATATTTTCAGATTTAATCGACCCGCAAAAAAAAACTGACTGGGTTGTGTCATATCACAGTTTGCGGGTTGGGGCAGTTGGGGCATTTGGGGCCCCGGAGGTCTTGGGAAACTCGGGAAGCTGCCCGCTTTGAATGGTTGGTAATCAGGCCTGCCCAAACCATTACATTTTCAGAGATGTTACGATAATTTGCTTATGGAACTAGTTCCCTTCAAAGTTCAGATAAGGCAATTAAACAATGATTGCCATCTAGGTTTGAAAGGCTCACTCAGATTGTGTGCACATGTCTTTAAATAAAGGTGCATTCCCACAGTGCCTTGACAAAGTCATCTCAGTTTATTTTAATTAAATAGACCACACCTACAACAAACCACAAAGAAAAAGGAATTTGTCTTTACTGCCTCACAGTTCAGGAGTTAAGGAGCCCTAAATAATAAAGTGTACGTGAGCCTTGTTATAATCAATCTCCTTAATGCTTCTTGTACTGTTCTACAGCCTGCAGTGAACCATAACATTATACGGCATACTGCAGTTACATGTAGCAAGTAGTAGAAAAATAAAACTCTTGCTCTGCTGGTAGGATGAGAAAGAGACTACGCCTTGGATGTGGATGTCATGATTTCAAAATTTCCATAGTGGGAATCTTGGTGTGTGTTTTCATTGTTTTAACTGTAACATCTTTGTATTTTTGTCAGTTCCTATTTACTTAAGTGTTATGTAGTGAGATTAATACAATTAATATAATCAAAGTCTTATTCTAACCCCACTCCCAGGCTCTAAATCTTCAAGCCCCAAGGCTCTCCTTCTTCACAAATCACTGTTAAACCCTTGGCTTTGACACAGTCGTCTGCACATAAAAAAGAAGAAGCATCTGTCTGAGGCAAGCAAAGAAATGGAAGGTAACAGAGAGAGGTTCAGAAACTACAGAAGAGGATTAGGGCCACTGGTTAAAAATGTATGTGAGTTCTGACTTTTTTCTCAGAATTCTGACTTTTTTCTCAGAATTTAATTTAAAAAAGTCAGAATTCAAAAAAAAAAAGTCAGAACTCACATGCATTTTTCACAAGTGACCCTAATCCTCTTCCATAAGAAACTGTAGTCTGCAAAGTTTTTAATGCTCTTTTAATATTGTTCCAACTACAAAATCAGCATATAAATGACCCTTACATTACTATAAAGCCATGTGTGTGTTTGTGTTAGTTAATAATGTATTTGGTTAATCTGCCAACAAATAAATGACATATTTTGCATGTCAACTGGAAAACTAAAGCAACTATTACTAGAATTGTCACCATATCATTTGTTCTAACATCAGTTTGCTAATGATAACGATAAAAAAGTGCAACTGTAGGATGGTCTCCCATCTTCGTAGGTAAATTGTTGCTTTCGAAGAGTGAAAATAGATTTCAGTTTAAAGCATAACCTTTCAGTAGAACTATATGCCTGAAAGAAAGTCAGGCTAGCTCCCCATCAACAGACCTATTCATTTTGGCAAATATGAGCCAAAACTTACTATACCCAATCTAGCCAATCGTGGAAAAAATGTATACAAACTTTAAATGTTTCTAATTCCGAAAAATCCTTTTTCAGAAAATTGTCAAATTAGGCCAATGCTAATTTGAAGAAATGATCACCTTCATTGTAAAATTCAAAAACAACTGCATCAAAAATAAAACCTATTTTGGCCTCAACAAAGTAACTACCATAAATAATAGACATTGTGTGGCCCCAGAGGTCAGAACAATCTCTTCTCAGTCAAGGCATCTATTTATACCTACAAAAAGATAATTAAAGATTCATACAAACTCTTTTGAGAATGCTAGAAAAAGCTCACATTTTCAACCAAAAGAAATACTAACACTTAAAGGTACTCTAAGCGGTGTCACCCATATTTTAGGTCACAACATTTGTTGTCACATACAGCAAACAATTTCTCGCTATGCGCGATCTGCCTATCCCTATTGGTATAGAATGATATCAATAGATTGATCCAACACCAAAGAATGTTTGGAATGAGACGTAAAAATAATGGTAACAATTACGCCAAAGAGGAACAGTGCTTTGGTGCCTGCAGTCAAGGTGCTGGTTGACAAGTAGCTAATGCTAATGTAATTCTTGGTGGGTAACATAAGATTATGACATCGTTCAGCATGCTCTTTTATTTTTAGTATGATTGTTTTGACCACGGTCAACAACTCTGGGATACCACAAATTTATCAATGACATTACCTGTATAGATAGACGACTAATCTAATGGTAAGTTAGCTAGCTAGCACACCCCTGTCTTCTGGCTCAGTCTCCCGGCGCTGTGAGGCTTCAGTCGGGATGAGAGCTGACAACAGCCCCGGGGACAGATCCATCCCACAGTCAGCCCCTAGCCAGCTAGTAGCCATTCACTATCATTACAGCCCAGGACAGGGGACACAGCCACAGTCAGCTCCCAGCCAGCTAGCAGCCATTCACTATCATTACAGCCCCGGACAGTGGGCCACAGCCACAGTCAGCCCCCAGCCAGCTAGCAGCCATTCACTATCATTACAGCCCCGGACAGGGGACACAGCCCCAGTCAGCCCCCAGCCAGCTAGCAGCAAGTCCGGTCAGCACTTAACTCTGGTGTTAAGGTCGCTAACAAGTTTACTGGACTGTCGGGAAACAGATCCAGGCACCCGAGTCAGAACAGCGGCTTTTCATAACGTTACACCTCCCGATAGCTTTACTGGTGCGCCCCCGCCTTAAGCCATCTTTAGAGTTAGCTAAACTTACCAGACAAAACAAGGTTAAGGCCCAAAAGAACTTTACTAATAGAAATTAAAACATTGGAACTGGACAGGAAGGATAACTCTGGGAGGTCGATGGAGTGTGTCGCGATCCCGCCTTCTCCCACCGCAACACAGGTTTGTGGAGCTGAGAGTCGCGATTTCCGTTTCCAATAACATATCGTCACAGCCTCAATAAATAGATAGATTGATAGATAGATAGAAAATGTTTTGAAATTGTGAGACTACTGTGATTATCAAATGAAGGCCATCCCCAGCTACCACTCAGAGAACTCCTCCCTGCATTGCAGAGCCTTAAGAGGGCCAAACAGCTACAGCCCATGGTTCTGACTAGAAGAGATGAGGAGGCACTTTGCCAAATGCACTCAGGCTGGTATAAAATGTTATGGATAGCACATAGTGGTCTACAGGTCTTAGTAAAAAAGGGGTGTTTTTGGCAAGTTCACACTCCTTGCTGTAGAGGAATTTGTACATTTTGTTTTTTTTAAAGGCTATTAGATAACAGGGTTAAGGCAGATAGCAGCACATGCACAAAAATATAGTATTGAATAATAAATGTCATACACCAAAAGATGCCCAGCTCACATGGTCCTGCCATGATCAACATTAAAAAAGAAAACTGAGGCAGGAAAAAAAAGGAAAGCAAGCCAGCATATGTACCCAAATGTGTCAAAACATAGGATACAGCATTACGAGCTAAATCAAACATCTTTTACACTATGCTGTAAAGCATACCATCTCCACAGCCAAAGGGAGAATGCCTGATCACAACTGAGCACAAACAGACCTGATGCTTTGGTTGGGTTAAGGGTGACATATTGCTCTGGATGGTAAAATGTACTTGCAGTAATGAGAATGAGAATATGTTCTTATAATTGGTTTGCTTGATAATTCTTCTGACCATTTGTATTACACTTAATCATTCAACTAAATAAAAAAATATTATCACTAAAGTTAATGTAAACCTTGCCAATAGGTAATTGTTTAAACAATTCCAGAATAAGATTTAAATTGGTAGATCAATCATGTTAATTAACTTTTTGTTTTTTTAACTACATAGCTACTGCAGGTTTTGTGGTTAAATAACGACCACCAAAAAGAACAACTACAAGAACACTTATGTGCATGTACGTGTGCTCTGTGTTGCGGACATTGTCGTCATTGTATCATGACAAAATGAGGTGAAGTGAAGAATAAGAAAGCATAGGCTAAAATAAAACACATTTTTTTGAGGAAGGACATATGGTCCAAAACTTTTAGACAAATGTGTCCAACCTCTTATGAATTATTGCAAAAAATATTTCACTAAAAGTGTGTTTTATTAAATAATTGATATCTGTTTCGGGGGTGCTCTACGTTTTAGAAGTACAATTCCCATAATGCTTGGGGGATGTAAACAGGAAGTACAATGATGCTATGGATTTGGTGAGTTGGCTACAACTTGAACTTTTTTTGCCTTCTAACATTTGGGCAAAATGTCAAAAAACGTATGCCGAATTACCTGTTAGCAGGTATCGTTTGCAAGGAGTTCAAAAATGTACAGACAACTTTCACTGGTTTACTTTGATTCTGAAGAAAACTTAAACGTGAGGATTCTGAAGCGGTGGAGTTTAAAGGAACGTCTTGTTTCTATTATATCTAAACGGATTAATGGGGGCGATTATTCGCGATGGACATCGGAGATCTCTTGTCCACAGAAAGGGTAAGTTACAACGGATCTAAACATATGCGCATCATGGCTGTGTGTTTGAACTTGATTGAGGAAATGGGGTTATGAGAAGGAGTGTGATTGTTGATGCAAATTGCCGCAAATGGTTGCTAAGGGCTTTAAGCTGCTGACCTTGTTTGTGAGCTATCAGCCAAACCACAATAACTAACCTGCAGTTGTTTTTAGAACCCCAGCATGCATTTGTACCTTTCACATCTCTCCTCACAGTTTGAAAAGATCTGCTCCACAACAACAGTACTCTTTACAGTCATTGTTTAATTCATTTTTTTGCCTAATGCTTCAGTCTACTACTATTGGGGCTTTTCACACGCATACTTTTCTTGCTCCTTGCACACATTATTTAGAAATGTGGATTTCGAAATACACAAATTAGGCCAAACAATAATGCAAATAATTTGCCTAATATGAGACCTTTTAAGGACTCTTCAAAGAAGTGATTGAATATTTTATTATATGCAATATGCATGCTCTAAATAAATAGCTCAATGCTCATGCCAATGAAATGGGAGGGATTAGAAAACACTGCTGAAAAGGATGAAACTGCTTTGAAGCAAACGATCAATCAAATCAAAAAGAATTATCTAGGCGATGCTGTCCAGTTTTATTGCACAAGAACTATGACTTATTATGTCTTATTGTAGTTTTCACCATATGGTATACAATATGTTGCATCTCTGTAGCTATGTCTTGAAAGTGTGGGAGATTTCTTCATAACACAGTGAACATTCCACAGCTGAAGAAATATTCCACAGCGCTTAACATGACACAGTTGTCAGACTGTATACGAATGAGACACGCTCACAACTAACAATCCACGCACTGCATTTTGTTTGGTTTAGTGTCATTTTGATCAGAGCCCCCCAAACGCCATCTGCATGCCGCCGCTTAATTAATGTCCTCATTCCTGTAGAGATTGTTGGCTTTAAATGCAGGGTCACAGCATGCATATATCACAAAGCTGGTTTTTTTGAACAATGGAGGATAAGAGTAATATCAGCCTGTGTGGCATTTCATCTGTTGCATATTGTTGGTGTCTATGACTTTCACAAGAATGGATGCTGAGTTAAATTACAAGGAAAGCTTATTGCAAATTTTAATAATCACAATCTCCAAGTAAGGAAAACAACAGGTATGGGGATGTTGCTCTTTGTTTATCATTTAGAGAGATGTTAGTGATGTTTATCAGCCATTAGTCTTAAGTGTTAAACAGCTTCACAATAAGCTTTTTCAATTTAGGAGCATTATCTCTCACTCACAGAGGGGATGAATGTGTCAATTTCCACTGTTGAGTGTGCAGAGAGAGGATTATTATTTTGTTAAATATGGACTTAGCAACCTTTTTATAGAAATACATTGTTTAACAGCTTAAAAGAAAAGCCGGGCTACAATAGGGAAAACTAACTAATGTGCTATCAATTCACCTTATTTCCCCAAATAGGTACTCTGCTGAGTTTTCCTTTTAAACCACCATAGTTTTGTTTACACACCATATATACTGACAATTAACGTGTGGCATTTGCAACCCTTTTAAATGTTTTGAGCTCCATGTTTACATCAAGTTTTGATCTTATTTTCCTGTTTTAGTGGTGCATTGCTACCTTTAAGAGACCATTACTGCCACCAGCTGTTTATATGCATCAATGCCCTGTGTAGTCAGCAGATACTCAGTATCTCATCATCCCTGTGCAAGCTGAAACGACCAATGTTAATCTCTTCCTTCTCTCATTCCTTTGGTTAAGCATCAGTAAGAGGCCACATCAGTAAACACGAGTGCTTCGGTCAGTTTCACTACAGTTTAATCACTGCACTATCAGTCCCTGAAGTTATAGGCAAAACGTTTGGCTACAGCTTTAGAAGCGAATCCTGTCCATCCGTGTTTTGTCGGTGCACAAGTGTACACCCCCTCTAAATTGCCTTGTCTTAATAACCTTAGCATTGAATAGCATTGTGCTACTTTTAGGGTTTACTGTTTTATTAATTAATACTGGGATGATAAGTTTTCAAACATTTTCAGTCTGAACATGGCCTAAAAGAGAAAAACATATACACATAAATAAGATTAATTGCTTTTATTAGGAAATTGACTGATTAAGAGAGGCTTTTAATCAGCTTTTATATCATATATGATATGAAGAGATCTTGCTTGCTTCTCTTGTCAAATTTAAAGTGGGAGAGACATTCATAAATTATGGAGTACAGATTTGAAAAGAAGACTCAAATGTGATTTAAATGATGCTTTAAATGTAAAGTAGTTTTTTATCTGTGCTGTCTCAGGAAGGCTTTCCACACAACACTTTAAATGCCATTCATGATGCACGTTCTCTCTGAGCTCAGCCATAATAAACTACTGGCTTACCAACAGACACATGGAATTAAATGTTTCAATCTAAATCCCAATGGAGTTCTCACTCACAGGGGGTAAAAGATCCCCATGCCCATGGTTGACCACGTGAGGTTATTGGTAAAGTTGAGCTCAACAAACTTTAAATGTAGATGCTACACTTCCGCTTCACTAAGCAGGGAGACAACAGGAATTAATTCATGATCAGTACATCCTTGTAAATGTGTTTTGTTATGTATTGACTTGCAGCAGTTGGTCTTTTTGTTCCTTAATAAATGTAACATGATAGAAGCGGATGGAGAGAAAGAGGTGCATTGAATGAGAGAATTTCACAACAGGCTGAAAAGCATCTTGGAGCTAATCGGCACAAATAATGAAGCTGAATGCAGCCATAGAACTTATATGCAGGAGAGTGCACCCAGAGAAGTAATTGTCACTTCTATAATGAACCCGAAAGGCACTAACCTTAGCATAAATTAACATGAGAATTGTGCAGAGAAAGAACAGGAAAAAAAAAAAGATTTGAAATTATGTTAATATATTACAAATTTGTTTTGCCAATTATGCTTTTTGGGGAACATCAACGTGTACATGGAAACATTAGCACTTATGTTCTATGGTTGTCAGCTAAAAATTAGTTTACAAAAACCTAGAGGTTATCTCTTACTCCCAGATCAACATAAAAATAATTAAATGCACACACAAACAGGCACAATGACTTCACATAATTTGATGTACAGTACAATGTTAAACATTTCCTTTCTCACTAAAACTGGCATTTTAACAATTCTTCTATACTTTACATAGTCCTATATTATAGTTTGTAAAGCCTAGTCATGCATTCATATGTTTGCTTCCTATAAGTATTTCCTCTACATACTGTATGGTGCATGATTTATTGTCTTGTTAAAGAGAGCTAAAGATGAAATAATGCGTTTGCAGCGATAAGCATGCATGGCAATGCAAACCTACACAGAGAAGGGTGTTATGGGTAACCATAGGTTGCAAAGGCTCACAGAGGAGCAAGTTTACACAGAGGAAAGAGGAAGTCAGGAGATTAACAAAGTCAGTTGGGTTTACTCTATGGGGATCAGTTAGCATGGCAATCATAAATGTTAGCCTCTACAAGTCGAATGTTACACAGCTTGCAACTATAAAAGAAACAGCTAATGTCTCCATGAGTCTATTTGATCAGAACCAGTCAACAGAATAAGATCATTGATAACACTTACATATGAAAGCATATAGCCTAAGTCAAACTGACCCACAAAAATCATCATATGCAAGTTTGGTAACTACTCCCATGTACATTTTACACCTAAGGTGATGACCCAAAATGAGGAAAAGCTTAATAACATTTACTTTCAAATTTTGCTGCAACATTACGGATTTATACTAACCTATAACAATGGTGCTAACTTTGTAATGCTGGCTTCTGATTAAATTACACATTTTAATAAATGATCAGATAAAAATTCCATTCAATTTTAATTACATTTAAAACACATTAAGTGACCTATAGTTTCTGCTTAATTGGCTACCAGGTTATGGAACGGTTTCTGGGGGCAAGGCTAGCAACCAGTATTGAGTATTTAAAATCTCATCTCAAGACATTTTTTTCACAAAGGCATTTTGTTGATGCTTCTTTAGATTTTTCACATGCTACATTTGTTCATTGGTTTTGTGTCATTTGGATTATTGTTCTGTTATATGGTCTGCTGCATCAAGCAGTCAGTTAAAAAAAT
>NC_048417.1:17670593-17694918 GCF_013103735.1 Etheostoma cragini
TGTTTGGACCCCAGGAAGATTAGCTGTCGTCTCGGCGTCAGCTAATGGGGATCCTTTGAAATAAACAAATAAACAAAATACTCTTACATACAGTAATTGTGTGGTTATGTTATGTAAATATAGGGTATTGTCATATACTGTAAACTTTCTTAACATGTACTGTAGATTGCAAAAAAACATAATTGACTAATGAAGAAGACTCAACTTATTGACTCTTGAACCGCATCCAAGCAAGAAGCAATTTCTGAAATGGAAATCTTATTCCTCATCCGTTACTTTAATTTCCCCTTTCTCTATTGGGCTCCATCTGTGGCTGTGAATGGGCTCCCAGTCTGTTGAATTGGAGCCATTGTGCTCATGTTTCCTGGTCACATCTGCCAAGTAAGCCTTGTCAGCTGCCACTCGGACCTATCCAATTAATTTCCTATTCGAGGGCAGAGGAATAGATGGAACGAAACACATATGTATTGACAGCCTGGATGGATCTAAAAATGAAACACGTTATAGACGTTATAGTTGCCTTAGAATGATTAGTACCACAACATTTGAAGGTGGAGACTATAATTCATCAATAAAATGGTAATTTAAGAGGCAAGTATTGAGAAGAGTAGATTCAGACTCGTTTCAAGCTCAATCTCTCCAACTCAGTGGCAGTCATATTATCACCCCTTACCCTACAGCATGTTACATATGGTGTAGTAGTAACTGACTGCTAGATAGGTATATGTGCCTCATTCTAACCATAAATCTGGGGATTAGGCTCGGGTACATGCAAGGACCACCTCCTTGCATTGCCTCATCCCCAGATTTATGGAGGCCAAAGCACTCAGTCTCCAAGACACACATTCACTTTCCCAGTCTTTGTCATCAATCACATTGCAACACCAAGGACATCCTGTTTTCTCTGACATCTGCCATTCGGCAAAATTGACTAACACAGCAGAAAGGTTTTATTACTTTATACTGCTCTGTTTGTTCTTTGGTGTATATACTGAGGAATATGAAAACAAGACCATTGTGTCGGAATTTCATTTGTTATAGTATTTTAGTAAGAGAATCCAACCAATCTTTGCGTCCATGATGCTCTTCTTCATTAGAGTGCCAAACAATCTTTGTATGAAAAGCCAAGTGGACAAATCAAAAGCCCAATTTAATATTTTTCAAGGATGAATTTCCATCGTTAGGAAAGACAGCACTCATTTAATTTGATGCTATTCCAACACCAGAATGCTTGCTATTACTGTCCGTTATATTTCCCTTTCTACTAGTCATCACCTTACATTTGATTCTTCTCTTAAAACTTAAGATTAAATGTCTTAGTTATGTACATTACCATTTACATTAACATTTATGTGGTATTGTAGTATTACATTATTATACATAATGTAGTGTTATGTTCTATTGTACTGTGAAACATACAGTAGCTCAATTAGGAAGCACATCCTGTCCCCTTAGAGATGCAATTTAGAGCCATGAACACCAAAAACTAGCCTATACAACAAAGTAACAGACGGATACACAGCTGGTGTAGTCTGGTTAAAGCAGTGTGGTTTGGTTTGTATCCAATTAGCCAGGGACACATTGGAGTTAGCTTGCCTTTTGTTTTCTACCCATCAAAGATTTGGATGAATCTCTAACTTTTTTCAGGGTGGGCTCTCACAGCTCGTAAAGGGAATACTGGTACTTATCTGTACCAACACCGACGCTTCTGATGGGCCAAGACAGCTGGCGGGTGACATTCAAACAAAGGAAGGCAGATGAATTGAAGGATTGCTCATGCAAATAGATATAAATTTGTGATTGATCAAACAATAGAGTAAGTAATTCATGAATCACTCGCAGTGTGTGCTGCCGAGGTATTTTGTTGTTACTGTTGTTTCGGGATCACTCATTCTGTTTGGATTCACTAATATTTGCAGTCTTTTTGCACAACGGCTTGTTTGTTTTTGTGTGTGCAACGGTATGTAGAAACCTTGTGTGCGTGCTTGTGTGTGCTTGTAGTGAAAACTGCTTGGCTCTATCATGTTTCCATTTGGCAGGACTTAAAAAAACTTTGGGAACTGCAGGAGTTCATCAATAACCATTGGCGTCATTAAAAGTTAATTCATTCAGGGCTTGAGAACAGACACTATTTTTTCTGTTGCGATCATGGTGATGTAAGGAATCCTTTAAAATCATCCATTCACTGTTGCCTTGTCACTGAAAAATAGGTGTTTTAGCTCTGTTCTTTCAATGTGCATGTGTGCATAAAAAAGAAAAAGAGACATTAATCAGGCAATAATGTTTTGCTTTCAGTTAAACTATCTAACTGGCAGCATCACGGCATTTGTGTGGGGTTTTAACATCAGCACTAAGAGAATAGTTTAAAATCTTCAGGCTTGGATGCATAGAGTTTTCTAAGTGTTAAAAAACCTAAGGCAACTCATGTAAAATACCCAAAGACTACATCATTGTCAGGTATCACGGCAACGAATAAAACATCAATAAATATGATGATTATGAGGAAGGAATGCTGTGCCTCTGTGGTCAGTGAAGTTCACGCCTAATGATAAACAAGCACCTGGGTGGACCAAAGAAAGTTTGATACATGATATTTGATATTATAAAGTCTGCTTCTCTGGAAAGCTAGATTTCCCCATCATGCGGTAGATAGTGAGCTGGTCGGTCACTAATTTGCCAACAACTTCCCAGCAGCATACAGATTGCGCTACTAAAAAACCTACTTTGCACTGCACTCAAGAGTGCAAAGTTAGAACCTTTTGCACGTGTTGACGTGGATACGAGAATGTTTCTTTCATTTCTTCAGCTTTCAGAAAAGACAACAAATGATATGTTAATCAGTAATGTGAGAGATAACTAAATGATTTCCCTTCCCAGTTCTATTAGAATGGACACAGACTGGAGTGACAAATTAATTAAAGCCTAATTAAAGGAGGTTACTCTTCACACTGAAGGAGTGTACTGAGTTGGTACACTTCTCTCTGTCCCTTGGATACGACCCTTAATCAGATTTGGCTTCACTCTTCTGCCTTTCACATTACATTGCTTTCTTGTGTATTATATATTTCTTTTCATGTTTTTGCTGTCAAAGGACCTAGTTGCTGTTCACCCCTTCCACACCACCTACACTGTTGTGGCTTATCAAAGGTTTGGCCTGATCTCCAAATGATCAGGCTGCCTCTTATAGCCTACAATTAATTAAATGCATGAGTCAATGGTTGAATGACCACTATACAGTATGCCATCGCACGCTACTTTTTTTTAATACAAACCTGTTTTCTGTTCAGGAAGATGGTATAGCAAAACTGTCAACAAATGCAGGGTAACTCAATATACCAGTACACCCCTATATTGCTATGCTTGTCCATGGTGGATTTGGCTGATTGCTGGGATGAAAGCTGCACTTTCCATATTCTTTCTCATATGAGAAAGTGACACTCCAATCCTCTGATCTTGGCAGTTTTGAATTCAGACCATGATGCCTTCCCTCAGACCACAGGGGAAATTAATAAATGATTAAAGTCTAGTGGAGTCAAGGGAAAGAATGGTAAGGAGGGATAATGGTGTATTGCTGAATGATGCTGTCTCACTGCACTCAGGGTTTTGTCTCTATCTTCTAATGTGTGTGCTAAGAGGAGGCAATGCCTTGAAGCTGTTTTGTTGACAGGTGTTCTTAGTGATAAACGGACCATTTTTGAGCAACGTGACATTATAAATCTCTCTTAGGTCACATTAAAACCTTAAACATTTTAGGAAAATGTGAATGGTACTCCCTATCACAAAGCCATCTGCACTGGTTAGTCTTTGGGTTACCTGGCTTTAGTCAACTAAACTTTGACGATCCTGATAACCAACGTCATGATGGTGGTTATCAACTGGCTTAGCCAACCTTAGGTTAACTAATTCAGCTTGGAGTCCACTTATATAAAAGAGGAAAGATTCACTGGCCAGATGCATGCAACATCAGAACCTGTAGGGGCCAACGCAACATTTTTAATTTGAGGTATACAGTCATTTGAATTGTAATCCATATGGGGGGAAAAAAACAAGCTTTTTTGTGAAGGTAAATAGCTGGACAATTGCCCTATTAACTTATATAGTAGTTGCAGACTGCAACAATCTTACTTAATGCTGGACCAATGTCAAAGATTGTACTCAATTAAAAGTACCTTACATTTGTATTGAAGTATGGCATATAGTTACTTTCCACGGCTGATAAAATGCAGTGATATTTACGTGTAGCAAGCTTAAACATTAATTCATTTTAATTCATTACTACATGTTTCTATCAGTCAGCAGCTCGGGCACACTGATGTCTGTGCTGGCGTACCTGTTGGGACAGATGTTGTTGCTACTGTCTCTGGTCCTGGCTCTGCCCACGGGAACAGTAACGGGACAGCTCACTTCAAGACAGCAAATAACTCCAGAAAAGGATGTCCATCTCGCAAATGTATCTGCACTGCAGTCACCTCAACTATCAAACACAGAAACAGCAAATAATACAGCTTTTTTTTCCTGTGGAGAAGTGTTTTGCGGTGTTGGACAATTTTTGAAACACATAACACCAGTAAATGTTGCGTTAAAATGCGTTGTAACTTGCGTTACTGAGATTGTAATGGGTATAATGTTACAGAAATTAATTAGTAATGCAGTATATAACTGCGTCACAGCCAAAACTGTGTACCAGCTAGGTAGCCACAGTCTTGATTTTCTAATGCACCCCACAGCCTTGATGGTCCAGCCTCTGATCCTGCCTGCTCGTCTTTGTTTAAGGACCACTTTCCTGTTGAACTTTTGCCTGTCAGCCTTTCCTCCTTGGACTTGTTTTCCTATCCTCACTGCCTACCTGCTGGTGATTGTAAGCCTGCCTAATGACTACATATCATTTTGACCCTTTTCAACCTGACATGTGGGACTGCTTTTATAATCCAAATCTCACGGCATGCAATTCCAAAGTCTTCATTTTCAGAAAAAGGAAGCCACGTCAGTTTTTTTTTTTCTGAATGGAAAGATATGTCCATGAATCTGGTTCCCACTCTTCACATTAGCCTATCTGAACTTAGTGACCTGGCTGATATATTAGTGAACTTGTTTTAGTTATGTAAAGATAGTTTACTATTATTTTACCAATCTTTTTTTCTCTCATGGAAAGAGTAATAGCAATGAGAACTTGCTCAGCTCTCTCCTAATTCAGTGTTTGGAGGCCAATGAGAGCCTTTTATCACATAGGAGGATCTTACACATGCTTTCTCAGCCATGCAAAGATCAATAATGCTATTTATCTGTCAGGCCAATCCATTAGCCACTGTTGCACTGAGGAAAGCCTTGCGAAGCATCAGGGATATTGTTCAAATCCTCAAAATATATGCTGATGGCCAAAAGCCAAAGTTTACATTACAATTAGCCTTCCAATAAAGGTTGGACATTGCGTATTCTTAAAAACAAACCTTAATAAGTAGGGGTGGGAATCTCTGGGCACTTCACAATTAATTATTGATGCATCTTGATGCAACAGTTGTTTTTATGAGCATTTCCATACATGATTTAAAGAACATGAACAACGAGGTGGTCACATGTAATGTGATAAAGTAGATGAACAGCCTTTTTGTCTTATTAGATCATGTGTGTGTATGGATATGTGTGTGTATGTATGTATATATTTACAACTGATCAGAATCAAATTGTTCTAGAGAGAATCGCGATGCATCTAAGAATCGATTGTTTTTCCCACCCCTACTAATAAGTAATTTATGCTATCAGGTGTAAACATTATTAGAAGTTTTCCTCCTAATTCAAACAATATTAAACAGAGAGAAATTAAAGCTGGCTTAATGATGTGTTTATTTTGTAAAAGCTTGTTTTAAAAGCTCAGCTGAAAATTATGACCTGGGCTCGGCGACTGAAGGAAAATACGATGTGACACCATAGGCGAGCTGTGCCTCACTTCAAAACTGCAGCGAGTCTTCTGGGAGGGCTGGGGCTTTTGATGCTAAGGCCGGCACACTTCACAGCTAGAAAAGCCTTTTATCAGTCACTCAGGCTGCCTTTGAGAACGGGCATTTTGTGTAGACTCTTTTAGGCCTGAAACACACTGGAAGTTAGCATAAGGTACTATGCACTAGAATAGAATGCACACTTTAATGCAGACACACTAAGGCCATTCACTGGATCCGCCACCCTTGAGAGCATTTCATTTGGACCTACTTTGAAATCTTCGCACTATGGCACCTGGTTCTGTGTCTAAATAAAGTGTTTTCTACAATTTCAATACAATGATAATTGATTAATAATAAAAACAACAACTAGAAATCTAGCCAGACTGGACTGTACTAGGGCTGCACGATATGAGGAAAATCTCTAATTTTGATTGTTTTGACTGATATTGCGATTGTGATATGATTCACGATATAGGAGGGAATGATTATTTGTCAAATATCTTTATTCTTATTTTCATTGAAAGAATAAAAAAATTTAAATATAATAGTTTTATATATATATATATATATATATATATATATATATAACATATTGTGCAGCCCTAGATTAAAAATCATCAGACTTGATTTGAACTAACATGACATGACATTTTGAATTGCTCCAGGATCACTTTCTCACCTGAAAACACTGCCTTTTGTTAAAACACTCTGCCGAGCCAGGGGCACCTCTGCAGTGATGCAGTGGTGTGTGAAAGTGTTTTCCTTCATGCCAACCACGTGTCCAAATCAAGTCATTATGTGTAAAACACATGGATTGGATTTAACTCTGTAAGTTATGCCACATAATAACCCAAATAAGGGTACAGGAACCTGCACAGTGACATGTAGACAGGTCGACCACGTCCATTCTGAAGATCTTTTTCTACGGAAGAAAGATACAATCAATTTTTTCGAAAAAATAAGAAAAGAAACATCTCTAACATTCCCTCTGAATAATAAAAAGTATCATGATTCAACTACTTAGGTACCAGTGACACTGCTATGGACGTGCAAATGTGACCCATCCCAGTTGTCTAGCTAAATGCAAATGTTTTCATTACTTCCACATAAGTGTCAGAAATTAATTTAAAAACAAATGTATTTAATGACACAATAGAGAGGATCATCTTTCAGATTATATTGACAATATAAGTTTTCAAACTGGTTTGTTCAACATGTAGTCTTCATCTCTGTGTGCAGCAGAACCATTCTTCTTCTCCTGAACCAACATCCGTTGTCATGGAATCACCAAAGCTCCGGGAATTTAACTCAAGGTTATACCTGACAAAAAAAAGGTGCTCTTCAGTTATTTTTGGGGCCAACACAACAAAAAAGTAAGCCCTGATTTAAAAAAAATCTTTAATTAAATGTAGTGAGTGTATACAGATTGTGTAAAAACTGTAAGCAAAGTGAACTTGGAGAAATTCATAATTCATGAATTTGACATTGTAGTTATAGCTTTATAAATGAAACATAATGCAGAAAATAGTTATGGCTCACCCAGACACCTGACCTTGTTAAATTTGAATTGGAAAGGATTTTGGCTTTCAGTGACCTGGTGATCTCTTATTCATAAAGGAATGATTCAAACAGAGCTAAGGCTGTCCCTTTTAAGGCCTTTATAGCAGATGATGAACTTTGGATAACTTCTTTCACTGTACGTTTATGTCGCAATGTCATTATGGAAATAGAGAATTTTTGGATTGCTGAGACCCAGTGGCAGTTCTACATTGAATTACACCCAGGGCGAGACCCCCTTCGAGCGCCCCCTGCCCCCTCCCCCCAATAAAAAACAAACACACAAAGTGTATATTTATTTAAAGTTCTGATAACTTATACTGTCATATTTTGTGCAGAATTGTGTTCATTGTCTTCTGAAAATGTTGGAGGTGGAGATTGTGTACCTTGAAAAGTGTTTCCTGCTGTAATTGCAATAGTTAAATAACTGGATTCTCTTGTGTGTATTTTCAAATTTAATCACTTATGTTGTAAAATATATACAGTGTATATGTAAATGTGCCAAAATATATACAATCAGATATATAAAAAATTTAACAAGAGCCTAGAGCAACAATAATATAAAATTTGAAGAATACTGTGCAAATAAAATAAACATGTTAAATAGCACAAATCCCTCATCACAAAAATGTGAAAACCCACTAAAGAGAATCTAATTATTACACTATTGCACTAAGAACAGAAAACAAAAACTAAATCTAAAACCCAACCTTTCTGGCCTTCCTTGACGCAAAATCATCAATGATGTTATTGTAGGAAATCTGCTCCCCTATTGAGTGATTCATATTGATGAAAAGGCCAGTGACCTCAGGTAGGACTTGATCAACTTTAAATTTGAAAAGCTCCTCGCTGATTGAGCCACAGTGACTGGCAGAGTAAGTGCAATCTGAGAGCAGTCCAAAAGTTGGGGTAGATCTCCGATAGATCCTTATCATGCATAAAATTGATAAGCTCATAGAGGCACATGGTCCCCCGTTCCCTCCCCTTGTCTGGACCGTTCCATTGGGTGACCAAACATAGGCACAGATTTATGTTTTCCTCTGGGTGCTCACGGGCGCAAGCCCTTAAAAAGTAAGTCACAAACACACACCTATCAACTCAATAATAATGCTCAGATTCAGATCTTTAAACTCAGGATTGGATTGGATATGAAAAGTTTAACTGACACATAACCACAATTCTAAAAAGCACATTGTGGGTGCTCAGTATTAGCGGAGCACCCAATATGTGCTTTTTAGGTTTTTGTGTGTTGGTTGCATTGTCTAAGACTTCATATGTTTCGCTTTAGTATAGTCCAATACGTTCTACACGGCACTATACTAGCTATGTTATCAAAACTAAATAGCCATTTACTTAATTCATCGGGTTTGTGCTTACCGACTTCTGGTAAGGAAAAGGGGGCAGTTTGTTGTTCTAAACAATCAGTAGAGACTGAAACACCTGTCTCATATCTGAGCAGGTACCTTATTATTCACAACAATTGATTAAGTAAGCAAATTTAAGAGTTTGTTGACTTACAACAACCTGGCACCATTTTTATGGATGTGGCTGAGTACCTAGGAAGATGAAACCACACACTACAGTTTCATACTTGGGATTTGATTATCTGCTATGTATGACAGTACAAGACTATTCACTTTCAATTGTTTAAGTTCAAAAAAGTTTGAAATAATGATATTACATGAACCTAAAATAGAATTCACTAGCTCTAAGCTCCACCCCTCCGAAGATCTCATTACGGTAGAATGGAATTCTTCTTAGTATATAACCTACAGATTTTATTTCACACAGTCAATCATTCAAAGTCTTGGACTGAGTACGATTTGTCTTAGTGTAATACACTGTCAGTTATCAGCTACAGTTGATTACTTTTCCACACCGGCCGATCTTCTACTGAAATATATGTAGAAGAGTCTGAAAAAGCAAACAAAGATATCAGCCATACAGGCCAGAAGAAATGGTTTTCCTCTCAGATGAGCAGGAGCAGAGATGGGCTCTAATTAGGATGGAGCATGAAGCACTGACCTGGCCAGAGAAAACGCAGACCTGAGATGTCAGCTTAATCAGCAGAGGGAAAAAATACACTCCTCTGGACACGTCTCCAAAATCTGATGCGGGCTACCAAAAGTGTCCTCGCTGACTCGAGGGAGAAAGGACAAAATACTCTCTGGGGTAACTTTTTGGAGAAAAGACTACACTCTGAAGCTCAAAGAACAAGTTTCCGAATGAGCAGTATATGAACGCTGCCTTTAGCTCCCTGACAGACAGAAAGTGGCCGGGGTGAAGTCCAAGCTTCAAGAGACTGAAGAGGACTTTGAGGAGGAGGTTAGGAAGCTGAAGATCAAGCAAAAGGAGAGACAGATCCCCAAAGTGACACAGCAGCACCAACAGACTGTGGACAAACTGAAACAGAGAAAGGAGAGCAACGACTAATCTAATGATAATTTAGCTAGCTAGCACACCCATGTCTTCTGCCTCAGAGTCCCGGCACTGCAAGGCTTCAGTCGGGATAAGAGCAGCCCCGGGGAAACATTCACAGCCAGCCCCCATCCAGCTAGCAACCATCCCGTCAGCACTTAACTCCGGTGCTAAGGACGCTAACGGCAGTTTACTGAACCATCAGGAAACAGACCCGGGCACCTGAGTCAGAACAGTGGGCACTCGTAACGTTACACCTCCGTTACTGTTACCTGTTTGTTCATATCACTTCAATTTTATTACTGCAAAATTGAAATTTTAAGCAGACAAACTAACTAAAACACACACAATAAAAGATCCATACTCGGTGCCTGTTTATTGATAAAGTATTCCCACTGAAAATATCGCAATACTATGCTGTATTGATTTTTTCCCCCCACCCCTAATGTCTTGAATCGAAAAAAGGAAGAGTAGAAGAAGAGGTCGGGGAAGGGGAAGATGGAGGTGGATGATGATGCGGTTGGTGGCCCAATCAACACTGCACCAGGGTTTCCTACATGTCCTTTTTCCTCTCCTTACTCTACAACAGATACACCCTTCTCCCCCTGCCCTTCACCTCTCTCATTTTTCAACCCTTCCCCTTATTCACGCTTCTACTCCTCCTAGTTGGTGTTGTGTCTGTGGCTCGGAGGCAGAGTGGTTGTGGTTGCCACTCAGCCACAAGGTTGGCTGATTGATCCCACCCTGCTCCGGCCACATGTCCAATGTGGATTTATTTCTTGTTAAAGAAATGTTTTATACACATGTCAAATGTTTGTTTTGTGGCTTGCCTGAACCTGAGCGTTCACAATACCTTAAGAAACTAAGCATGATCGCCGACATGTCCCCTCCGTCTTCGTCCGTATCAGTGGATCAATGACCCAACACGGTGGCCGCATACTGCTTATGGGAAAATACATATCTAATTAAATCCCTGAGTGTCGTCTGTAATTAATAAACCTGTAATCAATAACCGTTTAATCTACAAACTGAGATTTAGTTGGAGACAACAGATTGATGCTGCTAAACTGTTAGCAGCCTCCCACTTAAGCTAACGTTAGCAATCCAACAGTAGTAACTGTCACCAGCATCATTTACCACACTGTCTGAGAATATTCACGTCTCTTATGAGCCTCAAAAATCAGTGTGAGAGTCTTGATCAAACCGGTACACAACAACTTTTTGGCGTTTTCCGGTTTTGCGCGATTCTTCTCTCTCATAGGGAGCCTCGGCAATGCTGGTCTGGTCTATGGCCCGGATCCCATCTATCGGGATCTATTTTAGACCAGGGATGTATTGTTGGTGCAACAAAATACTCAGCAACTTGACGGTAAAGTAATTAATTTAAAACGGTTACTTTAAAGTAAAAGTTTGTGGTTTTAATTTGCTCTGTTGACGCTGTTGTGGTCTATGGGGAATGCGGGATTGTTTTCCCCCTGAAAAGGGCTTGGTGATGAGACCTTTCTTCAGATGACGTATTTCTGGCCCAACGTTTGCTCATGAGATTACCGGCTTCACACAGTTCCAAGAATGTGTGTTGTCTTATGAAATCTCCCTGCGTCTCGGGACTTTTGGTTGAATTGATGGAAATGCCTATAAAACGGGTGATTTAATAGACAGACAGATTGCAAGCTTGGCCAGAATTAATAAAATTATTCATCCACCCTTAATTGGGAATCTTTAATTTCAAAATAAAATAGAACTAATTCCAGGCTAACACAGATCTTTGGCTGATTGTAGAAACTCTTTTCTAGACACTCTAAAAAAGATCACTAACAAAAGTTACAGTGTGATTAAAAATTCCTTGGCACTTTAAAACTAAAGAAAATATGATTACCCTTGAACCTTGGATATGCTATAGATCTTCCAGTCCTCCGCCTTGCTGTGCTTCTTTCTTACACTGGGATTTAAGAGGATAAATCAAATACACTAATAAGTTTGAAATCTGACATCTTTGCCTTTTAAGACAAATTTCACTGTTCTAATTTCACTGGCAATGTTTTTTTAAACCTGGGTGCCACACAGAAACTGATAACAAATGCACTTTAGTCCTCGGATGAGTCCCATTTGTTAGAGCTAAGTGACATGGTGTTTCCTAGGTGATTCATAATCTTGCTGTAATGTAATTTCACTTTAAGCAAAAAATTATAAATTAGATTAAACACCTTTGAACAATATCAAATAACTATCTTAACTGGATCATATCAGTAACTGAGAACTGGACTTGATTCATTTCAGTGTAGTGTAAAAGCGACATTGGGATTGCAGAACTTTAGTTATACATATTTAGCTAGGTGTATGTGTGAGAGGTTAGCATCTGTCCAGGTCATACTCCGCATCTGCCTGGCCAACTGGAAAATATTTCCCTGTCCAACACCCTGCGGTGCAGCTTGCACAAACAACAGACGTGAAGCCTGAGACAAATGCTATATTAGCACACGTATGTTGCAGTCTTGAGGCCAGCTTCAGCAAGTTAATAGATGCCAGGTGGTATGAATACAATAATTTAGGTGCAGGCCTTTTTAACGGTTTGTATAAAACCAACAAATAAGCTTTAATTAAATGAGTTAAAATGTGATGTGGAAAAATTTGTACAAACATTTTGTCATACTAGAATTTGAACGTGGTTACAAATAACTGCAATTTGGCAACCTGTAAGGGTGTCTTGCTAAATTATCACTTTCATATTCAGCACCACATAAAAAAACTAAGGAATTGCATCCTTCTATTAACCAGTACTGTCACGGCACAGATGGTACTAGTCAATGATTTGTTTTTAGATCTAGGGGATTTTATTTCTAATAAGCCATACTAGCTCTCAACGGGGCACAACACACACTGAATGCCTTCTGTTGTCGACCACAAGGAAGAAAGCAGGGCTTGTTTGAACCTTGGTGAGCTTGACCAGTTCTCTGCCTGTTCTTGACCTCACTCCACTCAACCATCCATAGTCTAGTCAGACAGCAATGAAGTCAGCTGTATCACTCTACCAACAGTGATGAACCTAAACATACAACTGTCCTGTTCACGTAGGACTGCACTGCAATTCAGTCATAATGCACTTAAGTAATAATAGTAAAAGCCCATTATTGATATGCAGCTACCCCCCCTCCATTTAACTCTATTAACCATTGCTGTGTGCATTTTCAGTTCTAAACCCTTTTTTATGCCAAAGTAACACTATTCATTTATGACAACAGTCTAAGAACAATTGAAAGACTACATTTCTTAAGAGTGCAGATATTTATCCACGCCCTGACCCACCAGAATCTCTTTCTCTAGCACAAAAGAAGCCGCCTTTCCTATAAAAAGATACAGACACAGTCACTTGATTTCTCCTTGTGTCTGTGAGGAGTTCTGGAAAAATTGCTGTGCTTTATGACCAGACATCTCTAATTGACAGCAGCGCAGTCTGAATGCTCTGAAAATTCCTCAGATATGGAAGCCATTCAGCACTGCTAATGAAGGTGTTGATCATTGTCAGCTTAATGGCACTCCATAAATGGACTGTATTTCCACCTGAATTGACAATGTTTTGGGGCTCTCTGACTTATTATTAAAAAGTGAAAAAAAACGTACATGCACACTGTCATTTTAACTGCGCAATAACTTCTATAAATCAAAGCACTACAAATGCCTGAGACTGTATAGACTTTGCAGGTGATTCAGGTCCAAGTAGAAACAAAAATGTATGAATGTGACAATAATAATCAAGCGTATTAATCATGCCTTCATTAGGAAGATCAATTGATTTAAACCTCACTGGGCCGAGATGAAAAGTCCACAAACTGCCTATTTTTTGCAATATTTAGAACCTAGTACTTCCTGATTTTTAAAGGCCAAAAAGCCTCTGAGTCTGCCTTCAGATCATCAAATTACTATATCAGTGTTTTAGTTTATATTCATAAATCTGCACCACAGGAGGACAAAATACCTCAAGGCATTACCATGAGTGTAGTGTTTGAGTCATTTTAAAAGATCACCTTGTAACTGTCAATAACATATACTCCCACTGAATTTTAATTTTTACAGTATGAAAGTAACTTCCTTAAGCCTTTAAACAGGAAGTAACAGCTGGCCCTTAACTTAAAATTCAGTTTCTAGCTAAGAGTAACATAGTGTAATTATTGTTGTTGTCTAATCCATGGAAAAAGTTAGTAGAAAACATCACAGATACTAAATGATTCAATGCAAAATGCATATTTTACGAAGATTTCCAGGGAGCATTGTAATACACGTTAAATGGCATTGCCATGTCATGCCTACCATTATGCAGAGAAAGGAGGTTGTAGACATTATATTACTCCAAAGGTTTTTTTTGTAAACTGTTGTAAGAGACTGTGCGTATGGTAGGTTATGGGATGTTAAAGACACACATTGTGACTGAATTGTTGTGCAGACATTTAAATACCTCCTTATGATGAATGCTACAGGCTTTGGTCGGCCACTGACTTTTCCTGTAGTGGGATTGCCGGTTGGTTATTAATGAAATATTTGGTAACGATTGCTATATACATTCAAGGTCAGTAGAAAAAACATTCCAATGACTTTGAGGATCAGGGCAAGGTTTTTCAAATAGTTTATTTTATGACAAAATGGCTGCAAAACTACTGATGTTTCCATCAACCTCACCTGTACGTTATGCTAATGTAGTGAATTTAAGCATGACTTCAGTTTTAACATTCAAGACCTGGTTTTTGACAAGTGGACAAACATTCTGGTAAGAACAGCACATAGACAATTATGATTGTGACCATGGTAAACATTATATCTGGTATATCTTGTATGTTACATTAGCATGCTAACCTTAGCATTTAACTGAACGCACCACTGTCCCGATACAACCTCACAAAGCAACAAGCATTGCTGCAGACTGTTAGTCTTGTTATTCCTTAATTTATGTTAATTTTCATCATCTACATTTTTATTTTGTCGCTACATTTTATTTCATTTTCAATGTTGTTGCATGCCGTCATATCAACATACATCCTTCATACATAGCTACTAAATCTGCTTAAACATTTGGCCAAAAAACCTGAGGTGTTATCATCAAGGTCAAGTATCAGCATCATGGTTTCTGAGGAAAAAATAATATAGTTGGTTCAAAGATGCCATCCGGGAGCATGCTATTTTCAACATGTCCAATCCTTTAGGCATTCAGAGTGAGTAGTTTCTGGGCAGTGAATATAAGTCTATTATTTATGGATATGAGATATTGTAAAGCCACCACTAGCCTGTAGCTACTTTGTATACCACTGTGTAAAATAGTTCATGAGTGAATAGCAGTGTGAAGGCAGGAGGGACAGAGTAAATGACTATATCGATGCCAGAGTATTAGGGAGGTTATGAATCAGTGAATGTGTCGCTCTAATTGATAAAGAAAAAAACATTTGATGGATTTAGGGTGGGATTGAGTAACTCAGAGTGCAAGGGAGACATTAAATGAGTGATTGAGTGAGTGAGTGAATAAGTAAGGGAGATAGACTGGGCAAATAAATGTACGTGAGAGACATAAGTTGAAATTAAGTCTGGCTGACTCATTGCCTAACCTCGATGGACCGCGGAATGACTCAGGCCACATGTAGGTCTCTATTTCTATTTCTGCCTCCTAGCTCCAGGGTGAACATTGCTTGGTTCAGTCTCATTTACAGGGAGTCAGACTAATTCTGTCAAAATATTTTTCTGAGTAAACTAAGAGTATGTCTGCTCCCAAATATAGCAGCAAATATAGCAGGGATTTGTGGGTAACGACAGTGTCCAGTTGTCCAGGCATGGCTGCCAATATCATTTTAATGCAAATGGAGCCACATAAATGACTGGGACAATAAAAGCTTATGCGGATATAGTTGACAGAATACTGAATGATGGCAAAGCCTCACCAGGAGAGATGGCCTTTTACTAGATTTGGCCAAGGGGGGAATTTATACAGAGCCATTAAATGGTATTTCAGGGTTGGAGGGAAAAGCAAGCATTTTGTATTGATTTAAAATGGGAGAATGGTAGAGAATGTTAAGGGACATTTCTTTCTCTGTGATGTGCTACATATTGCTTTAACTAAACATTTTACATTGGCTGTTGCTGCAACAAAATGTTCCGTTTGAAACACATAACCCGTTATCTTTGGCATGGGGGACATTTAATTAGATCCACGATATATGTAGCTTGCATGTAATGTGAATGCACTTTAAGACATTACATTCAATTAGGGGTAGTTTTCTGAAACTTCTCAAGTGAGTTGAATGTGCTTGAATAAAGTCTTATCTTCTTGGACACAATCATTACCTCTATTGCAGGCATAGCGATGATTGTGCCCCTAGCAGCAGCATTTTAAGTATTATAAACCTTTGATGTTTTGATTCCACAAAAAAACATGAAATGTAAATATTGTCAAGTGTTGTACAATGTGACAGGTAACGTGTATGTTGACAGTAAAACACAATTCAACCTACAAACATTACCAACTCCTGATGAGACCACTCAGCTCTATTATGAGACTTCAAATATTAAACCCCTGTCCTCCACAGTCTCCTTGGAGACCAAAAAGGGAAGCGGTGTCAGCTGAACATTCATCATGATCAAAGTGAAACCTATGTATCCTTAGAATACCCTTTCTTTGAATCCCAGCTTCAAGATTCCTTTTGTTCATTTGCACCCAATCCCACACTTTGTCCTATCTTACAGAGTGCAACCTCAGTGGCAAAGCACACAACGCAATGATGGATGTCAATTGCAATTAACCCCAAAGAGCATCCAACACTTTACTTTCCCCTTTAATCTCTCTTCACAAGGAGATTTCAACAAGGCTTTCTCTAACTAACTGTCAGCCCCCTATATATATATAAGTGTGTGTGTGTGTGTATATATATTTATATGTATATATATATATATATATATATATATATATATATATATATATATATATATATATATATATATATATATGTGTGTGTGTGTGTATATATATATATATATATATATATATATATATATATATACATACCCTTCTGCGTCCTCGGTTTAGGAGATATTTGATTACTTCTTGGTTTTATTAAGGTAGAGACATAGCCATTAAATAGTAATGTGCCAGGTTGTACGGTACAGCCTATGCAAAATAAAAGGTGGTATTCTCAAATATGGCACAATACTCCAAATAGCAAGGTTCAAACAGCTTTACCAAAAGGTGCAACAGCACGGACTTGAGACATTCAAAATACCACTGGTCCCACACAATTGGGCCATTCTAACTTTGGCTAAACAACTTGATATTATCCACATATGTTACTACTGTGTAAGATTATAAAAAAAAGCCCAATTGGATGTTTTTCCTCCTACAGGATCCATTATAAACGTACTGTAGCTGTCCATTTATAAACTGCATGAGTAATTAGTGAGAGATAGGGTAGGAGGGGACGGGGGATGCAAAGGGCTTCAGAATAAGAAAAAGAAAGCAGCTGGGGAGACTAAATGAAGTTTGGCTACATCTGCTGAGTTAAGATGGGGCTAATGAGGAGCATCTGGCTGGCTGGTTGGCTAACAAAAGGTGGATGTGCTAATTAAAGAGACTTTAGTTAAAGTACAGTTTTAAAATAAGTAATTGTACTTTCACTAATTTCTGATTAAAGTTGCTAGACTTTGTAGGAGCCTACATTTATGTTGTCACATCACAATCATGACAATATTCCCTCTGTGTTTAACTTTTGGTTGGTCGCTCAAATGTTTCTTGGGGTGGTATATTTCTTTATTTCATGTGTAAGATGATTTGGAGAGGACAACTGAATATTAGGGGTGGGAATCAACAGACGCCTCCCAATACGATATCATCACAATACGATATTATTGCGATTTTAAACATATTGCAATATTCTACAACATATTGTCATTTATAACCTTTTCGCCAACTTCTAATTTGTTCCAATTCAAATGATATCCCCCAAAGGAAACTTTGTCAACATCTGTTTCATCTAAAAATGTATATTTCTCTGTTTGTTCATATCACTTTAATTTTATTGCTGCAAAATGGGATTTCAAGCAGACAAACTGACCAACACATATAATAAAAGTACAAATACAGTATTGCCATTGAAAATATCGCAATCCTATGCTGTATCGATTTTTTTAGACCACCCCTACTGAATATCAGTGTCAGATCAATAAAGCAGGCCAACATAAGGCTAAAAAATCTGAATTAATCAGAGACAGAAAAAACATCACGTATGTGTTTTTCATTGTTAGGAAGATAGAATTCATTTGCGAGCTCAGCAGATAAAATCAAAGAAGACTTAAAGACAAGAGGATGACACATTGCATGAAATGATGAAGATAAACCCAGTCTCAATTGTCCAATAAATGAGGATTATGGTCCTGTGTCCAGCCACAGATGTGTGGATTTGTTTTAGTTACCAATAAAGGCTAGCTTATTGGCTGTAGCTTGTTGACTAGAAGCTGAATCACCGATTGGTTGGTTGGGTGGCTGGTTGGATGGCTGGCTGGATAATTATTTAAGTAACTAATTTCTATGGTGAATAACCAACTGTTTGGATTGCCAGAAACACATCTTGTTTTGAAGGTTATTGTGCTTGCTGGTCACACGCTTGTTTGAGTGGTTTCCAGGTTGCAATGGTCCAAGCCAACATGGCTTTCTGGCTAGCTGCCAGGAAGGGGGGGCTGGATGTTCAGTTGGCTGCCTATCCAGGATGATGGATTATGTGTTTAAATTCTGACTGAATAACGGTCTGGATGACTGGCTGAAAGAGTGACGAGCTATTCTAGAGACTGTCTATTTGGCTCGCTGGTGAGTTGGGCGACTTCACCCTCGATGAGAATGCGGTCTGTTTTAATAATTGCTTAAAAAGCAGTGGTTGGAGTCCAAAGAAACAATACCAAAAGAGTAAAGGGCTTTTGGTGTGATATGACATCAAAGGGTAATTAATGTCATTTTTTGACAATAATGCAATTACTCTCTTGCCAGTCAGCTTTTCTTCTTGTACTCTTTGAAGCACTCACTCCCCTTTGAGGTATTTTTAATCATTAGGCAGGGATTTCCCTGTCGGTACAGTTAACAGAAACAGGTGTTAATTTCACTGCCAAACTAGCTTTGCTGCTGCTGAATCATGCACATCCCCCAATAACTTCATGAAATATAAAGATGGGAGCTAATCAGAGCTAAAGTAGACCTAGTGTTTTTGTAATGCACAAAAAAATAAAATGCATATCCTAGAGAGGTCAAATGATTAATTGGTATGACGAAGACCTACAGCTTTGTGCTGAAAATGCTTGAGGTATGATAAAAATATATCATAGTTAATGTTGGAAAAACAGATTGAATTAGAAAATGACCACATAACCTTTTTATTTTTTTCATGAAGTGTTATCACAATGAATGTCCCCATGAAATATTAGCACAGGAACATTTGAGTTACAGTATTCAAACCTTTAAAAGCAACCATTTTATAATGACTGACAGCCAACATTCCATTTATTTACTTTAAAGCCTTTAGTTTTAATTACTGAACCGGAAGAAGGAAAACTGGAACAAACAGAAAGGTTAGAGAAGTAATACATCTGTACATGCGGAAAAATATACTTAGCACTATCTACATTGACATAGACAAGATCATTCTTATTGCTATTTTCCCCTCTAAATTTACAGAGTAGTTCCCACCAACATTTGATCTAATATAAATCATTAATCTAAAATTACAAGCTTTGCACTTAGTGTGAACTGGGAAAATGTTTACATCTGCTCAAACACTTTGGTGGTGTGTGGCAGTAAAGTTAGGAAGACTAAAACTAAAATCTAAAAACCTTTTTTAAATGTCGATGTAGATGACCACAAAGCTGCCGTTGTTATCATTAACCTGGTTGTTTAATTTATCACACCAATTTCCCATTATATAATTAAGTATATGATACTTGATTTGATTGACATGTCAGCAATGCAGCAACCAGAAAACAAACATGTGAATGTGACCATACTCTGTTAACCTTTGATTTTGTTTTCCCTGCCCACCGTAGCAATGTATTACCATAGGGACACTGCAAAGCTTGTGTGGAAACCGGGTATCCTTTATCAATTGTTGGAGATGTATTTACATGTTCACCACAAAAAAGTAGAAGATATTTTGATTTGGATCACTGCCTGTGGGTACTATGCTTCATTAAGCACTGAACAAAAATATGGTAAATACACTTAAATGGATGATAAAAATCCACTTGAGTGGGGGTGGATTGAAAGATTTAAAGAGATGTAAATGGAACTGTAGCTTGAGATAATTGAGGGATTGAAAACACTCCAGAAGATCTGATGGTGCAGTTAGTCTTTTGGCCCTTATTTATACCAGCATGTCATCTTGACACAGAAATATTGGACATATTCAGGGGGGGGAGTGACAAATTGTTCTATCTTTCTTGCTGGTGATTCATATCAGTATGAATTATCTTTGCAAAGATGGTTCTTTACCAATGTGCAGCATTTGCTATTTAAATTTAATCTAACAGACCCAGAAAACATGTCTGGATAAATTGATATTGTGCCATGAGAAACACTGTGTTCACGGCCTAATGCATCATAGCCTTATGTGTTGTCATGCATAATACTCAACACCAGCTATAAATGTACCAAATCCACAGTCCAAATGGATGTGTTGGTGTTTTCACATTGTCATCCAATCCACAACCTCCTGGCAGTCTTGCCAAAAACGTAATGTTATAAGCTTAAAGGAACACGCTGACTTATTGGGACTTTAGCTTTTTCACTGTTACCTTCAGAAATATACAAGTCGGTACATACCCTTCTCATCTCTGTGTGTGCTGTAACTCTGTCTGACGCCCCCAGCATTAGCTTAGCCTAGCAAAGATACTGGAGGTAACTGGCTCCAACTAGCCTACTGCTCCCAAAAAGTGACACCATAACGCCAACATGCTCCTATTTCCATGTTGTGATTTGTATAGTCACAGGGTGTACAAATAACAAGGTCATATAAGACACAGCCATCTTCTGACCGCATACTAACTGGGAACTATATTCTAAGAAAGGCAAAGCACTGCTACTTGGGCGGAGTGATTACACAGACAGTTAAAGAAATAGTGATTAACGCACCGCAATCACTTCCACCAACAAAACCAATGTTAATAGCTAGCTAGTAGTGAACAACACTGGTAATCATGGCCGATTTTGACTTTGAGGATTTTGACTTGGTATCAAACCGAGATCCAGAGAATATACTTTTGAGCCAGAATACACAAACAAGGAGTTACAAATGTTGGAAGCTGATAAACAAAATGCAGGAAAGACTGAGGTCAATTGGAGAATAAGAACAAACACTTACTGGTTGTGTTTATGTGGAATCCAATTCGTTAGCAAGGTAAAGGCTACAGTATAATCATGAGCGTTAAGTTTAGCATTGCTCATTTTATTCTGGGGTGAAAAAGCACATTTGGGACAGCACAGTCATTACAGGGGATAAATGTGGCCCGAGAATAACTGCAATACCACCCTACTCATGTAATAGCGTTAATAACGTCATCCCTGTTACAGTAGTTAATCCCCTAAAAACATAACGGAATACTTATTGTAGCCGCAGGGGATCCACTTAGTCCGGTCTGTACTATCAATGAGATGGCCATATCCTTTAGCAAACGTTTCATGGTCCGTGTGGCTAATTCCAATTTTCATAATAATCCTCCTCAGTGAAATGTTCAGAGCAAACACGATGGTTCTTGAAGGTGGCTACAGGTGTATTTGGATCCATATCCAGAGCAAGCATATAGCCATAGATTCAGCAATCAGCGTTTTTGGTTGGAATTCTATGAAACATCAGGGTATTACCTGGTCTCCCCTGTCAATTGTCGCAGTGAACACCCGTTATTGTAATCTATGCTTTTAGTATCTAGTAATTGTTGACTCTATTCCGTGACTGGGTTTCTCAGGTGCTGCGAGCAAATCACTGCACCCGAGTACCCCTGCTTTGCCTTTCTGAGAATATAGTTCCCAGTAAGTATACAGTTAGAATATGGCTGTGTCTCATGTGACCTTGTTATTTGTACACCCTGTGACTATACAAATCATAACATGTAAATAGGAACATGTTGGCGTTATTTTGTCACCTTTTGGGAGCAGTAGGCTAGTTGGAGCCGGTTACTTCCAGTATCTTTGCTAGGCTAAGCTCATGGTCAGGCAGAGTTACAGCATGCCCGGAGATTAGAAGGGTATGTATCGACTTGTCTAACTCTGGGGGTAACGGTGAATAAGCTAAAGTCCCAATAAGTCGGTGTGTTCCTTTAACAACAGCAGTACTTCTGCATTGAATTGTATGACATAATACTGTATCCATCCCCTGACATTTGAAGCAGGATTTCAGAGATTACCGTGACAAAAGTTGAGTTTGTCCAAGATGACAATCTTACTACAGTGTTATGGGACCTTACCGCAATTTGTCATGCAAAGCGTAACAGGAGTTAAAATCAGCTTTCTCTGCACTGCATACTCACACTCCATCCACACACCACAGGAGGAAAAAACAAGTTTCCATGTCTTCCTCACAGGGATTCTCAATTTATCAATGGCCTTCAAGAGGATATTGGCAGACTATGGAGTTGGTGGAAAGCAGTAAAGTCCCCTTTCCTCGCTGGCATATATTGAAAGAAGAAGTGCAATTGGTCATTTGAGAACTCGATTTTGAAAATGTGTGCAAATTAATTTATTTGCAGCTGTCTCATTAAAAACTACTTTTGATGGTATTATTTTGTGGCAATAACTTCACTTGACAAAAAGATAAAGCATCTTCTTTCTGCAGGCAGTGAAAGAACTTCCAAACATCCAAAGACATATTGCAGCTGATTCTAAAGTAATATGTGCTACATGTGCAACTTTAGCTTGGCTAAAAGTTTTAAGAAGCTGGCATGTTAGGGGCTGGGCTGGTATTATAATAGCCTGGAAATCTAGACCCAAATCCCAAAGATTAAGGGTCTTGGCAATGAGTAAAGAAAAGGGCATAGTTAATGAGCATCATTACTGAATGCTAGAGTCACTTGCTGAGCAAATTCCAACACTGCAGTTTGTGAAATGGTCACTTTTTTTAATCTATTGATTCGTGCACACGGACACGTTCATCTCGTCTTTTTCCTGAGCCGGAACACAATCTGCTGGGGTAATGAAACGTCACAGATGGGAGATGGTAGTGATCTCTGGGGGACACGCAACAGCAGGACGGTTTGGTTTACTAATAGAAGAACAGGGAAAGGACATGTGCCACACCAGGACACCAGTCTCTGGGGGACGCAACGATGGGGAAATTAAACGGCACACACCGAAGACAGCGGCAGACTCTGGGGGACGCGCCACAACGGGGAAATAAATCATCACACACGGGACACAACCACCAGTCTTCGGGGTGAAAGTCCTGTGTTGGGACGGTTGTGTTTAGAAAAAGAACAACAGGGAAATAAATCGTCATACACGGGACACTACCACGCCGTCAGGGGGGTGATAGTCCTGTGTTGTTTGACCCATCCACCACCCCAACCAACCTCCCTGTGCGGATTTTTGGCTTTTCATACTACCGTTACCATAGTTGTGCTGTAGTCACAAAATATGCTTCCCATTGAAATGCATTAGTTTAAAATTTGCGCTCACCACCACAAAAATAAATAAATAAACATGTCCATGTACTCGAATCAATTGATTAAATAAAGTGACCATATCACGAACTGCCGTGAGACTGGGTTGGCAAATTCAAATTGTGCTCTCGCAAGAACTCTGGAACTCTGAATTTCCAGGGTAGTATTATAGCCTTGCTACTATCAGAAGCCATTTACTCATATTTTATTCATTTTTATTTTTATTTTACTCATTTTTTAGTACAATCAATCCGAGCCATTTCCAGCCAAGACTAGCTTACATAGTCATACTTACCAACCAATTATTTGTTAGTCAAGAAAAAAAGGATGTTATAGTCCATATCACAACTATAGTGTTTAATTAATTTAAAGATGATGAATAAAAAAAAACGAAAACAAACCAATGGAGTGAGGCGAGTCGTTGTTAATTATAGGTTCAAGGGGTTGTGTTGATTCCCTTTTCAAGTGCGTTGTTGTGCACTTGGGGTCCGTTGAAAGGTTTACTTGTTGGATAATTTTGTGCAACTTAATTTAATGCTCCTCTGTGAAGCTTCCCCGCTACTGAAGCTTCACAGATAAGAAGCTTCAGTAGGGGAAAATGACAATTAAAGAAAATAAATGACAATTGGATACCTGCTAAATAATGGCACACTAGATTTGCAGGACACACAAGGACAAAGGAGACATACAGTGGGTACGGAAAGTATTCAGACCCCTTTAAATTTTTCACTCTTTGTTTCATTGCAGCCATTTTCCAA